>NC_140948.1:17538308-17993308 GCF_014529385.1 Adiantum capillus-veneris | reverse complement strand
ACAGGGTTACTATAATGGACAAAGATAGTGAGACATTGAAAAGAATAAGGTGGAGGTATGACAAACTGCTGGTCCCCAATGTCTGCAAGGATAAGAAAATGAGAGAAATTTTGTTATACCCCCCAGAGCTAGTGCCTCAGCTCACAGTTGTAGATGTCACACATGATGTGAATACAAGGGCAAAGGCAGAGACTATTGCTCGCCAAACAGAGGAAATGAGGGAAGCAGAGCTTCAGGAGAAAGCAAAAGTAGCAGAGGTGTCCCAGAAACAAACAGAGTGCAATGTGACCCTGTCTATAGAGGCAATGAATCAAGAAACTCTGCTTTCAATGAAGAATGGTTTGCTTGCAGAGATACCATTTGTAGATGGAACCAGAAGCCTAGCTCTGGAAAAGGTGGACATTGATTTATTGCAGAATCCAGATGCTCAGATTTCAGACACAATTATCTATGCTTGTCTTAAGTAAGTGTTACTATCTTGCTAGCTTTGAAAACTCAGCTAATAGGTTTGCTAACTCAGGTAGAGTCTCTGCAGCCTGATCAAAAGTCAACTCCCACTGCACACTCACACAGAGGTGTTTCTCCTTGATCCACAAATGTCTGTAATTATTAGACAAAAGAATAGTCCATCTGGGACATTTGAGAGCTGGTTCCGCCACTGTGCTATGCTGGAAGTTACTGTGATCATCTTCCCATATGAGAACAACCATCACTGGAGTCTCATATGCCTTGATGTTGACCAACCAGCAGTGTGGGTGTTCAATTCAATAAAAGGAACCCACCCTGAAATTAGGCTGTAAGTGTTTTGTGTCAGAAAGTGTTTATTATAGATATCCATGTAAATTTGAAGCCTCATGCTAACATCTTGACATTGCCTAATGCAGTTGTATAAAGAGGTTGTTGCTTGCCTATGGCAAGCTATGTGGAAGGTATGAACTATACAAGGCCACAATCAAAGAAGTACCTGTCCCAAATCAAACCGATGGGAATTCTTGCGGCTGGAGATGTCTTCTCCATGGAGAATATGTCCTGCAAAGCTACTTTGCATTAAAACCTTTCATGACTAAGGTACCCATTTTGCAATGCATTCAGTTAGTTTTGGTTTAGTCTATAAAAGAATTCTCATCATGTGGTCTTTCAATTTTGCAGAGTGCTTTAAAAAACTACACATATGATTATTTGCAAAGATACCGGGTAAGTTTAATACAACACCTGCTTACTATGTCTAGCCCTAGAGAGCTTGAAGATAGCGGCTTGGATGAGCGCACTATTGATCTTACAAAACATGACGTGCCACCACGACAAACCCCTACATCCGATACAGTGGAATCGCATCGGTCCGAGGGTGTCATATCAGCAGAAGATCAAAGAGTCGAGGATGAGGAAAGGACAATTGAGCATATGGAAGCAGCTAAGGTTCAACCGGAGGAGACAATAAAAGAGGCAAGTCAGCCTGTGGAACAGCCAAAAGAGCCTATGGCTGAAACCGAAGATGAGGAAAGCAGGCCTATAGATGAGCAAAAGGATATGGATGAGGAAAGCAGGCCTCGGGACGAGCAAAATGATATGGATCAGGAAAGGATGTATGAGGCAAGCCGATCAACCTTGAATCAGGCAGAAAGGGCCATGGGGGAGACCCCTGATGAAGATTTGAATGATGACTATGAAGATAAAGCGGAGGAGAGCAACAATGACATGAACACTACAGAGACCCAGTATGGACCCTTGCTACCTGTAGATACGGTTGTTCCGGTAATGTCTATTCAAGTATGGCAAAATATGTTCAGCTTCTAACTACTTATATGTACTTGTCAACTTTTACAGAGGTTGATTATCTTGGACGTCAATGGATTGCTGCTGATGCGGGTGCCTCTCGGTGACAGAGGACCCTTTGATGATTTGCAAACGTTTCGGATGGGAACTTGTCGAGTCGTGGTTCGTCCAGGAACCAAGGAGTTTATTGAGTTTCTTCTTCCGCGCTTCAGAGTTGGCATATGGTCTTCAATGCAAAGGCAAAACTTATCGCCACTAGTTGCAATAGTTTGCAGTGTATGCCAAGCTCACACGTCAGATTTTGCCTTTTTGTATGATCAAAGAAAATGCGTTACTGTTGAGGGCCACTACCACCCTAAAAAACCAGGATTACCTCTTTTGTACAAACCGTTTAGCCAAATCGGTGTACCCTTTGATGCAACTAATACACTACTAATTGATGATACTCCCGAAAAGGGAGAACTAAATCCGCCGGGAACAACTATCTCACCACCTTCTTTCGAGGGGCATTCCTTCGATTTTTACCTTGAAGACATTCTGATTCCATACTTACAGAAATTGTATCTCAGTCCATTGTTCACGGACGAGTTTGTACTTTCTAATGAATTAAGATGATTCTTCTATCTGTCTTTGTCTTGTCTAACATATATATATATATCTATATATATATATATATATATATATATATATATATATATATATATATATATATATATATATATATATATATATATATATATATAATATATAGACAGAGAGAGAGAGAGAGAGAGAGAGAGAGAGATTTGACGTGGTAAACAAATGTATTTCAAGCACACTTTTTCACAGGGCACAATTGAAAAATGAGATCAATAAACTTCATGTCTTGAAAGTCATTTGTATACACTTGGGTTTACAAGAATATCTCTTACATTGACACTACTTCAACCCGACCATCCAACTCTTTGCACAAAATATCTTTTTCTCTTCGCCGCATCACCTTACGGCCAGCTAAGAAAAAGGAAAAATCTGATAGTTCCTTGTCCATTGACTCTTCAATGATGTCATTTCACAAATGCTGAAGACTGCATAGCTCCCTTATTGTAACCACCAATAGTAGGCCATTCTCTTTATCAATCACTTCCACATCCACAGTAGGATTATCTTCCAAACCTGCAGAAACTTGGTCCATAGGAATGTACTTACCGTTTAGCATTTGTGATCGCATATACCAAAATGAGAGTAATAGTGATTGGCTTGCAATCATGTACTTGACAACTAGAGTATCAAGCGCGACCTCGCACCGTAAACCAATCTCTTCCTTTGCATACCATCCTTTGTCAAGAAGTTTGTCACAGGATGACTGCTGAAATGACTTGCACATGAACATAGTTTTTGTAACTCTGATGTTGTAGCTATGAAACAGCTCTATGAAGAGTGCAACAGGACAAAAGTTTGCAATTCGAACCAGTTTGGTAGGAACAGAGCTACGCAGAGACCTTTGTATATCCTTGTAGAGCTTACTTCGCATTGCCTCCACCATTGTTTCCTCGGGAACTGGCCAGTCCACAGTGTTCCAATCGGTCGGTAGAGGTAGTTTCACCAACATGCCATTCTTATTGCCTGAGCTGAGTTGGTAAAAGTGGTCATAAAAAAAGATTCCCTCATCAGCCAATCTTTTGCTGCTCCTCTCTGAATACTGTAGAGAACCAATATGGGCATGTACAACATGGAAGAGGCCTATTATGCACTCCACAGGCTCCCATTGCTCATAAGAAGAGGGATAAACATCTGCAATATATATAAGAAGAGTTAAACTAAGAGTATCAATAAGTACAAATGACAAATCTAATGTAATTGAGTTGTGAAGAGTAGAGACATTACTCATAACAAGCGGGAGAAACATTGCAAAATATATAAGAAAAGTTATAATGAGAGTATCAGTAAGTTCACATGTCAAGAGTACTTACAATTGCAACGTGGTTGATGTATATTTGATACATTTCCACCGTTTGCTATCACCTCTGGATGGGTAAACACATGCTGAACAAGAACTTCCTTTACAGATCTTTTGCCGATCTCAACTTTGAAATCCAACACCCTGGCCTTCCATGCTGAGCGGTAAACGTTGATACCACTAAACCTCTTGGGTCTTCTTGGTTGCATGAGGACCCATGAACCTTTGTTTATCCTTTGTCCAACCCATTGGTTGTCTGCACTTATTGAAGCTGGTATTGTAATTGAGGATATGCTACTACTTGGCCTTCTAGGCAAAGTGCCGTTGTTGTTTGTTGGTGTGAGAGACAGTAAACACCTTGAGGCTCTTGGGCGAGAAGACGTGGATGCCATAACTCTCAGAGAAAAGCTTTAGTGGAGGGAGATTCACTTTGAAAGCATTCTAATGGAGGGAAAGTGTTTTAAAATTCCAATATCTTGTGCGGGCTTAATGGTCACCCTCCAGTACGTTAATGACCATGAGAGAATATCAGAAGTGGGACCACACGCAAGCACCTAAAAGCTCGGTAAAAGTAAGGAAATTACTATGCTACAATCCTAGTTTCGTGAAAGTTTTATGCTATTTTCCTATTTTTTGAGTTTTTCCAGGTACTTTTCTACGTAACGTAGCCTTCATGCTCATTGGACGCGCTCTATTTTTCTCTCTCTTCATATGGCCCTCCAAATGACCTCCAAAATTTCCTAATGTAAGATAATTTTGTCAGGATTGTGCTTTTTAGTGCTTATTTTTGTCTTAATGGTTTCTCTACTTGATTGGGACTTGCTAACTTGGTCTGACCCATGAATTGGATGTTGCCCTACCAGGTTCACTCTCATCTACCTTGGGATCTCCAAAGAAGAAAACCATGAAGGAAAAATTTGTTGAGCTCCCACCATACCAGTTAGAATAAGACTCTCTCAAAGAAGCAAATGTCACATGGCTGTCAAAAGAACAGCTTGAAAGTCAACATGTCACTATATACCATGGATCATTCAAACACGCACACATTGAATCTAAAGTTGAAGTTTAGTTGTTGCCAAAGGAAGCTCAAAACCTTGTCAAATAAGAGGCAGTCTTCCCACTTTGGGATAGAATTGTCCTTAAAGACTACCTTGAACTAGAGCCTTGTGGTGTAGACTACAAGAGGGCTTATGAGATCCTACACAACATTATAGAAGAAGGAAGGAAACCATATTGGATTTGAATGACTCTCCAATAGAGGTGCACATCACAAAAGACCAGGTTACTAAAGCCCTAAGGCTGCAAAGAGGAGGAAACCTGTGAGAGACAGAGGGTTTCACACAGTCAGCATTTTCACTAGTCGGTCATCAACCTCCTTCTTGGATCTAAAGGAAAGAGGGATAGAGTGGGCTCTTCGGCTCTATCATCAACACATTCATTTCACTGCTAAAAGACCTCCCAGATACACAATTCCAAATCAAGCCGTGGCATCCACATTCACCCAAGCCTCAAATAGAGAAGGCGTGATAGAAGTAGACCATGTCCACTATATTCACACCACTCTCACTCGTGTGAAAAAGCAAGAGAGCACCACTTTCTTGGGAGCTCCAGAAATAGAAACAAGGATTGCTTACCATGCTATCGGCCAAGAAAAGCATTTATCACCTGCCCCAAAGAAAAATCTGTGGCTCCTGAACAGGAATGAAGAAGAAGAAGTCTAGATGAGAGCTCCACTAGTGAGGATAGACTAAGGACCAGAGACTAGTCAATGTCCCTAGCCAAGAGACAACTACTACAACAGAATCTGCAAAAAGTGACGAGGAAGAAGAAGTTGGCGTCAGAGGAAGACACTCCCCTCAAAAGAAAGAAAATAGAAAAAGGGGAAAGGTAGAGGACACAAAGACAACAAAACGGCCATGCCTTCAATAGCAGCAGAAGAACCAATCCAAAAAGCAGCAAGAGTAGAAAGAGAAAAGGTGGACTTTGAGCTAGAAAGAGGACTCAAAGGAGATTTTGAGGAAAAATGGAAACCATCTCCAAGAAGAGTCAAAATTCAAACCAAACACCCAATGTTCGATGAAAAGGATGATCCTTGGACTGGCTTAGAACATCTCTATTATAAAGAAGAATGGCAACAAGAACAGGCCCAAGCATAAGAAGAAGTTGATACACCACCTAGAGAGGATTCACTTAAAGAACCAGTCACCCCTACTGCAGAAGTTTCACATTTCTCTCCCCCAAGTGAACTACCACAGCTAGAGGATACAATACAACCACAACCAGAGGACGCCACTCCCATTGCTAGAAATATGGAACGAGCTACAGAACCACCCAAAGAAATTGTCAATGAGCAAGAGGGTGAACCAGCTAGCTCGATAGAGACAACAAATACTCAAGCCAACTAGCTAGATGAGCCAATCACCGAGGCTTAGGAAACGCGAACGGATCAAGTTGAAGTGAGCAACACAAGAATAATAGAGAATCTAGAGGACATATATGAATATGACCAATATGCACATGATGTGGTGGAAAAAATGAAAGAAGAGATCTATGCTCACCACCAACAGCTTCATAGCATATATAGGTAATTGAATCTCTCAGATGAAAGTCTAGACATGGCCAATGTTTGTGTCAAATCATATAAAGAAGCCATGGAATTCAAAGTAAAGGAATTGATTGAACTAACTGCATAGTTAGCAATGGATCTAGAAGCTCTCTAAACAAGAAATGATCAGTAAGAGCAGCAAGTCACAATGGCCACCTTAGCTCTACAGGAATGTACTTCAACAATCGATAGGCTACAAGTTCAGCTTAACATTGAAAATACTCAGTTGGCACAAGCAGAGGCCAGGTGCCAACAGAAGAATACATTGCTAAACCAGCTCAAGGACAACCCTATAGTAGCCACACTATGGGCACAAATGAGGCATACAAAGCAGTGGAACAACAGAAAGTTAAAGACCTTGAGATGGAGATGACTTTAGAGCAAATGCAGAGAAGAGAGCTCTCACTACAAGAGGTTGTGTGCTCTTGTGACGTTGTTAGCGACGGAAATACATTGGGTTTTTATAACCCCCGGTGTTGCTAAGACCGTCGCTAACAACATCGATACAGGAACATCGCTGTAAGCGTCGCTATATGCATCGCTATAAACGTCGCTATATAGCGACGCGTATAGCGATGAATATAGCGACGTTTGCAGGCCATCTATAGCGACGCTGCATAGCCTTATATAGCAACGTTCATAGCAATGCGCGAGAGGAAATTTTTTTGGTGATGCCCTGCCACCCATCAACCATATTGAATGTTTCATTAATTGATTCACCTTTGAAAAAAAATGCAAAGGTAGATAAACCTTTGAAAAAAAGTGCAAAGGTAGATATAGACCCAAAATAGTCACCCACAAGACAATATAACCATTAACTCCATCATCCATAGTACGTATTGTTTGCAAAATAAAGATACAAAACTGACAAGCGTGAATTGATGAAAGTAAATCAATGACAATTGTACACATCATATGCAAAATCACTTGATTGTTAAACTTTGCAAATGTAATAGTTACAACACCATTGTCATTATTGAAAAAATATACATGGTTTTCAAAAAGACGTATAAAAGTTGTCTCATGATACATAAGCTATGACAAAAATAAACTAATGCTATCTAGCTATGGCTAGACTGATGTCATCTAATCAGACGTCTCATCACGTCCAAGCGGCGTATCTGTCGGATTCTGCAAAAAAAAACAATAAGACAGCTTTTTGTAAGTATAAACATATAGCGATGTTTATAAAACAATACAACAAATAGAAAAGAGTAAGCCCTAATACTAACCATGCCGCCGCGAGAACTCAGAATGTCCATCAGGGTGTTTTTGTAAGTATAAAAAAATAGCGATGTTTATAAAACAATACAACAAATAGAAAAGAGTAAGCCCTAATACTAACCATGTCGCCGCGAGAACTCAGAATGTCCATCAGGGTGTTTAAGCCCTTCCTGCCTGCATACTCGTGCTTGTACGGTGTGGGATCATGTCCTGTCATCAACCACTGTCAAAACATACAAAGAATCCATTATGCTAGGATTAAAAAACCCATAAACCCTAAACTATCAAACATAAAGAGAAATGCGAAAACACTTACAAAATCGGCCTCAAATGATGTCCACCCGCCGCTCCCCAAGTGGTGCGAGCTCCCCGCCTCTGTTCGCGCTTTGGCTGTCTCGTTTTGTTGCTTCCACTTGTCGGGATTCTTGCGCGTTGCTTTCTTTGCATTCTTCCAATCTTCTTTGGACAGCCAATCTGGTCTGTTCCACCCATGCTTGATTGCTTTTTGCACTTCGGAACGCTTGTGCTTGTAGTATTCGCGCATTCGAACCTTCATCAGGTCTTCATTGAAGTGCTCATCTCGTGTTGGGACGGGAAACTCGTCATGAAGCATGCTGATGACTCTGTCTTTTAAATCATTCGGTACTTCACCCCAGGTATTTAGTATGTAGTGTCTAAACACCTGAGTGCAAAGACCGCGCATGCACGAAATCACCTTCTTGCCTTCATCATCCAAGATGATGCCGTCGCTAAAGTCGACGGAGTAAGGCAAGCCCTCTTGCCGCCGACGCGTGAACCTGGGTGTCCCGATAGGGGTCTCTAGCGGCGTGTCGATGGGGGTACAGATGTCAGGTGTCTCCACTGGAGTCTGAGCCCCGAAGCGAGGAGTGTCCACTGGAGTGACTCCTGGAGGAGTAGCTAGTGGTGTGTAGCCACTAGGAACGACAGTCAGCCGCGCAAAACCTGATGTTGATGGAGTTGCCATGGCTGGTGTCGGGGCAGGCAAAGAAGGGGAGGGTAAAGAGCCTCGTTGAACACGAGGCGGTGTCGAAGCATCGGCGGCGGCATTCCCACAACAATCGCCACCGCCACCACTAGAGCGCCGATGCCTAGACGAGTGTGAAGATCGTCTCGTCGACTCCGAAGCTTCAGAGCGCGTTGAATGCTTTGAAACAGAGGGAGATGCGATTGGAGTAGGAACGCGCGATGGTGCGCCAGAGCGATGACGCTCCACATACCACTGTCTCTGCTGGGGTGACAAAGAAGAAAGAAACTCCTCATCATCCATACCTGCATTAAACACACGAACATTTAAACTTAATATTGAATGAATGGAGTAGAAAACATGGACAAGTAGAGAGAGAGAGAGAGAGAGAGAGAGAGAGAGAGAGAGAGAGAGAGAGAGAGAGAGAGAGAGAGAGAGAGAGAGAGAGAGAGAGAGAGAGGGATTCCTGTGTATAGAGTTTTCGTTGAATGAGGGTGAATTTGTAAAAGCACTACGCTCCAGCTGTGATGGAGACTGAAGCTGCAATCGTGAAGGAAGTCCGTATCTGCTCATAGATGTTGCTTGCCCCACCACTAAATCTAGTTGATCGGGTGAAAGAGATGCTAAGAAGCAGTAGTAGTGCTTCTTAGCGTCTCTTTCACCACTACATCTAGTTGATCGGGTGAAAGAGACACTAAGTAAGCAGTAGTAGTGCTTCTTAGCGTCTCTTTCACCCGATCAATTAGATCTAGCGGTGAGACGAGCTGCATCTATGAGCAGAGACAGATCAATCCCTTCGCGATTGCATCTTCAGTCTCCATCGCACCCGGAGCGCAGTGCTCGTCATCCCTGCTTGTGAGAACATACCTAGAGCATACGTACCTGGAGTGGATGCAAAGACCATTAAATACAATGACGCAATGACGCAATGACACGTATAAATAGAAATGGACAAAAAGCCACGTGAACACAATATATATTATAAAACGGAGCAAAATTGTTCAAACAGAGAATCGTACAAGAATCCCAACTATCTCTTTCTTTTTTGACGTAGAACTTGAAGGTGCTTGCAGCTTTGGAATGTTCAAAGGCTAGCAGCAACAACACGCGTTCTTCTTCTATTCAACTTGAGTGATGGAAGAGGCAAGTCGATCACTCAGAATTTTCGAGAGAGAGAGAGAGAGAGAGAGAGAGAGAGAGAGAGAGAGAGAGAGAGAGAGAGAGAGAGAGAGAGAGAGAGAGAGAGAGAGAGAGAGAGAGAGAGAGAGAGAGAGAGAGAGAGAGAGAGAGAGAGAGAGAGAGAGAGAGAGAGCACAATCAAATCTTGCAGTCGAAAAACCAGGTGGTGGAGCTGCATGTGGCCATGGATTGCCCATGATGTGAGCGCAAAATCAAAAGAGCGTTATACAACATGGAAGGTACTTAGAGAGCTAGAGTTTTTACAAAACGGAGCAAAATTGTTCAAATACAATATTTCTGGCTTTAAGAGATCTCTCTCTCTCATCCTCGCATAGCTCAACATAACTTCCTATATCTATATAGAGCTCTCTGTTTAAACAGATGTCCTCCGTTTCATTTCGTAGATCCTCTGCATGCACCCCATAGAGAGTAGCAGCTTGATGTTCGTCTGGCACCACCTCAACAGGTTCTGAATGAGCATCTTCTCCAATCTCTTCTATTAATGCCGCTGTGATTGGCACATGGTAGCCTTCATACGTCCGTGCACTACAAGGGGCTACCTCTATGTCGTACCACCAGTTTGATGCAGACTTTGTAGGATGAAATATCATCTGCCAGAGCCACATGACTTACATGAGAGATTTCAAGCACATAAATTCTAAAATGGGATGTTAACTATTTACATACTTACTTGTTCACAATGCTCGGGTAGTACGAAAGTGTCTCTTAGGTCAGCCCATGTCTTAGTTGAATCCGCCTCAAGAAAACCAGACTCTCCTCTACGCACAGTAGCGTTGTGACCCTCCATGATTATCTTGAACCATTGCACGTCAAACAAGTCGACAAAAATCCTCTATAATCGATCCTCAAAATCTCTTATAGCGTGCCGAAGTAAGTGAGTTCCGCCACCACAGGATCTGCATCAGAGGACCGTCGTTGTGACTAGACTGTTCAAATTTTGCCATGATTCCACAATCTTGAGTAAAACGCTTTTTGTCGATCCATTTCACCCTAAAATGTCGACCTTTACACCATGCTGCTGTGTATGACTTATACTACAACGAACAAAGATTATGAGTGGTCGTTCAAACATCTAGAAAGTCACTAGTCGTACATTGCAAACTTACCTTGGTCACGCAACCCCGAGAGTACTCCCACTCTTCCTTGGTCACTTCTTCACCGCAATGTTGTGCGCTTTTCAATTGGTTGTGCAACCATCTTAAGCTCATGAATGTTGGTAGGCTCTCCAGACCCGTCGGATAGTGCATCGGTGGTCGTCTTCCCCGTCTCCACTCAATTCGTGTCCTTTGTCGCTCTTGCTTTCCATCCTCATATTGTGAATCCACTTTTGCATCACTGGATTGTGAAGCATGCAAAATCGGTTGATTTTAGCCTCTAGATCTTCCGTCATCTTCTTCTCAACACCGAGATTGCACATGACAATCCCAGATATGCGCTCATCATCTATGGTTCGCCATAGCGTGTCCCGGGCTTTATCAAATCTGTCTAGCCACTCTCCAATGTACACTAGGGACTCTGATACTAGCCAACCTTCTGCCATGCTACCCTCCTGACGTGTCTTCTGACGCACATATCCCTTGAGCGTTTTCATGAAACATTCTAAAAAGAACATCCATCTGGAATGTACTGTGCCAGCTATTTCCACCTCATCAACTAGTAAGCTTTCCTTCTTTAGTGTTGGGGTATAAAGCCCAATGTGGTCGCCCAGGTAAGTGGGCGGGCCGCCAGGTATGTACACATACTCTTTTGTAAAAACCTAATAAGAACTCACTATGGTCTACACATTACAGTAGAGCGAGTTCACCATATCATCGTGCTCTTCTTCTCGCACTCTCTCTCGCGTTGCACTTCCGCTCGTACTCCTTCAACTGGTATCAAAGCTCAGATCGAGGCTCGGGGCAGCACTGCAGGAGGCTAGAGTCACCAGCTCAGATTGGAGTGAAATTCGACAGGTGAAGACACGGCCCCAAATCTTGTGGGAGAAACCGAAGGACTTGGTGTTCTCAGAATTTCATTCTGAGGTCATCTCGGCCACCGTTCGACTTCGACAAAGGTCTGCGCAGGCCATTTTCGACTACGTGGTCTCGGCGGGTGCAAATCCGACTCTGCAAATTTGGGGTTTTCCGCCTACGACTGCAGGTGCTGAGGATATCGACACTCCCAGAGTGTTGATTTGTGGTTGTCTACACATCGAAGGACGGCTCACAGTTCTTGGAGGCATGTCACATACGACACGGACGCATCTACACACAGACTGTAGGCGACATCCACTAGTTCATCAGGTAGCTTGTGTTTGCTGCTTGATATTCCAGATTTCATCCTGACATTGCAGGTACTTCCACATGGGATGTATTGTCAGAGATGATGTATGTTTGTTGAGGGTTTGCTGGCTGTGAGTCATGTAGCAAACAACCGCTGTAGCGGTTACAACATATAGTGGGAAATTTGTGGATGTATGACTTTGTGGGAAGTCTATGTACTGTCAGATTTACTGCAGCCTTTGTTGAGGGTCGAGTGAGGTTTTATTGAGCTGGGGGATTCTCGAATGTTGAGATCCTTTCGGTGATACAGGTCTTGGAGCGATCCCTCGAGCATCCTTAGATAGGCAGCTATGATGTATTGACTGTGAGTTAGATAGTTGGGATTGCATCTTTGCTTTACTGCCGTTGAGGCATTGTCACAACCTATGCTTACAGGATAGTGACAGGACAGTGAGAGACAGTACAGGTGCAGGACAGGTTTACCCGCAGCTTACAGTGTCAGAGAGATAGTGTTTTTTGAGCTATTTTTGGTCTGTTTTTTGAGTACACCAGAGCCATTTTACAAAGGAGACTCTGCCGAAATTTATGCAGAATCTGAAGCTTTCTTGGTTCATTTGACAGGTTGATATTGGTTCAGAGGTCAGTTTACAGGGGAAACTCTGCCGAATTTTTCCCAGGAAAGTAAACCATTGTGAAGCGTAGCTATGGCTGGATCACAGGACACTTCTCTTTACAATATCAAGAAGCTGGATGGAACCAATTTCCCATTGTGGAAGAAGCAGATTTGGCACGTGTTGGTACAAAAGAAGCAGATAAAACCTATAAAGCTCAAGGGGATAAAACCAGAAGATATGGACGAAGATGAATGGAGCGAAATGGATGAATTGGCACTTTCTACCATTATGCTGACTTTGGCAGAAAGCGTTTACTTCAATGTAGCAGACGAGATGTCGGCTTATCAAGCATGGTTAAAGCTGAGTGATCTTTATGAGAAGCAGAGTGCAGCTTCACAGGTATACTGGCTTAAGAAGCTTGTTGACTTGAAGATGAAAGAAGGGACACCTATGTCCAATCATCTGAATGAATTCAACACAATCTACTGTCAGTTGTTAGCTCAAGGTGTCAAGTTTGATGAACCTGTTAGAGCTATGTTCCTGTTGATCACATTGCCGGAAAGTTGGGACACTTTTCGCACATCTTTGAGTAATTCTACACCTCCAGATGGTTTGAACATAGCAGGTGTAGAAGGAAGTCTGCTTACTGAAGAAACCAATAGAAAGACAATGGACAAAGGCAAAGGAACAGCCTTAGTTGTCAGGGGAAGGACCAAAGAAAAGTACAAAGGTGGAAAGAGGAATCAGTCTCGTAGCAAGTCCCGCAGTGCTAAAGGCAAGAGTGACATAGAATGCTACCATTGTGGCAAGAAGGGTCACATGAAAAGAGACTGCAGAGAATCGAAAGCAAAAAAAGGCAAAGAGAAAGCTGAAGACCATGGTGAGAAGAACAAGTCCTCACTGAAGATTCCAGAAATAAATGTGACAAACACTGTTGCAGAGGATGACAGTCTAGTGTCAGGAGACATCTACTTCTTGAAGAATACAATGGACTCAGCTCACTGAAGATTCCAGAAATAAATGTGACAAACACTGTTGCAGAGGATGACAGTCTAGTGTCAGGAGACATCTACTTCTTGAAGAATACAATGGACTCAGCTCTTCTTACAGCATCTGATGGAAATGCACTAAGTGGCTGGATTATAGACTCAGGGGCATCACTTCATGTGTCTCCAAACAAGGAGTGGTTTACCTCTTATGTGCCCACTAAAGATCATGTTCGGCTAGGCAATGGGCAGACATGTGAGATCTTAGGTGTTGGAGATGTTCAATTGAAGTTTCAGAATGGCTCTTCTTTCACGCTGAATAATGTGAGACATGTTCCCGCAATTACAAAGAGCTTGATTAGCACAGGTTTACTTGATGATGCTGGCTACGTCACCACTTTTGGACAGAACATGTGGAAGATATCCAAGGGTTCTATGACAGTAGCACATGGAGTAAAGTCTAGAGGACTTTACATGATTTACGTATCAAATGTCTCTAAAAATGTAATCAATGTAACCGAGCAGCCGAACGTTTCTTTGTGGCATAGCCGGTTAGGACATATGTCCAAGAAGGGAATGGAAATCTTGTCTCGTTCTGGTTATTTGCCTGGATTTTCATTTAATGATTTTGAATTCTGTGAACATTGTCCGTATGGTAAGCAAACACAGTAGCCACATAAGCATAGAAGCAGTAGAAGAGATACACACTTGGCACTTGTTCATAGTGATTTGTGTGGACCTATGCCTAACCTATCTCTAGGGGGAGCTTCTTACTTTATGACATTTATAGATGATTACTCGAGGAAAGTATGGGTTTACTTTCTCAAGCACAAGGATGAAGCGTTTAGTGTTTTCAAAACGTTTGTGACACTTGTCGAGAATCAAAGTGGCAAGAAGCTTAAATGCTTATGCACTGACAATGGTGGAGAGTATCTTTCAAAGACCTTTCAGGACTTTTGTGAGTCAAAAGGTATAAAACGTGAACTTACTGCTCCTTACAATCCTCCTCAAAATGGTGTTGCTGAGAGGATGAATAGGACCATACAAGAGAAGGTCAGAAGTATGTTGTCTAATGCACAGCTGCCAAATGGGTTTTGGGCTGAAGCTGTATCAACAGCTGTTCATCTTGTAAATAGATCTCCTAGCAAGGTTTTGCAGAAGGATTCAGTGCTAGAGATGGTATGGTCAGGCAAAATGCCCTCATACAAGCATCTCAGAGTCTTTGGCTGTGAGGCATATACTCATGTTCCAAAGGAATTTAGGAACAAACTTGAGCCAAAGAGTAGAAAGTGCATCTTTCTAGGCTATGGTAATTCTGGTGAGATGGGGTACAGACTTTGGGATCCCGAATCCAGAAAGGTTGTCCGCAGCAATGATGTTCACTTTAATGAATCCAAATATCATTCTAAACCAGAGAGGGTTGAGGAGATTAGAAGAGTTGTCTTCCAAGAAGATGGACCTGCATGTGCAAGACAAAATGTGAGGGCTCAAGAGGAGCAAGGACAGGATAGAGTGGAACCACAGGTTGTGGCTGAGCCCGAGCCACCTATTGTGCATAGATCTGGACGTGTCACGCGACCTCCTGATAGGTTTTTTCCATCTATGAACTATGTCATGTTGACTGATTGCAATGAGCCTTCATGTTACAAGGAAGCAGTGCAAATGAAGGACTCCGGGAATTGGCAATTGGCCATGCAGTCAGAGATGACAGCTCTACATAAAAACCAGACATGGAAGCTAGTTAAATTACCACGGGGAAAAAAGGATCTACCCTGTAAATGGGTTTACAGGTATAAGATCACCGCTCATGATAGTCAGCCAAAGTACAAAGCAAGGCTTGTTTCCAAGGGCTTTAAGCAAGAACAAGGCATTGACTTTGATGAAGTCTTCTCTCCGGTGGTCAAGATGACTACATTGAGATGCTTTCTTGCATTGGTTGCCATATTAGATTTGGTGTTGCACCAAATGGATGTCAAGACAGCGTTCTTGCATGGTGATTTAGATGTGGAAATTTACATGCAGCAGCTAGAAGGGTTTGTTGAGAAAGGCAAGGAAGATTGGGTATGCCAGTTGTTAAAGAGTCTTTATGGCTTAAAACAATCACTGAGGGCATGGTACCATAAATTCCACAAGTTTATGCTTTCTCAAGGCTACAAATGTAGTGAGTTCGATCACTGTTTATATACAAAGAAGGCTAAGGATGGTAGTTGGCTGATCCTTATTTTGTATGTGGATGACATGTTGATTGCTGGCAAGCACTTGGAAGAAATTTCAGCTTTGAAGTCAAAGATGGCAAAATCGTTTGACATGAAAGACATGGGTGAGGCAAGTCATATACTTGGTATGCGCATTGAGAGAGAAAGATCAAAGAAGTTGATTTGGTTATCTCAAACAGAGTATATTGACAAGGTTTTGCAACGTTTCAATATGGAGAAGGGAAAGGCACTGAGTGTTCCATTGCCACCATATGTGAAACTTAGCAAACAAGATTGTCCTGTGTCTAAGGAAGAACAGGCTGAAATGGATAAGATTCCATATGCATCTGCAGTGGGTAGTTTGATGTATGCAATGATTGCCACTCGCCCAGACATTGCATTTGCAGTGGGAGTAGTAAGTCGATACATGTCAAACCCAGGCAAGAAACATTGGGAGGCAGTGAAAGGAATATTGAGATACCTGAAAGCTACAAAGAGTATGCGTATATGCTATGGGAGTCATGAGCTAAGTGTAAAGGGTTTTACAGACTCAGATTATGCAGGTGACTTAGACAACCGAAGGTCTACGTCAGGGTATGTCTTTACATTGGCTGGTGGAGCAGTATCATGGCGTTCTAGATTACAAGATTGTGTTACTAAGTCTACTACAGAGGCTGAATATGTTGCAGCATCAGAGGCATGCAAAGAATCAATTTGGCTTAATCGACTAGTAACAGATTTGGGAATCAAAGAAGAGATGCCTGTGTTATATTGTGATAGTCAAAGTGCTATACAATTGGCTCGCAATCCAGTTTATCACTCAAAGACAAAGCATGTGGATGTGAAGTATCATTTCACCAGGGAAATGCTCGAGGATAAGCAACTTCAGCTTGTCAAAGTTCACACCACAGAAAATCCTGTTGATCTACTTACAAAAGGACTTCCCTCAGAGAGCTTTGCGCATTTTCGCAAGCAGTTAGGTGTAGGGTAGTACATCACTTCTCTACATCTTTTGTATATTAGCTTGTATAGTAGCTTCTCTCACACTTAAAGTACCACATTGGACTTTAAGTGGGAGGTTGTTGGGGTATAAAGCCCAATGTGGTCGCCCAGGTAAGTGGGCGGGCCGCCAGGTATGTACACATACTCTTTTGTAAAAACCTAATAAGAACTCACTATGCTCTACACATTACAGTAGAGCGAGTTCACCATATCGTCGTGCTCTTCCTCTCGCACTCTCTCTCGCGTCGCACTTCTGCTCGTACTCCTTCATTTAGTAAAACACGTTCCTAGCGAGTGCATTATGCCAGTGGGGGTCCACAAAGATCGAATGGTCTCTTTTACTTTGCGTTCTTGGGCTCTTGTGAAAATCCATGGTGCTTTAGGAAGTTTTATCGATCCATCGGACACTGTTTGCGGCCAATATTTCTCCATACGATCCACATTTCTAAGGTCAACCCTGGCTCCCAAAGTATCTTTCTTGCCGATCAGATGGTCCCATAGTAGATTACCCACATTCTTGAATATGTGCATTGGATCGAGCAAGTGATTGATCATGAGTCGGGTCCAGTATGGTAACTCGTACCATAGAGATAGTCTCTTCATCCCTGGGGGCAATTCGTCATCACACATCTCCTTCTTCTCTAACCATGCTTGTGCAGACATCCTCGGTGGCTCTCTTTCCAAAAAGCCATCGTGTAACACATGATTCTTTGGAAGATACGCTTGATGACCTTCGTAGATTTGCTTCTTCAATGAGGGTGCCTACGTGCATTCAGTCTAGGTCCACATGCGACACATGCTCTGTATCCACTTGTTTGAATCTCTGCATGTATACACATGATAATAGATCAGCTTGAGAAAAACCAAGATTTACAGTGTTTGAGTGAGGAGTGTAAATCACCTGAGCAATCTGCTAGTTTGGGATAGTCATGCATGGTCTACATTAGAATGCCTCTGATCAAAGCATTCCGCCGACCTGTGTGTCGGCTCATATCCACCACTTCTATGCCAATCCACAATTGTTGTAGCTCTTCCAATAGTGGAGGAAGATACACATCCATATTCTTCACTTTATATCGCCCCGGCACAATCAAGCTTAGCCATAGGTGCCCCTTCTTTGTAGTCAACCACGAGGGAATATTGTAGTTGACGATGAAAACGGGCCATACACTGTAAGATGTTGATCTTTGACCAAATGGATTTACACCATCCATAGCCAAGCCTCAGCGCAAATTTCGAGCTTCCTTGGCAAAATCCGACCATGTTCCATCTATATGTTTCCAGGCTGCGCAATCTGCAGGAATCCGTAGCACACCATCCGAAGATTTATTCTCCTCATGCTATGATGCTAGGGTGGCCATGGACTTACATTCGATGAAATGCTTGATGCGAGGAAGCAGAGGAAAATGTCACAAAACCTTTTGCGGAATTTTTGTTCCGTGGAGATCTACTCGATATCTCTCGGAATCAGATTTCGGACACTTCTCCATGTCTATGTATTCCCCTCTGAAAAGAATGCAGTCATTAGGACAAGCGTGGATCGAATTGTAATCCATCCCCAAGTTTCAAAAATTCTTTCTTGCTTCCTCTCGGGAATCTAGCATCACATTATCAGCTGGTAGTATGTGCTCTTTGAGCAATCTACACAACATAAAAATACGGTACAATTGTGTAAAAATCTATCAGATCATTATACATTTAGAGTTTTATTAAAGTAAACTAATTGTAATAGATCACCTGAAAAGCGCTGTGATGCTAGTGTCACTCCATCCAAACTTTGCCTATCATAGATAATCCTTTTTGAATCCATGATCATCTCGATCATTTCATCAATCTCGGGCTCAAACATTGCCTCGTTGGGAATGTGGTCTGCATGATTATCCCCCGAGCTGTCAAAGGCTACATTTTATGGCCTCACATATGCTGCTTGACCAAAGCGCCTGCGAACACGTCTATTGGGTTGCAAGATTGCTGCCTGTTGGCCAGCGTCAGAGTCCAACGAGTTATAATTGGCAACAACTCAATCTATAATAGATGGATCGAACTCGCCAAATTCACGAACGTGCTGCAAAGAAATGCATCTTGTCCGTCGCACAGCATGCTTGGACATAATATCCTCGTTGAGAGATAGGTGTTTCTGTTGGACGGCCCCACATCCTCGTCACTACTCATAATGAGGGTAAAAATCTTATAACCTGAACAATAAATTTAATCTTCTATTGGCATTCTTCGTCTTTTATCTCTCTCTCTCTCTCTCTTTGTTGACACTGTAAACTACCTCACATTCTCTAGTCATGTCCAATCCCCGCACACCTCGGTCTAGAGGTGCATGGAGGTCAGAACCACCGGGTTATAATCTTGTCTTTATTGGTCAATGCCTATATTTGTGGGTACAAGAAATCTACACACCCACGTCTACATGATAGTGCATGTAGTGGACAAAACCCCTTTGCCTCTTCTCTAGCTGTAGCATTTCACAGCATCTTAACATCTTTTCATAGTAGATCTTTTCACCGTTCGTCTAACTCTAATTTTTTTACCATAATCTCGAAGGTAGATTCTAATATAGAAACTCAATCCAAAATCTTATTTTAAATCTAACCTAATTGAACATGTGGTGATTCGCTCCATTGAAGGGTAAAAGACATACCAATGGGGCTACTAGCTGTGTAGATGTGAATGGACCTCACATATTTAAATACTTCAATGCAAGAGTTTAATACTCTCACCTCTCCACCCCGTCAATCCATGACCCAGGTGATGGGACAAAATCCTCCTCGAAGTTGGCCCACAGCCGCCACTCCCCAGGTGATGGGATAATCCCTTCTTGATGCAAACTCTTGCTGCATCACTTTGTTGCCACCACCTGTTTGGATTGGTCGTCCTCTCCTCCCTGATACCCCTCCACTCCTCTCTTTCATGCCAGTCAGGTCTGGCATCTGTGCATCTAATCTCCGATGCTTCATGTAGTCGCGCATGGGTCTCCTTCGTCCAAGCATCATCAAATGTATTCTCTAGAGAGGGAACTGGAAACTCCCGATGTAGCGTCGTAATAAGATAAACCTTAGAGTCTTTATCCTGATCCCTCCAAGAGACCATGACAGACTACAGTGTGTCAAAAAACCTGTTTACACAACTGTTGTATGCGGCCCATCACTTGCTTCCCCTCAGGGGTCATAATGGTCTCATCGGACATACGATTGATGAGGTAGGCGTATCACTTTGGCATGTCCCTCCCGTGAACTATAGCAACCCTGTCCAATGAATGCTCATCAGCCAGGCCTCTAGGTGACCCCAACGCAGTGTTCGGATCACTCCTCAGCATCTCCGACGCAGTGGCCGGGACACCACTCTCAAGCGCGTAGGCAGTATAATCCTTCGGTGTACTCAAAATAAACCTAAATCTAATCTAATCTAACATAAATAAACCTAAATCTAATGTAACGTAAATCAAAATCTAACCTTATCTTAAACGATAAAAAGAGGAAAATGGTATAACCTTTCTATCACCCAAGTGTGGTAGATAGGTTATGCCATTTCCCTCTTCAATAACAGGTAAATAACGTAAATAAACCTAAATCTAATCTAATATAACGTAAATCTAAATCTAACGTAAATAAACCTAAATCAACCTAAATCTAATCTAATATAACGTAAATCTAAATCTAACGTAAATAAACCTAAATCTAATCAAACGTAAATCTAACTAAAAATAAACCTAAATCTAATCTAATTTAACTTAAATAAACCTAAATCTAATCTAACATAAGTCTACATCTAACCTAATCTTTAACATCTTTTGGGATAGTTTCCTACGACGTTAAAACTCTCTTCTTCTCATGTGTGTGTGTGTGTGGGTGTGTGTGCCAATAAAAAGAGAAAAATGGTATAACCTTTCTATCACCCAAGTGTGGTAGATTGGTTATGCCATTTCCCTCTTGAATAACAGGTCTTGAGTTCAACTCCTCGTCGGCTAGATCTTTAAGGTCTCTTGAATTAGTTTCCTACGATGTTAAATTAACTCTCTTCTTCTCGGGTGTGTGTGTGTGGGTATGTGTACACGCCAATAAAACGAGAAAAATGGTATAACTTTTCTATCACCCAAGTGTGATAGATTGGTTATGCCATTTCCCTCATGAATAACAGGTCTTGAGTTTAACTCCTCGTAGACTAGATCTTTAAGGTCTCTTGGGATAGTTTCCTACAACATTAAGACTCTCTTCTTCTTCTTCTTCTTCTCTCTCTCTCTCTCTCTCTCTCTTTGTTTTATATCTTTCTCTCTCTCTCTCTCTCTCTCTCTCTCTTCCTCTCTCAATGTGTGTGTTCATTCTTTGTTTATGCATGTGTGTGTGCGTTTTTTGTTTATGCATGTGCTCGCTCACTCTCTCTCTCTCTCTCTCTCTCTCTCTCTCTTCCTCTCTCAATGTGTGTGCATTCTTTGTTTATGCATGTGTGTGTGCATTTTTTGTTTATGCATGTGCTCTCTCTCTCTCTCTCTCTCTCTCTCTCTCTCTCTCAAAAACACAATGTGTGTGTGTGTGTGAGAGAGAGAGAGAGAGAGAGAGGGAGAGAGAAAGAGGGGAAGGGAACATGAGAGTGAGGAGAGGGAAGGAGCATACCTGGCTCTCCTTCCTCTCCTCGTGTGTGTGTGTGTGTGTGTGTGGAGAAGAAAGAGAGAGAGAGGGAGAGTGCGCGTTACCTTTGCTTGCTTGAGCGCGCGTTGAAAACTCAGATCTGAGATCTGAGTTTTTGGACGCTCTCGGTTATTTTTTTACCCCTGATGGCGTTGCTAAGTTACTTATAACTTAGCGACGTGCATAGCGACACCGTGGGTTTTCACATTTGAGTGTCACACTGCGAGCGTCGTTAATATTAAGTACCTTTTGTAGTGTCTCTATTGGGTTTATGTAGCAGCAAGAGAGATACCAACAAGAAATAGACCAACTAAAAGTAGAATTGAGGAAAACTCAAGCAATATCCATGGCACAAGCTACCACACCAGAGGAGGGATAAATAGATTTTTCAATGCAAGCTCAAGATACCCTACAATTTATGAATTTTGAAGCAGAAGCCATCGGAGAGGCTAGTCTTTCTGATCTAGATATTCCTCATGTGACGAAGCTGGACCCTCTGCTCAACCAAAAATCTTAACTGATAGGAGGAAGTAGCATTAAAAAAAGCAGGTGGAAGAGGAGATAGCGACCATATGGAAGGAAGACCATATGGAAGGAAGCCATGCAGTGGGAAGAGCGAATACTGCATTCCATCAATGTCAACTCCTCACACCACCAAATATAAATGATTCATGGCCTTTCCTCTCATCAAATTTGAAGTATTTCAGATCAAAGAGAGGTTACTCAAAGATTTCCAAGCCGACCCAACACTGGCACATCCCAAATGGAAGGAGATCTGGTTGAACCGACACCCCATATATCTAATCTTGTATACAAATGCGCCAACTCCTATCAAACAAGATCCTTTGTAGTGCCAGGTGCCAAGAGTCCCCAGTTGGTAGCAACACATTCTCCTCCAGCAAAAGCACCCTACATGGCTCAACTACTCAAGGTTTTGACCCCTTCAAATAACAAACCCACATTGGACTAGATGGTGGAAACATTGTCCTCGACCATTCAACTATTTCTTAGCATTCCAAATTTAGCTTGCATCATGCTGGTAAAGATTGCAAAAATGCTCTTAACTTGTTGGCAAACTTTTCACCATGCAGAGAAAAACTTTAATGCTAGGGTGATATTTCTAACATCCTACTACATGCAGACATTTGAAGAAGCATTCTACACGGGCTTCTTTGCTTATTGGTCCAAGATCTTCGGCCCCGTCATCACCAATCTGCGGGCAAGATTTGTTAGTTATTCTGTAGTTGAGCAAAGAAATAGTCACTATGCAGTTTATGTCAACTGAAGATAAAGAAGTCCATCTCAAATACCAGCAAGGTCTCGAGCAGCATACACAAAGGACAGTGGCAAGGAAGCTCGACCACTACTTAGCACCCTACGTAGCTGTGTCGCAGACGACACAAATAAGGAGGGAGGGAATGTTAGCTGCTCAACTAACAAGAGCTAAAGAAAGAGAATCAAAAGGGGTGCCACTCATTTTTTAAATCCAATCAAATGTATTAAATCCCTTTGTATCACTAAAAAATTATGCAAAGTCCAAAGATGTTGTAATATTATTGATTGCCAATGAATCTAAATGGGTTGAGGGCCTCCAAGTTTGTAACGCAAGCAATTTTTAAGATTTGTATTGAGCCAAATAGCTAGAAATCCATTCTTTGAACCTTGGCTAAGATATAAAAGCCAACTTTTGCAATTAAAAACCTAAGTTTTGGATAATGAAAGTAAGCATTTGCTGCAGAATCTTATTGTGAGTCTATTGTTTCTTTAAATCTCTGTGTCTCTCTCGTACGGTGTTGCATTGCTATTCTGAGCATACCAATGCGTTTGCAGGTGAAATCTCTTCCATTCAATGTAAGTTTCTTGCGATGAAAGTGTGATATTAGTCGTGCTATCTACAAGTTGATTTTGCTCACTATGCACCATACATTCACCAGAACTGATTTTTGACCTTAGGAATAGGTAGAGCACGTCTAGAGGAAACTATAGAGTGCTTTTGAGTTAAAAATTGATTGACCTAAAATAGAATTTTTATCTTAGGTGCGACTTTGTTAGAGTGTCAAAAATGAAATTTGAGTACAAGGGAGCCTTAAGGATACTCTACTCATGCTAGGCACAAAGTTTTGCTACATTCGGAGACTCATAGCTATACCAAAGCATCAGAACAAGCTTGTGGTAAGGAAAGTATCTTTTGATGTCTGATACACACTTGAAATTGAGATAGGTAGGAATGGCTTAGACTTGGGTTTTCCAAGAGATTAGCTATCTCTTGTAGCATCCATGCATTAGCCGGGTCAGCTACGTCCCATGGATTGAAATTTTTTATGTATGTGGATCTTCCTCTAGCATTGATATGGTGAGGCTTGGCAGTCGGCTGACAAATGGAGACCAAAGAAAAAAGTCTATCAACCAAAGTTTCTATCACAAAAAAGTGTACAGAAGAAGCCAAAGAGAATCAACCAAGTGTTGATATCCAAAGAGCATATCAAAGTCAACAACTTAGTTTGGATACATGAAGCACAAGTTCAACCTCAACAACAAAAAGTGACAGGGTGGATAATATCAAATGAGTCAATCACTGCTCATGCTACTTCCAAGAAAATGGTAATGTTTGGACCAAAAAGCCTAAACTAACATCCTGAACCTACTCGCCTCATGAAAAAAGTTCTACAAAAGTCAAACCGAGCTATTAATAGAACACAAAAAACTCAAGCGAGAGAAATAACAACCACAATAGGCAAAAGAAAGGATCAAAGAAACAAGCAATGCAACAAGTATGGGTGTCAACGTCTGAACTTAGCCAAGTTACCCAAGCTACACAATGCAAACATGTGAAGTAGCAGATAATTCCAGTCAAGCTACTCGAAGCACATGGAGTTTATGAAAGTAACACTTTAATATGGCTACCAAAAGTTATAGCTCAATTTGGAACAACCAAGAGAAATCATGCAGCACAAGCTTCTAAGGCAAGCAATGACAACCAAGATCCAACAGAAGCCAATTGCAACCAAGGCTTCTACAATATCTAGATGCATACCTCGTCATCTTCTCCAAAATCAAGCCTTGTACAACAGACACAATCAGATACGGATATTGAATCCTAGTCTCCATCGAGCCAAAGTAGAAGAGAAAATGTCAAAGATAGTCACACACGGACCAAATACAAGATGGGTTCCAAAATCACTCGTGGAAACTCAATCACAAAGAACCCACACATCTCGAAAACCGCTTCTCATGGGAAATAATGCAAAGGCTACATCAGTCTCTACAAGAGCTAAAGGACTTGTTTCACAAAGCACTGTCAACATATGACAAGCAAGTCAAGAGGAGCCAAAATATACCAACCTACTAGAAAAAATGGTGGCGTCCAAAGGCTAACACAATGAAAGAGGCCTACATTTCCAAAACTTATCAAATTGGTTTTCTGGCCTTGAATAGGTACGTCTAAGTCGCCATTAAAAATACATGGCACAATAGTCAAATTTGGGCAACTAAACCACTAAATGAGCAAGGTGTTAGTCCCAAAGCTTCATGTAATATTATGTGTGATCTCAGCATCTTAGCTAAAAGAGTTGCACATAATTACGTTGTGTCGCTCATGTTGGTATAGGTGAGCATAAGAGTCAAAGTCTATGTAAATTATGTGCGTTGAAGTGAAGGAAAAAGTCCAAAATTCACTCACGTACTAAGCACAATGAGATATGAGTGGAGAAGCTTCTACACCAAAAATCCTTCTTGAAATCGTGGAAGCTATTGGAACATCCTTTGATGTCACATGTGCTATGTTTGTTCCTTGAAGCACTCATCAACTCCATTCTTACACTGCATGCTTTTGCTCGATAAATTTTGTTGTGCATATAGAGTGTCCCATAATTGGTGCCTACATTAGGCACTCTTCCTTTGTTTCTCTCAAACACCCACCTTGCATGACAAGTACTTCAAGTCCAAATGCCCAACTCAAATAAGAGCGTATACCAAAGGCACTTTTTTCCCACCGGGGTTTTTCCCTTGATCATCCACGTTTTAGACCCTAATCTAGAAACCCTCCTCATCATCCTCATTTCTTTTACTCAACAATAAGGAAATGGCTACCCAATTCATTCATCAAGGAGAGCAACAAATGCAGGTTTCCGTACGCATATTAAGAGCATCCTTTATCTTCAAGGATGTCCCATAAAAAAAATGGCAAGTTAAAGAATGACCTACAATAACAAGCAATGATAAATTCAGAAAAGCAATCTATCCACAACAACCATATGTAGCTCACACAATGCTTCAACATTGGCTACCAATTGCGGATGACTCAAATTGTTGTGGACCTTGAAAGAAAACCTATCATAAAGTCCAAGAGGATCAATTCTACAAACTCAAAACACATACAAACAGATCTTCATGGGGGCCAAGACTGCAACAAAGAGGAGAATGCAAAACAATAAGAAAAGTTGCCTCAAAAATCAAAGCTCAAATCATGTTTCAACAACACAACATATATAAATCACTCAAGGAAGGGGGAGTGTCATCAATGACAAAGCACTTCCCAAACAAAAGACCCAACATTGAAGATAAAGCTAAAGGCAACCCTATGATAACACATGGTCGTGTCAAGGGAGGACACAAGCTAGGAAGGGGGGAATGTTAGTGGATTGATCGAACGGGCATCCACCTAGTATCCGGACACCACATTTGTACTCTATTAGGTTCCCGAGCTAGTGTAGTGATACTTTGTGTAAATCTTGATTCTAGAGTAGCATGTCAATTCCCTCAAATTCTATCATGACATTTGTAAAAGTCCATCTGAACTAGCCACCACTGGCCATTTAGAAAGCCCTAGGTATAAAGGCCAGTAACTTTAATGTGAAAGGAGGCTTATCTTTAGAATAGAAAGAGGAGCTCTAAAAAACGTACGCTCAAGCTACGAAGCTACTCCAACTTCAAATCAACTTTTCTAATGATTGGATAATTCATTTTAAATTCCAAAACTTGCATCGTGTTCCTCTCTCTTTACTTTTTCAATCAAGTGTAAGCATTGTCAGTTTTGTTGAGTTTTGTGACTATGTGTTAGTGAGCCTTAATTGTAGATTTGAGTGCTTAAATCACTATTTTTTGATGTTTTGACCATAGGAGAGTGTTCTTAGACCATAGGGCGATATTTTTGGTATGTTTTGTTGCAGTTTTCAAGATCTTTTTCATGATGGATCGTGATTTTGGTACCTTGTTAGAATTACAAATAGACTTGGTAGAATAGTGCCCCTAGGTGTTTTAGACCTCCTCCTAAAGTTTTTCTGCATTTCGAGTCTGTTCAAGTGTCAAAATGGCGTGATGACCGAGAGTGGTGAGAAAGGACATCGGCAGATTTCCCTGCTCATTGTGTGATTGATTTGTTGAGTTGTTTCTTTAGCTTGTTAGGTTCACTTCTTGAGATTGACAACCTCAAAGAGTATCCTTGTCCCATCCTAGTCACTTCCCTGAGTATTGACATTATGTTAATGCCAGATAATTATGCTACAGATGTCCATCACGATGACCCGCTAACAGACACCTTGGTAGCTTTGGCAATATTCATAGCTGTAAGGTCTCCGACCCCGAGTTAAAAGAGCACCATTGTACCATGAAAAGATCATAATGGAAAAAGTTACTATTTTTAGCAGTTTTTCAAATTCTGTCAGTGCCATGATGTTTGGAATGTTATAAAGGTTCAAAATGTGAATTAAAATAATTTTTGTGAAAAATTTCCGAAAATAGTAAGTTTTTGGTCACCCAACCCGTCCAGTTTTGATCGTCTCGAAAAACTGCACCCGTACCCCGAATTTGAAAAAATACATTTTCGGACCTCGGGGACTGCTAAATATGGCAGGTACTCGGATGAGTACGCCTTAGTTAGAGCTTAGTATAGCAATTTACGGCATTAAATTCCGACTCGTATGGGCCGTTTTAGCCTAAAACCAATTTTTCCTAAAGTTGTCCGGGGAGGCACCGGGGCTCGGGTATTGTGCGGGAATTGACTCCAGGGCACTGCATACCCAATCTAGAAGCTAGGGGGTGCCCTCTCTCACAAGTACATCTCGTGGGGGCTTATCCATGCAAGGGAGAGAGAGAGAGAGTGAGTGAGTTCTGGAGCAGGTTGGACACTTGTTAAGTGTATAACTGAAGCTGCCTTGCATGAAATGAGTGCTCTCCAGATGCATATAGCAGCACAATTCGAATTTCAGCTTGGAGGATCCTATTTAAAAGTGTGCTATCTTTCTCTCTCACACACACACACACACATGCTCACACACACACCCAGTACACACACACACACACACACACACACACACACACACACACACACACACACACACACACACACACACACACACACACACACACACACACACCTACACTCACCTTGGGGAGGTGCTGCCTGCAGACACACATTTTTTGAAGGAGAAGCAAGGAGGGAGGTGCTGCCGAAATTCTCATCTTGAGGACTCATTTGGATCAAAAAATCAAGAGGATTTTCAGCCCCTAATAACGGTAATCATAATTTAATTTATGCTCGTCTGTAATTCTCTTCATTATTCTCCAAATTCCTCGTCTACTATGCTTAATCCTAACTATTATTCCCAATAGCTGTACTCTAAATTTCCATAGCTATAATCCATTACATAATCATCATCCAATTAGCTAATTTATGCAGTCATTCATCACTCTTAATCAATGATTAATAAATGATTAGGAGAGATTTCTCTCTCAAGGCAGCATAGTAATTAGTTGTCAGCCAGTAATAAGGAAAAAATTAATCCTTCATTAGATCACTAAGAAGTGAAATTCCTAACACCTATGCATGTGGTAACTTTGCATCTCTCTAAATTGCACTAGGAAAGTGATTGAGCTTGCTTAATTCATCTCTCTTGTAATTTAATTAGTAAAATTCTGAAATTATTAATTATCTAAGCCAAGTGATTAACTTTAGAGCTAGTTCCCATAGGATAAGTAAAATATTAACCATAAAATTACTACGTCTCGAAGGAAAATCTAACCCTCTTGCATAAGGAGGATTGTTCAATGATTCTAATCTGCCATTTGGATTGTTATGATGTTCTCGGACCTTAGCTATTTTCTTCAAGATTGTCATTTAAAGTAGTGAGTATAAAATGGCCCCGGCTAAGAGAACTCGCTTCGGTGGTGCCCACGACCGCGAGGCGGAAACGAGCAATGTGAATGGAAAAGGAAAAGCTCCCATGGACGAACAAGCACCGGCCATCTCACGAGCCATTGACGAAGAAATGGAAGAGGTAGGTCACAATTTCATTCAAGTTGTTTAATTTAACATTGCACACGTTTAGCTAGGAAAGAACATATCCCCAAACATGTTGGAGAAATCCGACGGGAACCTCGGCATTTGAAGTCAATTGTACATTAAAGTCTAAAGTAGGAAATAAATGATTGATGGATATAATGTTTGCAATAGGAAAGAATGTCTGCTAGGGAAAATTTAGCTCGACATGTTCATTCTATTTCCAATGTTGAATTAGTCCTGAAACCCCTCCTGATCACAGGGGGCAGAGTTCCTGGTTAAGGGCTCTTGAATCCACGTCTGCTGGTTAAGCAGTGGATACCTACGTCTGCTAGTTAAGCAGTGGGAACCCACGTCTGCTGGTTAAGCGGTGGGAATGTCCATGTCGTGCTTTCTATGCGGTGGACATACCTATTTGTATGGGTAGCTAGCGACAAACGGGAGGAGTAAACTCTCACTGGAGGGGGGATGTTGTACCTCAGAACATTGGAATTTTAATGAATAAGTTTGAGTAGAATTTTTACCAGAGTACTGTCTTGGTGCCGCTTTGCAATACTGATTGAAGGGTTGTCTTAACGAACATTGTGATTCAAAATCTAATTCAAGGAACATTTATGTTGAACAACCATTGTGGTAGTAACTAGGACACACAAGGAAGTGTGAGTGTGGGGGTGGAAAGTGGGGGCTTGGCTCAGGTTGCCAATGCCTATGAGAAGGGTGGTCCCGATTGGTCGGGAACTCTCTGTCCCCATAGTGTTTAAAATAGATACTAGTAATACTCATTGCCCCTAGATCGACAAAGTCTCAAGTGTACGTGCCTCTGAAGCATGGGGAAAAAGGCACTCGAGGTTTCTCTCCTCTTGGAAGGTGGGCTTAGGATCGCTAGATAGGTTAAGTACGCTTCCCCTGCGAGGTGGAGCTAAATCTCATCGCTAGTAGGCTCGAACTCGACTCACCTTGTGATGAGAGATCGTCCGCTAGCTGAACCCTGAACCACTTTGTTTGCTTCCGCTATAGATCTAGTGGCCACCAGGTTCACCATCAGATCCGCCATTTGATACGGCGAGGTGGGGACCTCACAATAGCTACTCAGCCTAAGTAATCCTCCCTCATTTCATCCTTGGTGTTTTGACATAAATAATGGGAATTATGCATCCTCCACTTTTTTACATGGCCCTTGCTACACTCCGCATGGAAAATTTGTTTTTGATAGTGATCTTATTTAGTGCCCTATAGTCAACACACATGCGATAGGTATCGTCTTTCTTTTATACTAGAAGGATTGGTGAAAAAAAGGAGAGAAACTAGGCCTCACCATTCCTTTCTCAACCAGTTCATGTACTTGCCTCACGATCTCCTCTTGTGAAACTCAATAGGGAGGCTTATTGTGGGATGTGAGCTTCCAAGTAGAAGCTCTATTGTATGGTCATCATCCCGTCATTTTGGAGGTAACTCTCTAGGTATGTCATCGATAAAAACATCTTGGAATCTATTTAGGAAATGGACAACTCTATTTTCTCTCGATTCCTACCACTTTGATTTAGTAAAACATTAGAATCATTTATGGACTCTTTAACAAAAATCATGTACACGAAAACTGAGCTTTTCATTGACTTATCAAAAGCAAACGTATTTACAAGGGGTATAGTACGACGTGACTAGTTAGCATCTATGTGTATGTTCTTTTCCCTATAGTTGAAATAAGTTCTTCTTTCAGGGAACTTCATATTGGAAACCATGCGGTTGAACCATGGTGCCTTCAAGATAACATCCTCATGTTGGAGAGAGGAGATGAAAAAGTCCTCTTTGTCAACATAGCTTTGGACATGAAGCCTCAATTAAATCAAGGGAGTAATGTATTTGTGTTGTCCCTTGGAAGCCCCATCGGCAGTCACAATGTCTCCCATCTCAAAAGGATGTATGTGTAACTTAGTGGCCAACTGCGTTGATATGAAGTTGTGAGTAGAGCTAGGGTCAAAAAGGATAAAGACATCATGTTCCCTTACCTTTCCCCAAGCATAGGCAAGGGATGATCCTTTGCAATGAGTATCCTCTTTTGAAGCTTCAACCGTAGAAGCCCTAGGTGACTGGGTTCTTAAGGTGCTGTTACTATTGCAGTTCTTGCTAGAGAACTAGACGAGGCTATTGGAGGAAACCCAATTTACCGATGACCTAGTGTAGAAGGAGATAATGTCACAGTTGCACATAAGCAAAGAACAATAGGGCTCGTGAAACAAAAAGAGGAAAGTACTTCACATACGTCAAAATATGTAGCTCAAAATGTTCCAAGGAAGAGAAGAAATAACCTCAAGCATCACCAAAAATCTTGGAGGAAGAAAACAATGATGAGATGGTTTCTCCTGGGTTGATGGTGCTATAGTGTCCATACTTGTATTTTTTATATTCTTTTTACATTTTTCAACTTGGCCACCCAAGCGTCCTTGAAATTATACTCTACTACCTGTAGGGACTCTTCAGGTTGCCTACATTGTTTTGTGAATCTTAGGTTCTTTGGAAAATGGAAATGAGAGAGGGTAGGACAAGGGGCAAAAGTGCAATACATGGGGTTTTGCAATGACAGTGTGGACCACACATGACAAATCAACAATACAATTACCCAATGTCTAGGGAGAATTCTAAACATATAGCCTGTGGAGAAAGGATTAAACTTTTCATTAGGTGAATTAAAGATGTCTAAGGAAGGAGGACTTAAGTTTCAAAAGTGGTTGGTGACCAAGCCAACAAACATGCGGTATTGTCCAAGCGTCTCTGCCACTGTCGCGAAACAAATAAACTCTACAATATCTATGTAGGCAAAGATTGAGGGACATGTTGTGACAAAAGAAAAACAACACGAGAGATTTATGGTTGGGATTTCCAATTCGCAAGTACATGAGGAGGTGTATGAAGTTCAGATTGTGACAAACCCAATGTGTACTTTTAAAGGCTTTTCTAATCAAGCAGCAAAGCCAACAAACATGCGGTATTGTCCAAGGATCTCTGCCACTGTCATGAAACAAATAAACTCTACAATATCTATGTAGGCAAAGATTGAGGGACATGTTGTGACAAAAGAAAAACAACATGAGAGATTTATGGTTGGGATTTCCAATTTGCAAGTACATGAGGAGGTGTATGAAGTTCAGATTGTGACAAACCCAATGTGTACTTTTAAAGACTTTGCTAATCAAGCAGCACAAAGATGGATATACCTTGCATGAAAAAACATTTAATACATCTTGTTGTGTATCTTTGGATTAGATGTAAACCACAATGTGTTTATCCATCAATGTAAGCTTACAAATGAGAATCTTGCTCGAATGTTCAATGCTTGTTGTAGATTATAGGTAGCATAAAATTTAGGAATTTAAGAAGGACATTTCAAGAGATTTCAATGCTCTTTTCAATTTGTAACTTTCTTGATTATTGTAGATTTTTTGGTATACTTCGATGGTGTATACAGCTATGGGAGCTATTGTGGTGAAATTGAGTTGTTTGTACATGGTTAGTTCCTTACCATATTGCCATGCTTCTAATTTCTTGCTTTAAGGAGTGTAAAGAAATTGATATTCCTTGTAATTATTGGGAGAATTTGATGGATGTCAAAGCAAAGAGCTATGGGATCCATTGTGGTGCCATTAAATTGTTTGAAAGCAATCAATCTTAATTCTAATTGCAATTAGTTACTTTCAAATTGTAATGATTGTAGCAATGTCAAGAAAGTACTGGTAAATGTTTGGAGAGTAGTTGGTTTTTTGGCATGTAGTCACATAGTCATGTTCAAAATTTATAGCTTATAGCAATATCAAGAAATTGCTCCAACTTGTAACCTTCAAGTGTTACTAGAAAACTGCTTGAAATCAATTAGTTCATCTAGGTTGCAATGCATTGGATTGACTTGCTATCCTCAATATTCAATTTGCTCTAAATCTTCACCTATTTCTTGACTTAGTCCTTGCTTGATTTTCTTTGTAGATCTTGAAGAGCCACACAGCTCAGGGCTTGAACCTTAGCTCTTGTTGGATCTCATGCATACACCATTGATGAAGCCTATTGCCACCTATTCCCAAGCTCGCCTCCTCCCTCACCACGCTTTCATAGCCATGGAATATCCAAGATCTCTCAGAGAAGGCAGTTTAGAGCTCCTCCAAAAGAGGATAATACCGCAAGAAGGAGAAGAGCCTACACCTAAGCTCTGATATCTTTGTGAGACGACATCAAGAGTAGGTGAAGCGACCACTCAGTAGTGGAGTATGAGAGTGCCTCTGATTCCTTGTATATGTACTGACGTGGTCTGGGGAGAGCAACAAGGAGAGTGGCCTCTAAGCACCCTTCTAGGCTCCCATGCTTCTCAATTGGATTGGAAGTTGGAAAAAACAATAAACAAACACGCCAAATCCCATAACCAAACCGTACACAAAATTGGGGCACCACCTAATTTTGGACGCATAGAGAGAGAGAGAGAGAGAGAGAGAGAGAGAGAGAGAGAGAGAGAGAGAGAGAGAGAGAGAGAGAGAGAGAGAGAGAGAGAGAGAGAGAGAGAGAGAGAGAGAGAGAGAGAGAGAGAGAGAGAGAGAGCTCTGGCTTCTTTAAAAAGTAACAACTATGATCAAGCAAACCTAGTATACACACACAAAGAAGAGAGAGAGAGAGAGAGAGAGAGAGAGAGAGAGAGAGAGAGAGAGAGAGAGAGAGAGAGAGAGAGAGAGAGAGAGAGATAAGGAGGGAATGTTTGTTGCACTAATACTTGCTCACGAAGCAACTATGACCAAACAAAGTGAGATTAGCATTTTGTTCAACATAGCTTGAGTAAAATACACCACAACACATCACAAGATAAGCCACCCCAATCACTATCTTAAGACCAAGGGAGTCCTCTCCAGCCTGTCACCCTCTTACAACATGTGATATTTATAGCCAAATCAACAACAACACAGTATAAACAAGCTACCAAGAACTTAAGTAAAAAAAACACCAAGGAACTTACACATCATTGTTCTCCATGACTTCATGTTGAAAGAGAGACAAGATGCCATGCTTAGTCCAAATCCACCTGCTTGATTCAACAAATGTTGTGCTTACAATTGGTAGGAGAAATGAAGGCTTCCTACTCTCTATTAATTGATCATTCTCTCTTACAATGGCATACAACTCCCTTACTAATCACACCCCTAAGTGCAACACATGGACGCATGTAAGCTAATGAGATTTCACTCAACAGCTCCTTCTCAAGAGATTGAGCTTGGTTTCTAAAGCTATAGCATGGTGCTCTTTCTTATGGTATCTCTTTGTGCTAGCTACACCCTCCTTTTATAGTATTTTTGAGGACTAGGGTTACTCTTCTAACCGTGGCTGGGTTAGATTTTCAGCATTTTATCTATTTTTTTGCTTAGAATTATCAAGAAGGTGGTGGAGGTAGAGAGATAAAAGACAGAGGAGAGAAATGGAGATGATAGGACTTTACCTAGTAGGGTTAGTGTTAGTATATTAGTAGAGTTACGGTACTTTTTATTGATTTACAAATGGATTTGGATATTTACAATGAGAGTATTCATGTAGGATACAAGTAAAAAAGATAAATGCTTGAGAGGTAAGAAAAGATGGATTTCTTACAACATTAATGCTCTTGAGTAGGCCAATTTTTATGCTTGCTGACAGTCCACTAACTTTGACGGCACAATTTCTCTCTGCATTCTTGACCTTTCTTGGAAGCCAAGGTGATTGAAGATGAGTAAGCTATCACCATGATGTTGTTCTTTAAGAGAAGAAGCTGAGTTTTATGGATTTTTTTGATAGAAATTGATAATTTGGAGGACAAAAAATGAGATTAGGTTATCAATTTTGAAATAGAAGTGTGTGTAAGATGCATGAGTTCACCATGGTTTCTCTTATTCCTCAAAGTTGAGGAGAGGTGAGTATAGTGCCGAGAGGAGACGTGAGAGAGATGGGGATGATGAGTGGAGAAGAGTGTGTGAAATAAGAAATGATAGTGAAAGAGGGAGTGTCGCTGCATGACATGGGAAAATTGGGATCCACCAATTAAATCATATCTCACAGCTTGTATCTCCAAAAATTATGAAAAGAAATTGAGAAAAAAATTCAGCTCACAAGCTACAATCCTTGTCTTTACCGCTTTTTCAAATTTGAAGAGAAAATAGATGCTAAAAATCTTGCAAAACCAATTGTCTTCTTCCACTGTACAAAGACTTCTTCGTGCGATCCCTCTTTGGATGATTCTTTTGAATGCCTCCAAGAGTGGGTCCTCCATAATGCATGCATGTATGCCACATATCCTTGACCTTATTGTGTGGATCTATAAGTGAAGATATTGCTAAGCTCATGATATAAGTGAATAATACAACTTAGGAAATCAAATATTGAGGGGTCTAAAAATATGTATATGTGAAAATAAAACAAAAAATAATATAGGTAAAAAATACATAAAAATATCAACTTAAAAAAATATCCCTCTTATTATGAGATTACCATAAAAATATAAATAATTTTTATGTTTTAATTTATGAAAGTGAAAAAGGAGAATAATTGTAGAAAGGAAAAAGTGACAATAGTGAAAATATACTCACACAAATAAAACTAGATTTTGTGATTTGTGTTGGGGTAGAGTTCCACCAAGGCTAAGTTTTAGCCATTTTGGTATTATTATTTGCAATCTTTTCATACAAGTATACACATGTATGTACAAGAAAAATAAAAAATAATTATGAAGGGTTAAATGGTAAAAATTATTGTACGTTGGCTCGATAAAAACCCACACTTCAATATAGGTATATACAAAAATTTGTAAAATACTTACATAAACACACACTATATTTATGTCAAAATTAGGATGAAATATTATGTAAAAACTTGGTCGTAATACTTATCTATATATTTATTGTCTCTCCTAACTAGATAACTAGCTCGTTGAGGTTTCTTCCATGGAATAATATGTTGCATAACACACACACACACACACACACACACACACACACACACACACACACACACACACACACACACACACACACACACACACACACACACACATGTACATATGAATAGGTGAGTGTTTGGGATCCCATCGTTGCATAGCTCCAATGACCAACAAAATTATCAATCTAGAGGGATGAGCTACTCAGCTAGGACATGGAAACACTCACACGATTAATGAGCTAATCACGGCAACACAAATGGTTAACTCTATGAGGTGAGAGAGATCGGGATGGAGGAGCTAAGCCACAATGAAGGGCAATCTCCACATCTACTTCTCTTCATCTCTAATCAACCCAAAATCACACACACTAATGATTTCAAGACACACACAACACTAATTCTATCATGCAACACACTAATCGCAAGCACACACATATAGATCTATCGAGCATCACATTCCAATCAAACCTACATGCAAACACAAGCAAAAGAGGGTAATCACACAAGATTAGAGAGGGATTAACCACTAATTAGTTAAGATCTAGCTAATCAAAGCATCATAGGCAATCATAAGAAGCATGAGAGAGGCATAGTGAAAGAGAATTAAGCATTGATTAGTATTAACCAAGTTACATGAGCAAGGAGAAGCTCAAGGACTCCATAGCCACACACCTCAAGAGGTCGCATCAAAGAGTGCTCTCAACAAATGAGCTTGAGAACCCTAATTTCTTTTACACACTGCATTATATACCTAGGGTAAAAATATGCAATGTCCGGGCACCCAAGGCCTTTAAGGCTCCACCATTTACTAAATCTGCTACTTAGGCACACTAACTGACCTGTTCTTTATAGCTTAGAACTCCCATTGAGACCGAACACATTAAAAATATTACAATGGCTTGAAATAAATCGGTAATTTACAATACATGACCATTTTGGAAAAACGTGAAAAATGTGTAACTCCAATCTTTACTGATTCTTTGTATTCATCCTCGATGTGCATTTGTATATCTTCGGTCTTTAGCATCTTTTGTTAAAACTGACGTTGACTCAGTTAACATTCCCCCCTTCCGATGTTAGTTCTCGTCCTCGGGCATTGTTGAAAAGTGTCCATGGAGGCAAGGGAAGGTTTTTGATGGGCTGATCGTCTTCAATTGACGTTGAATTTTTTGATGAGGTTCAATTTGTTGCAGCATCTTCATTGGTCCGAATATGTTTGATGTGAGAGATGATGTTGCATTTGTCCGTAGTAATAGCATAATGATGAGGCTACTGTTTATTTATAAAAAGTATGTAAAAGAGAAGTAGAATGATGAGGTTCTAAATTAGGGTCTAATACCTGGATGACCAAAGGGAAAAAACCCAGCGAGAAAAAAGTGCCTTTGGGATACACGCATTATTGGAGTACTTATTAGCATGGAAAATATTAATAAAGTACTCAAGGGATTATTTGCTGATAGATATGGAATTAAAAAGACAGCAAATATGAGAGGGTAGCATGATGGAACATTGGTTTGCCTTTTGTAGTCCACTCAAGGTGCATAGGTGGAAGCAAAAAAGAGTGTCTAATGCATATGTCCAATGATGGGACATCCTATTTATGTATACACATAAATAAGATGGAAAACAATATGTTGTGCAAAAAAGATTTTGAGGGGTTGTTCCGAAAGATGGTGTAGCTATAAACGCACATGACATGGCTTTGCAAGTTGGCACCTCTTTAAGAATGTTTTTCGTTGATGAGGATATGTGCTCTCATCTTATTTTGCGTGAGTGTTGGACTCTACGACACTCCACCAATTGTAAGTTGATAGACTTCGACTCTTATGCTCATCTCATCCAGCATGAGCAACACAATTTAGATATGCTCAACTCTTCCAGCTTGAGCGTAAGCCCAATAATTATGACTCTTAGCACATAGTTTAATATAACTTGAAGATTTGGGACTAATGCTTTGCTCATTTTATGGCTCAATTGCCCGACTCTGAATATACCAAAGAGTGTTTTTTGCACCTTGGCGACTTGAATTTTTACATTCTTGTGCTTACTACAAACATTTGTTCAAGTAAAAGTAAGCTTGAATCCTCAAAAAGAGGATCAGTGAAGGACCAAGTTGGCATTGAAGGTTTCTTTTGCCATACCTGTTTTATCATCTTTGAATTTACATTCTTGTTGGGTTAGGTTGTCCTTATTTGACTGTGAAGAATCCATTATCTATTTGATTCTCCAATCAGGCATGTTGTAAGAAGTCTTTGATGTTGTTGTAGGCCTCTGTTCACTGTTGGCATTTGGATTTTGACTAGGAGCATTGGAAGACTTAGGAATCCAAATCTCTTGATGACCTTTGTATCTCCTTTGTTGAATTTGCTAGGCTCTAGGTCTTGTTGAATTCTTGAGATCTTCATGCAAGTCTGGTGTAGTTGGAGTTGGCTTGTGGTTGATTGGTAGCCAAATCTTTGTATATCCTATGTAGAATCCTTGTCTAAGAGGAAGATTCTTTGAGGTCCATCTTTTTCTTGTATCCCCTTGAGAGTTGTGGTTGACTTTAGCATCTTTTAGGGGTCCTAGGATATTGTCGAGGTTGATACCTAATGGGCCTTCTTTCTTGGGAGGGAGTTGACATTACTTCTTCATATGCTCTAACCTGCAGTTTTGGTACCCATATCTGTCTGTTACCTCCATAGTACTCCTGTTCTTTTAAGCTCCATTGTGATGCTATCCATCCCATGTGTTTGTCTTTCTGTGTTGATTTTCTGTCTTTAACCCAAACTGGATCATTGACTTTGACTAAATTGCTATGAACAAACAATTGCTTGACTATCTTTTTCTTTCTTGAGTACTTTGGTTGATATATCTTTGATTTTCTGTGTGTCTCCTTAGAGGGTTCAGTTGGGTCAGCAATTGACTTGAAATTTTGAAGCTTGACTTGCTTGAAAAAGCTGATCCATGAGGGTTCTTTGATGTAGAGGCATACAATGTCACACCTTCTTTGCTAATTGGTGGAGGGTCCACTTTAGCTTTACCTTTGTCTGCAAGATTTTTTTTTGATCCTTGTGACTTGTGCAACTTTGAATCTAGCATTAACGGTACTCGTAAATGTTGTTGGCTACCTCTTGGAAAAGAGAGTTTTAGCATTTTATCTTTATTGTAGGCCTTGTGGTGGTCTAATCACTTATGTCCAAGGATGACATCTGCAAGCATTTCCTTTGAAGGCTTCACCTGAAACTTTACCTGCTCTTCATGCTTTTGGATTCTAAGGGTAGCAACCACTTCTTTTTGACTTGTAGCCTTACCCATGATTTCTCTGTTACCTGGCTTGCTCTGAGTAATCTCTAGAATACTCTGAATGTTGTCTACAACCATATTGTACTTTGCTTCTTTATCCAGTAGAGCATTGCATCTGACACTTGCTCCTTTTGTATTGCTAAGAACTACAACTGTTCTCATTGTCAGCTCTATTGAATATTTCTGTCCTACTCTTGCCATGGTCTTATCTTGATCTAACTGTGCCTATATTGAGGGTGGCTTCAGACTCTGTTTTCCATTTTGAGTTACAGCAGCTGATTTATCTAGCAATAACTGATTGATCTTTGGACTTCCTATTGTTTCTTGGTTGTTTGAGACCTTGGTCTTCTTTACTTCTGGCTTTGGTGGTATTCTTTGCTCAATAGCTTTCGTGGTTGCTCTTTGTTCTCTTTGATCTACACTTGCTGTTGTGTGATTTGTTTTAAGCTCTTTTGAAGTTCTGTTTGATGGAGATGAATCATCTTCAATAAGATCTTCCATTTGAATTGTGCTTGAGGACTTTGTGCTGTCGTCCGTGGGTGACCTATCTTGGTCTTCATTCTTTATTGTCTCTGAAGACTGCATCTTCATTGAACTTTGTATCTCTAGGACCTTTTGGGCCATTGGCATTCCCATTATGATGTCGTCTGGCATATCTTTTGCTGTGATCATGTGACCTGTTTTGGTCTTCATTCTGTGTTGTCTCTGAAGACTGCATCTTCATTGAACTTTGTATCTCTAGGACCTTTTGGGCCATTGGCATTCCCATTATGATGTCGTCTGGCATATCTTTTGTTGTGATCAATGGTGGTGGAGATGATTCCCCAGCATTCTGCTTGTTTGTCTCTTGATATGCTCACAAATTCGGGAGCATCTTCTAGCTGTGGTTGGCCACATCTTTTCCAAGTGCGAAAAGACATGAGGTTCTTGTCTAGCTGAACATCTAGCTTTACTTCTCTTGACAGATTTTCTTTGTTTTCACAAACAATGTTACACTTGATCATCTCAGGATTTCTTTCTGTATTGATTGCTGTTGCTGTGGCAGTGTCCTTTGGTTGAGCTTCATCTGCATTTTATTTGCTTTGACCACCTGCTTTCGTCGATGTCGATTCCATTGGCTGTAAGATTGCACCTTTTCGCAATTGTTGCACATTTTCTACCTACATCCGAGTAACCTTTAATCTCAATATATCCACTGTACTTTTTGGCAAAATTTGTCTTTTCGGAGGAGATTTTGGTGGTGACCTTTGTGTAGATTTCTGAACTTAGCTTCTATTGACTTTGACTTTTTTGTCACCTATTTTTGGCAGTTTGAGGCTTTGCATCATCTTCAGATAGTCTTTGACTTCAGTCGTACCATCCATAGGGGTTTGTACAAGATCATGATGTAACATTTAATGGCCTAGTAACTTGTGTGTAGTGGAAATAGCATGAACATAGTGAGTATTTCATTAGAATAGATTCCTAATTAGAATAACAAGAGTGCTTGGGTGGAAAGAGAGCAACAAAAGTATAACAATAGTTAGATAGCATGAACAATACTTCAAAAGAGAGAGAAATTAAGCAACTAACAATAGTTGAGGACCGGATTTGCATGGAGCTGGTCCCCCATCCAAAAGGCTTTGTATTATGGTTTCTCCCATTAAGAGAAACATTCTACAATACAACTCTTTGTGTTCCTTCAATACTAGCTAGTGCAATGAAGATGGAAACTTCAAGCACTAAGCAAAACACTTATCAAACACAACATCAATTCCCTCACAGTCTCAGACCCAAGACCTCACACACCTTCGAAGATGGTGAGAGATAGCAGGGTATGAGAGTAGATTGAGAGGAAGAAGAAGTAGTCTTACGAGAAAGATGTACATCTCCTCACATAATCACTCATATTAGCATAGCTTAGCTTAGTAATTAGCATGGTAGAGGAGATGAGCATGCATTGAATCTTGGCTCTTGGTTGGATTTGCATCACAAAGCCAAGAGTTGTTGGTGTAGGCCTCCCTTCTCACAAGCTTGGAGTAGGTGATAAGCTTTCCATTAAAGCTTGAGAAGAGAGAGAGAGAGAGAGAGAGAGAGAGAGAGAGAGAGAGAGAGAGAGAGAGAGAGAGAGAGAGAGAGAGAGAGAGAGAGAGAGAGTCTTCTTACTCTACACATGAGCTTGTGTGAATGTGTGTGGATAATTGCCTTTGAAAAATCAGCCCCCTCTCTCTCTTGGTCCACCCCTCTTGCTATTTGCTCTTGCTAGCACCTCATTGGACCTCTCCAGGCTTAGCCAATAGGATTTCAGAAGCATAAGTGATAGCCTTCTGAAAAGTGTCCCCCTTTATCCTTTTGTGAGAGCTTTAGGTAATTAATAAATGCAATTAAACTCTAATTGGACCCCTTTGTCTCTTGGCCAATAGGAATCAGGCAAGCCATTGGGTTGTTGAATGCTCATTGTACCCCTTGGGATACTGTCCAATAGTCTTCTAGAGAGCTTAATTTCTATTGGTTCTTTTATGAAGTGTTTTTAAATTAATTAAACTAGATTTACTCTAGCCTAATTCTCATTGGTCCACCTCCATGGCCATCCAATAGGATTTGAGTACACCTTGTGGGCATCTGGCCTAGGGAGCTGACATGTGTCCCTCTTTCCCCTTGTGTACAAAGGAAGCTTGTGACTGTGTGTGTGTGTGTGTTTCTCTCTCATCCCCTACTTCTTGGGCTCGCCCCCTCCTATGTAGGAGTTTGTGAAGACTTTTTGGGACACACACAAAGCATCCAATTTCCTAAGCCTTTGACCATTGGACACAGCCTTTGAATTTTGGAACCTTAGCATTTTGGAAGTCTTAATGGGCTGAACCCTAAGGTCTTTGGAGCCCATTGTTGCACATAGCTCTTTTGCAGATGGCCCCCTATTTGGATCCTTATTTTCCCTCCTTTGAATCCCTACTGTGGCCGGTCTGCCAGCTTAACCAATATTCTATCTTTTTCTCCCCTGGCACTTCCCCATATTAAATGATCAGTTTAACATGAGAAAATCATTTAGGAGAATTAGATATTAGTTATTATGACAATGATCTTGCTGATATTTGTTACCATGTGCATCTGATATGTATATGTGAGCTTGCTGTTTGAACACTATTGGATTTGTCGGCTTTTGACTCTGATTTGTGGAGATTAGCTGAAACTTTTGTCCCTGATGATCTTCATAGAGGCATTTATCTGTAGACTCTGATGGAATCTGGGTCAACTCGATACTTCCAACAACCATATGATCTTTCAATGGTTTCTGCCTTGAAGGGGTCTGTTGGCTAGAAGCTCTAGGGCTTCTAATTAGTGTAGCATTTCCTGGTACATAAGCTGAGCGTTTGCGGGTACGTCGCGACGGACGATGCAGCACAGCGAGAACACAGACCAACAAACTGTTAATCCGAGGACGTAGCTGACCCGACTAGGGCATGGAGGCAATCTCTAGGTTGTCAACCGTGAGCTAGCCACTAACAACACTCTACAATCACTAATCCTACCACAACACTACCATAAAGCAAAGAAACAGACAACGCATCCTACGAAACACTACAAGCTCGAAACTGTCTCAAATCATATCGGAATGACTCGAAATCGGAGGGAAGACTCACAAGGACATATCCTATATGGCCAAACACCTAAACCCTGAAAACCATAACTGTAAGACCTCTAATCGTTGTCGCGATAGGCTCAAAACAATAATTTCCAAAGTGTCCGAAACTGATCTACAAAGACATCAACACGAAGAGCTTCTCGCCCTAATTATAACGACTACTTGATCATTCAGAACGGATGCTGTTTGAGGTACTTACGACCAAATATAGCTCGTAACAAGCGGGCTCACGATGTGGTCCTCGGCTTGCATTGCTTACGTCGACGCGGAGAGCTCCTCGATGCTAACACGCTCCTACTCTCATGTCTGCAATGTGATTAGTGTGCGCGATGGTGTGTGTGCGTGAAGCTCACTATCCTGTGCTGCAGAACCCACGACTGTATATTAATTAAGATAACGTAATGTGTCCTTTACAAAGCCTTAGGTTTCAACTTATATACCAACCCTTTAAACGTAATGTCCGGCCAAATGACCTGAATTGTCCCTAGGCTTCTACAGAGATTAATTACAAGAAATTGAGTTGGCTTTACTCATTATACAAGCATCTGCGGGCCAAAATACAAGTGCTGACTTAAAATATGAGGTTCCTGTAAACATTACAAAAGTGGTCGTAATGGCTCAAAATAATAATAACGGGATATTCGATGACGTCCATGAACTCGTATCTTCATGTTGTAGCATCCATCTTCATCTTCATTACTTCATCACCATCTTCATGTGGAATCTTTACAGAATCTTTGAGGAATATTTATGGAAACGTTGTTTAAATGGGCGTCCTTTCAACAGTCTCCCCCTCCGAATTCTTGTCGTCCTCGACAAGACCCTATGTCTTTGCTGGCCTTGATGAGTTCTTGATGTCTTGGTGTTGGTTGAAGTTGTTGTGGCAGCCTCTTCTGCAGTTGGTTGCTTTGTGTGATATTAAAGCTGCCTTGAAGTTGTACCTGTAGTGTATCTAAAGCCTGGAACTCTCCCCCTCCGATTGGTTATTGTATCTTGAATTGCATGAGGTTGTATTGACTTGTTGGTGCAGCAGTTCGTTGCCATTGTAGCTCTAGTTTGCTATTCTTGTGGTTGTTATCTGGCAGTCGTACTTGTAAGTTGACTTGAAGCTTTGTCAAGCTGTTTTTTTTTTTTTTGCCTCTCCCTTTTGACTTGTCAGTAGATTTGCAATTAGTAGTGTGGGGATATCGTGGTTCTTCTTGTTTTTGTTGTTATAAAAAATAAAAGAGTAAAAGTAAAATGTAGCGTATATACAAAATGAAGGTCTTGGATACCTGGATAAGACTAAAGGAAAAAACCTAGTGGGAAAAAATGTCTTTAGTCATAATTAAATGCGAGGCTATATGTACTTAGGTTATGATGTTATAGAGTTATGCTAAGTTAAAGTACATATGGCCATATGGCTACTAGTATGGGCTTGATATACATGGATAAGTGTTAGTAGCTTGAAGTCAGAGTCATTGTTGTTGAGCAAAGGCTCATAAAACCTGTTTCCGCTTGGTCATCGTCATTTGTTTGTGTAAGTGCATGGGTGGAATAAAAAAGAGTGCCTAATGCATATGTCCAATGATGGGACATCTATATGCTTGCACAAAGTTATGCATGTTAAACAAGATGCGGTGTGAGAGAAGAGTATTGATGGGTTCTTCATGGAGTTAGTGTAGCAAGCAAAACATATAGCATGAGTGCTTCAAAAGCTTTCACTACTCACAAGAAGGGTTTTCGTTGTCGAGGTATCTCCACTCTTCCTCACTGTGTCAAGTGCGTGAGTGTTTTTGTTTTGGACTACTCCGCCTTCTCCACCTTATATATTATATGGACTTTGACTCTTATGCTCACCTCTTCCAGCATGAGTGACATGACTTTATGTATGCTCAACTCTCTAGCTTGAACTTATACCTATTAGCTAGACTCATAGACCACAGAAAAATATTAACTTGAAGCTTGGGTCTGACACTTTGCTCATTTAGTGGCTTAGCTGTCCGACTCTAGACTCTTATGCCATGTAAGTTTAATGGCGACTTGGAATCACCTAATCGCGGCCTGAAATCCAATTCCATATGCTTTTGATGTTTAGGCCTTTCTCGTTAGTTTCTGTTTGAGATGCCATGTTGTCCAATACATTGGCATATATCTGCTCTTCATTCCTTGGTAGAAAATTGTGGTCGCTTGATGAGACAGGTATTGATGTTGAAGAAATGGTTGATGAAGTCTTCTTCTTCCAGATAGTGTTCTTCAAAATTGTGACCTCCGCATTTACCGTTGCTTTCTTTTTGTTGTTAAGAGGCTGTAAAGGAGTTCTGTATCTTTCTTGTTGTTGAGCCTCAATCGCGGATTTTGGAACCCACAGTGTTCTTGGGCCTGGTGTGATCTCCTTTGCCACTTGCCTTGTTTCTTCTTTGACTTGATGGTACCTTGTCTTTAATTTCCAAATATGGCTGTTACTTTTGTAAAAGCCTTGCTCTTGTAGTAATTGACGAGGGATCCATCTATAGGTTGTAGTACTCTTGGGTGTAGCGGGTGGCTGCTCTTGATTTCTTGATGTTTCTTGCTTTTCCTAGGTGATTCCTTGATAAGCTACTACCTTAGGTAGCCAGAGTTGAAAGTTACCCTCATAGAATCCTTGTGCTTCGAGTAACTCGACTGGAATGAATCTTTGGACTTGCTTGGAGGTGATCTTCACTTGACTTTGTTGGGTAGTCTGGTAGAATTCTGATTTCATTACCCAGACTTGTCGTATGGTTTGTCCAGTGGAAGACCTTCTCTTTTGCTTTTTGTACCTGTCCTTTCTCTTGGTTGAGTTATGTGATTGACGTTGACGGCTTTGTTGATTCCTGACTGAGTGGTTGTCATGGGATGGATATCGCCAGGTTGTTATCTTGGGCTTGTTGACCCAAACATCTGAATTTCCTTTCTTGTAGCCTTGTGCAATAATTGACTCGCTTAATGTGATCCATCCTGTTACCTGTGCTTGTTGAGGTTGTTCCTGTGATTGTATCCAAATTGGATCATTAACTTTAATTTGTGACTTGGATACTAGCGCTTGGTTGACCCGTTTTGACTTCCTTTGGAGACTTTCGGGCGATGGAAACTTCGGTTGATAGACTTTTTGCTTGGGTTATCATTGTTTTGTTGATGGTTTGGCTTTTGATGTAGAGGCTTTGTCTTGCACTTGCATTGGCTGGGCTAGAGACTGTGGGCTTACTTTAGCTTTGCCCTTTTCAATAGCCAAGAATCTTTGAACTGTTGTAGGCTTGACCTCTATTGCCACTTGATAGCTTGTCGTGATGACCATTGTTGAAGATTCAGGCTCGTCTTCAAAGATTGTGCCCATGGCTTGGAAAAAATCAAGTGTGTTCCCATTTTTCGAGAATCTACCACCAAGAATTTTTCTTTGACATTCTGTGAGTGTAGTTGGAGAGTAGCTTCTGCAATCCCCATACTTATAACATCTACTTCAGGTGAGAGATTTACCTTTATCTAAATATCATAAAGCTTTGGCTTACCTAGAAGTAACCACATGCCATATGACATGACATTACTCCTTGAATTTGTATCAATTTCTGCCATAAAATTCATCTTGACTCCGTCTTGTGCACTTAGCAAAAAGTTGATCTTCTTTGGTACTAGATTGCCGGTGTTCTCTTGAGTGACTTGAGCAATCTTTGGCCTGGACTCCTTGTCATCTGAGGTTCCAGTGGTGAGAGATGCATCATGTGGTGGTGATTTGCATATATCACTTTGGATAGCTCTCATACCTCCCTCCGTTGTAGCAAGTGTAGCAATACCACCCAATGATATTGTAGACATCATTGAGGTATTCACTTCTTGCCTATCTGACCCTTCATTATACGAATCACAAGCAGGATCACCCATAGAGTCATTTGTCTTGACTTTGAGTTCATCATACTCAGATTCTTCATCTGTCTCACACATAACCCTTAGCATGTAGTAGGGGACTATGTCATACCCATTCTCATCGCAAAATTTTGTTGGTGTGGTCTCATTAACACAGACATCCAAAGTAGCCAATATCTGAGTCCACTCTAACGGTTCTAACACCTCTTCCGGAAAAGGTTCTCTTATGTAAGCATCATCTTCTAAGACCCCCTCTAAGGCATTCTCATTTCTCCCAAAGTCACTACACTCCAATCTTGTAACATCTTGAGTTGCCTCATAAATGGTCCTCCAAGGATGATTTCATAGTTATTTTTCTTGCCAAAGTCAACTATGGCAAAAGTATGCGCATACTCTATACCACAAGAAGACACCACTATCGCTTCTAGCAATCCCATGGGTCTTTCCACATGCCCATCCACTAACTGTAATTTTATTCTGGTTGTTCTAAAGGCGGGCCTACCCCATTTCTCCCATATTCGTTTTGTTGCTATGGCAATTCCTGCTCCGCTGTCAAGTATAGCTTTCATTTCAATCCCATTGTACTCACAGGCAAAGTGGCATTACCATCTTCTCCTTCACAGTACTCTCCTACTTTGTTCAGAGGTACCGGTCTTACATTTGATCTAGGCTTCTAGTTCTTTTTCCAGGAACCTTAACAGGCTTTTGATCCCAATTTTTTCCAAGCATTTTCCTATATCCGTCCACATACTTGGCCTGATTTTCAAAAGTTCTGCCAACGTAATTGTGCACTCATTGGCGTGGATAGCAAGTCAGTCAAATTTTTTGTGTCCAATTCTTTTGTCCCTCCTAGCCTCTGTGATGGAACTCTCACAATCTCAGACTTTGCCTCAAAATCTCCCATGTACTGTGGCAAAGTTCTTAACGATGCAGGTCTACTGTCTTCGGAGGCTATCGATCCTACGTCACCATGATATGACCTCACATCAACACTCATTTGTGGTCTATCTAATGTGATTTCAGGAAATGGTGTTGGTCCAACATCCTCTTCTCTTTTTTGGGCATCTCGGACAGCCTTCCATAACTCCTCTGGCCACTGCTCCTCAACTATAGGAACATAGGGTCGGAAATCCCTCATTGATTCATCTATTGTATTTTGGACTACCCTCGAGTCTTGCGACCTTGGCAGTGGTTCTTCCCTATGATCCACTTCTTCTCTAGGCAATTCGCCTACTTTAATGCTCTCGTCTTTGTGCACTGGGGTTACTATCCTATCCTTCAATTCTGGTGGAGGTGGTTCTAGCAATGCTTGAGCAGTTTCAATGAGATGCTTACACATTTCTAGCCTCTGCTTCTCTAGTTCAGGATAAGGATAAGTCATCCATCTTTGTTCTAAGGTCTGTCTATTCTTCAATCTAGCCTCATAAGCCTGTAAAATCGCGTCTAAAGGCTCATTCACTTTGTCCACTAGGACAGATCCTCCTGAACTAGCACTCTTGGGTGCTTCAGCTGGTTTAAGGGTTTCAACTTCCCTTTGCTGTGTCTGTTGCTCTTGAGTTGTTTCCAACTCAGCTGTAACAGCCTTTTCTTCTCCTTTCTCCCTTTCTAGTCTCGCTTTCATTCTAGTCCTTCTTGCTCGTCTAGAGTTTCTACGGCTTTTGGAACTCTTACTAGTCTCTCTATCTGTAGGCTTCTGCTCTTGCACTTTTGCTTGTGCTCTTGTGACAACGTTTACTAGAGCAACTTGCTTACTTTCATCTTCTTGTTGTTTAAGCACCTGTTCTTTTGCAATTGTTTCTTACTATGTTGTTGTTGTCGTCTCTCCTTTTTTTGCGGCTCGTTCTTTCTCTGATTTGATGGTAGAAGGAAAGGTAACATATGGTTGCATTTTACCTTTCTTTCTTGGATTCTTAGGACAATCTAAAATCATATGTGTGACTGCACACTCATTACAATATACATTTATCATGATATCATGGTGTGGACAATCCTTAATCAAGTGATCACTACTACCACATTTGTCACATGGACGACTTGGTTGTTGTGGCAATACTTGATATTGACCTTGAAGTGGTCTCTGATCTACCACATATCTTTCTATTTGAAGCTCATGACTCACATATGCATTTCTAGCAGCTATGGATCTTTCACTTAAGAACACTTGTTCTGCTACAGGATGATATCTAGGAGGTTTCCTGGTGGAGTCTTAGGTCTATAGTCAGGACAATGTTCCATCGGATGGTCCCCTCCACATGTCATGCACCTTCGTCGTTGAGTCACTCTATAGGCTAGTACTCTGTCAGAGTGATTGATGCGTTGCATCACATTCTCTATGATTTTCTCCTCAACATTTACACGGTTTTGTCCTAGATTCCCTCTTTGATCCTCAAGATCAGCGGTTTTCTTTTTCTCACTCGCATCATTCATCTTCTTCTGACCATATTCATAGAATTTGCAATTGTCAACTAGGTCAACTGCCGCTTTGGTCACCTCTTCCAAGGTTTGGTATCTTTTCATGTATAGGTCCTTTTGGAGATTCTCATTCCTAAGCCCTCTGATGAAGCATAGGATCTGACGTTCTGGCATGGGTAACTCTTGGGTAGGACATCTAGCAACATATTGCTTGAAACGCAGTATTGCATGTCGCAATGTTTCTGTTTCGCCTTGTTTAAATTCTTGAATCTTAGGAAGGGTGTTATGTTTTATGCCCCTCTTGGTGAATTCTTAAACAAATTCTTCCAACATTTGCTCAATGGTTGTGAACTCTCTCCGGTTCAATAGTTCAAACCATGCTTGTGCATTGTCCTCCAATGTAAGTCCAAAACCCTCATACTGCGTGTGGAAATCCTCTACTTGTTCTGCTCGTAGGACTTGCTTGAAAGACGAGACAAGGGCGTATGGGTCTCCTATGCCATTGTACTTTCTATTTACCCATTTTCTTAGCTGAGATGGTCTTATACTTTGGGGTGCAAAGTATGGAACCATACTCCTCTCTGGTATCGTTTCTTCTCTCGTTATCGCTCTAGGAGGAAATCCAGGTGGTGGTCCCCTCTTTGGAATTCTCTTAGAGGTTCCTGTGTTTGGTGGATGTATCTGAGGTCCTTCATTGACCAAGTATCCACTCATCTCTAATTTGGTTCACGGATTTGTGCTTTCTACAGCTCTATATTCTCGTCCATACTTGTCAACAAATAAAGATGTCCATTGTCGGTCGACCTCGTATGTATAGACATATAAGAGCTTGTATTCTGTCAGCTCATCTGGGTAAGGCTCTAAGCAACTGTAAAGGTTGAATTTATTTCCATTAATATACCTATATAGTCCTTCACTTTCATGGTTATACGTCCAAACTCTCTCCACAAAATTGGTCTTTATGTATTGTAGGTTTGGAAGATCTATTCTGGGTGGGTGCTCATCTATCCCTGCAATCCATGTGCTTGTATAAGTTGAGTCTGAGTCTGATGTAGACATGACTTCTAGGCTTAACATCTCTAGCTTGCTGTAGTAATACCTCTCTCAGTGTGTTCAAGTGTTTTGGTCAGGGAAAATCCAAAACTATGTCCAAAACCATGAGTGTTTTCTCACAATTCTCTCAAATTGTCGGTTTTAGACACCCCTGACTTCCGGATGCATTTTGAGGCCTTAAACAACGTTTTTTTCAAAACTAATCAAAATGATTGCCGTTAGCAACATTTAGTTCAATTTACTCTAAGATTTGTAGTGCTGCTCTCAAGCTACATTTTGATATAAAAACTTTTGGAATCGGAGTCCGTATGTGAAAGTTATGACCAAAACAGTGAGATATAATTTGGAAAGTTGCTCTATCTGATGTTTTTGCAAGTGGTCAGTTTGAGCCCAAAATTGGTGTGTGCACTCCTTAGGCAATGATAAACCCAGTGGTATACTTGGTTTCAAAAAAAATTCCCAAATTTTTTTCCTGACTTGTCTATCACGATAGGCTCACCAAATACCCCTTGCAGATGTCCAAATGCACTCAAACTTTGTGTACAGGGTATAATGGGCCTTCTGAACCCAAATATGAAATTAGATTTAAATTTTGATTTTTCTACAGTGAATTCCAGAGCCTATGGCGATAGGCTTACCAGAGTGTTACTGGGATACATTTTTTCAACTGTTTTTACAGATTTGAGTTCCCTCTTCTCTTGAGATACTACTCACCAAGTTTCAACCAATTTGGAATACTTTTCCTTTGTAACTTGCATCAAACAATACTCTTTTCTGATCTTATGAAGTAATCCTCGTAGATGCACTTACAATACTCCAAATTTACTCAAATTTTAACCATAGGCTCACAACAACATGTAGAACAAGGCCCTAAGGTCAGTTTTCAAAAATTTTAATTTCTGTCAAAAAGCCCCAGTCTATCGCAATAGGCTCAGCAGATTCTTTAGTTTTGAAAATTTTCCAGATTTCTCTTTACCACTGTGTTCCCTATGCTCTATACACCTTGCTCACCAATTTCCACTTGTTTTGGACTTTTTCTTAGGTCTCTAACTCCAACTCTAGAATTCTAAGTCTATCTGATCACTAGAAAATAGGCTTAGGATGACTTCCCAATGTCCAAAATCCACCAAATTTTGTGTGTAACCTCCTGAGAGGCTAAACAAGCTATACTCCAGAGGGTTTTGAAAATTTCAATTTCTTTGGCCTTGCTTTGAGTCTATCGCGATAGGCTCAACAAGTACCCCTTTTATAGGTCAAACTTGAACTTTGACTATACCACTGTGTTCCAACACCTCTCCTTAGTCCTCCTACCAATTTTCAAGTGGTTTGGACTTTTACTTTGTCAGTTAGACCAGATCGGGTGTTTTCTACAAGCTGAATCCTCTCAAATGGTCTTAGACCCACTTTCTGATGTCCAAATGACTTCAAAATTTTTATGTGTCCTTGATAGCACCTTTCCCAGCTATGCCACAGAGGTTTTTGAAAATTCGGTTTCTATCATTGGGTTCTTTGCCTATCACAATAGGCTCACCAAGTATGCTAAAATGACACTTTTTTCAAATTTTCTCTTCACAGATGTGTTCCCTACCCTTTGTAGATCATGTATACCAAGTTTCACAAGGTTTGGAAATTTGGTCAAGTCCCTTTACCCAATTTGTCTCTGAACTTAGACTCTAAACACCAGACTTGAGGTTTAGTGGTCAAGTAGGTGTCCAAGTACACTCAATTTTTGGGAGCAACCTTGTATTGATGTGTTTTACCTGTGGTATGAGGGGTTTTGCATGTTTGTGAGTCTATCTCCAATTCACCCGTCTATCGCAATAGACTGAGCAGAGAGCCACTGGGAAGTGATTTTTTTCTCTGTTTTTGGACAGTTTGGTTCCCGATGCCCTTAGAAGCCTATCCCCAAAGTTTCATTCAATTTAGACTTCTTTTCCTTTGGATTCAAGTATTTCACAGTTCACTTCCTTACACTCAAAAAAAGCAAACTCCCACTTAGATGCACAAGCACTGATGCAAATGCTTTGAAATTTCACATACAAGCTCTAAAGCATATGCAAAACAAGGTCTTGAGGTCAAACTTTTTTGAAAATTGTAGATTTGGTTTCAGATTTTTGTTTTTTGGATTTTTTAAAGTTTTTTTTTTTTGGATTGGACCAAATCTATGTTTTCCCCCTACCTTAAGGTCTCCAATGCGAAAACAAGCACTCAAATCGGCTTTCAAACGACCATTTTAGAGCACTTTTACCATAATCAGCACAATTCCACCTTTTGTGTTTTCAAGTCAAAATTGCTCTAGATCAACATCAAATGTCCTACACTACCTAAAATCCTACTTTGGATGGTTGAATGGTTGTTTTTTGCTTTCTGGCACGGAAACAGCCTCCTGCTTACCTTTTGCGTTTTTTTTTTCTTTCAAGTTCTTCACAACCAAACACACAAACCATAAAACCTAATCTAAACACACAACAAAATAATCTAACCATACCTCAACCTCATGGTGGACCACCTCGGCGAGACGGAGGCTCCCTGGCTATCCCTCAGTCAAGAGATTCGCTCTTTGACTTCCCACTAAGAAGGAAAATGGTGACAACACTCTAGAAAACTCTATAGAAATGCTATACTGTCAAACACGAGTGATGCGGTCTACGCTAGTTTAGGCGCTTTGTCCCCGGCAACGGCGCCAATGTTTGCGGGTATGCCGCGACGGACGATGGAGCACAACGAGAACACAGACCAACAAACTGTTAATCCGAGGATGTAGCTGACCCGACTAGGGCATGGAGGCAATCTCTGGGTTGTCAACCCTGAGCTAAACACTAACAACACTCTACAGTCACTAATCCTACCACAACACTACCATAAAGCAAAGAAACAGATAACGCATCCTACGAAACACTACAAGCTCGAAACAGTCTCAAATCATATCGGAATGACTCGAAATCGGAGGGCAAGACTCACAAGTACATATCCTATATGGCCAAACACCTAAACCCTGAAAACCATAACTGTAAGACCTCTAATCGCTGTCGCGATAGGCTCAAAACAGTATTTTCCAAAGTGTCCAGAATTGATCTACAAAGACATCAACACGAAGAGCTTCTCGCCCTGATTCTAACGACTACTTGATCATTCAGAACGGATGTCGTTTGAGGTACTTACAACCAAATATAGCTCGTAGCAGGCGGGCTCGCGATATGGTCCTCGGCTTGCATTGCTTGCGTCGATGCGGAGAGCTCCTCGATGCTAACAGGCTCCTACTCTCATGTCTACAATGTGATTAGTGTGCGCGACGGTGTGTGTGCGTGAAGCTCACTACCCTGTGCTGCAGAATCCACGATTGTATATTAATTGAGATAACGTAATGTGTCCTTTACAAAGCCTTAGGTTTCAGCTTATATACCAAGCCTTCAAACCTAATGTCCGGCCAAATGACCTGAATTGTCCCTAGGCTTCTACAGAGCTTAATTACAAGAAACTGAGTTGGCTTTACTCATTATACAAGTATCTGCGGCCAAAATACAAGTGCCGACTTAAAATATGAGGTTCCCGTAAACATTACAAAAGTGGTCGTAATGGCTCAAAATAATAATAACGGGATATTCGATGACGTCCATGAACTCGTATCTTCATGTTGCAGCATCCATCTTCATATTCATTACTTCATCACCATCTTCATGTGGAATCTTTACAGAATCTTTGAGGAATCTTAATGGAATCTTGATGGAAACGTTGTTTAAAGGGCGTCCTTTCAACACTGAGCTTGATGGATTTATAGCTCCCCCCTTCCTAGGATGATAAATACAGCCTTCTCCATTATGAGAATTTAAAATTGTTTGGCTCTGGTTTAGTCTCACCTTTTGGGACTGTGAAGGTACACTTTGGGTAGCACTGTTGATGTTTGGCATATGTAAACCGTCTGCGTAGTTTCCTATGTATCTCCTTGAAACATGAAAAATTATTCCCCAAGTCAAGCTATATATAGCATTATCTTTGCCCTGATATTGTCTATCCCATGGGTCTTCTATGATATGAGCTTTTGTGATTTCAGGACCAAAGGCATCATAGATGCTAGACTCTCATCAAAATCTACGACTGTTTTGGTCAAAGTATATGCTCGTTTGGTCATAACATCAAAGCTTAATTTTTTATGGAGGAGAGTTTGGCTCTGAACAAATTTCTGGGTTCACTCGGGTAATATCCTTCACCTCTAGAGAGGATAGGCTATAATAGATTCTTTCCTCTGAAATGAACCATCCTTTCTGATCTATCACTAGAGGCACTTCTATGAGCTGGTATGTGGACCGTTCAAACACTAGTTGATCCTTTTTGTACAGCTGCCCTTTTTGGTCTACATAGTGTGCATATGAATTATGTGTACCATACAATGCTAACAACATTCTGTTTGATGTGTTCCTTAGACTCGTGAATGATTGCACACTTGTGGTAGTGGATGCAAAATCATTTGCAAACCTAACAGTCTTTTCAACATTCGATGATATTTGGACATCTTGACCAAATTCATACAAGAATTTGTTGTTCAAAGAATCAATTTTAAGCTTTCCAGGTGTCTGTGCATCTTTATGCTCATTTTGAACTGGTAGTGCTATTATTGATGCTTCTAATGGTAATGCAGAATCATCTGATTGCGTTAAAAGTGACAAGTTGCATACTTACATCAAGGTTTGCATTTCCAATTTGCTATGTGCCTTGCTTGGCAGTTGATGTGTCCCTATTGTCTGGATTTCTTGGACAATTTTCAGCAAAATGTCCACCTTTTCGTCCACAATCTGAGAAATAGGCTATGACTGGTGGTATTTCAATTGGTTCCATCATGTCAATCTCTAGCTGAGAAGCTTCAACTTTTGTACTTGCCAAGTTGTCGACATCTTCTTTTAAAACACTAAGCATCAAGCTGTAGACTGCTCCATCTTGACCTTTGTACCGTCTTTGACTTGGTTCTCCAATTAGACTGGCTCCTATTGGTTGATCTATTGGATCTTGCAATTTCGGTTCTCGCTTATAGATCTGACCACTGTAATCCATGTACAATGACCTTGATTGCATATCCACCAACTGTATGTTTTGCTGGCTTGTGCAGATTTCTAGATAAACACTTGAGTTGATTTTTTGTACTTCTATCTACACTTCATCTTTGAGCTTGCAATACCTGGCTCCACTGAAGTCTGTAAACATATAAGAGTTATCTGAATCTGGCTTTACTCTATTCAATAGGATCTTGACTCCTGTGCTGCTTTTGCTGCTCATCAAGTATCTATGGCCTTTTGAATCTGTATATAAGACTTTATCTCCATTGTAGCCATAAAGCTGTAAAATCTGTTCTGTTACAGTTGTGCATGTGTTGTCACTGCTACTAGCTTGCTCTGTTGAACTTGGATTCTCAGCTTGATTTGAGTCCATGTTGGCTTGTTCTGTAAAACTTGTCTCCTAGCATATCTTGATGCTGATTAGTAGAATTTATGCTGCTCGATTTGATTAAACTGGTTTAGTCAAAGCACTTTTGCATTTGACTGCTCTTAGACTCCCAAGAGTTGATTAACTCTAGCTTGACAGTTTCAAAAGTAATTGCAACGTTTTGAAACGATGAAAAACTGGGCCTTGAACAGCTTAATATGTAATCCACCGCGATTGGTCGATTTTTGGCCTGATTTTGACAAATTTAGTAATTAGTATGCCGCTTTCTTGTTTTCTCGTTTTTTTTTGCTTATCTGATTCTCTTTGGCACAGTTTGCTCGATTTGCTGCTCTTCTGGCTTTTTCGCGGTTTGTTCCGTGTGATTCTTCGACAATGAGTTTTTTTTTTTTTGCTTTTCTCTTTCTGTCTCTTTTGGGTTTTTTTACGACTTCCTTTTTATTTTTATTAATTTTTATGTGAAATTTTGAATTTTCTAATTTTTTTGATATTTTTATGATTTTCTAAAGAAAAGTTTTGATTTTTAATGAATTTTTCTATGAATTTTCTAATTTTTGTGATTTTTTTTATAAAAGGTTTTATGAATTTTTTGATTTATTGGGATTTTTTCAAACAATTTTGGACTTTTTCAGGATTTTTTGGGAATTTTCAGAGTTTTTTACTATTTTGTGATTTTTTTATTTTAATTTTTTTTTTGGTGTTTTTGTGAGTTATCAAATTAATTTTTTATTTTTTGAAAAAATTTCTACGTGATTTTTTATCTTTTTGTAATTTTTATGTGAGTTTTTCTATTTTTTTGAAAAATTTTAAACCTTTGTATGATTATTTTTATTTTGTGATTTTTAAAATCTTCTTTTTGTATTTTTTTTCACTAATATACAAATAAGTGAAATAAAACAAGAAGAAAAAAATATGAAATTGAAATGAAATCAAATGAAAGATAAAGGGAAAATGAAATTGAATTGAAATTGAAAAGAAACAAAATGGAATGAATAAAATACAAAAGTCAATGACAAAAAAAAAAAGCAAACAGACAAAAGGCTCCCCAGGTAGGTTGAGGTAAGAGAGAAAGAAGACATGAGAGGTCACTTTTTTTTTTGTCTTCTTGTAGCTTAATAAATTGTGTGTTGTGTGTGTAAGGGTGCGTTCACGCATGTGTGTGTGTGGTGGTTGACGACGGTCACGTGCACAGAGGAGGGAGACGAGAGAGAAAAAGTTAGAGAGAGAGATGGTGCATCCACGTAGTTAGAGAAAGTGTGTGAGAGAGGGAGAGTTAGAGAGAGAGTGCGTAGGTCGGAGGGTGTTCACGCGCCACGAAGCACGAGAGAGCGTCGGCAGCGGAAGAAGAAAATAAAAGAAGATTATTTTAACGTCGTAGGAAACTATCCCAAGGGACCATAAAGATCTCCGACGAAGAAAGTTCATGCACCGAAAGGCACACTCGGGAACCGAAAATACCCAAATTTAGTCCGGCAAATAGCTGAAACGCTAAAAATCACATGAAAATCCAAAAAATCACCCAAAAAATCCCAAAAAAATTTAGAACTCTTAAAAAATCATCGAAAATCACAATCGAACACTTTTGGCATGCTTATGCACACCTCGAAAACACCAAATTCGATAAAATCGTAAACCCCCAGAAATAGTAAAACGCTCAAAATTTAGCAAACGAAAGCCCAAATGCGCTCCAAATCAAACTGAAAACACCCATTTAAAATAGCTCGCAAAAATTGCAAGATAATTTTTATGGAATTAAGAAAAAATTAATGTCAAAATTAGCATAAAATTATCAAAAATTATAAAAAATATTCAAAAAATACCCAAAATTTTTCTAGAAATTCTCCACACATAGGGGATTAGTGCAGCCAAATAAAATCACAAAAATCTCATCAATTCAATTGCCAAACAATTTCATCAATAAAATCAAGACTAAGCAATTAAATCGACAAAATTAGGTCAAAATTTGACGCAATTGAAGTGTGAAAATCCATGTTTTGAGCTAAAAAATGTAGCAATTAACCATTACACACATCAAATATGCAATCAAACATTGAATTAATCATGCACATTAAGCACTTTTTAGGCACACACACTAATAAAATTGGTAGTTTTTACCAATCTTTAGGTGCACACACAAAAGGGTAAATCTTGTCGAAATTGCAATGTGATTCTACAAATCATTAGTTGTGATTGACCACAATACAAATCAATCATCACAATTGAAAAATCATTGAGCACACATTGATTTTTAGGTGCACAAATAAGGGCAAAATAGTGCACACACACTTAAAATTAGGCATACACACACTCAATTAAAATGCACACACACTTTATTTTAGTGCACACACACTTGCAATTGACCATTCAAACATGCAATTAACTCAATTAGGCACACAATTAACAACACACATTCACCAATTAACAATTGAAACTTGTCAAATTCATGCGTCACTAAATCTTAAAAATTTGGCATTACGACGGCATGAAAATGAACAATCAAAAAATTTTCAATCCAACATTGCATTGCATCAACATAGCATCAACATTACATTGCATCATGGTGGGATCTCTACACAATTCTACACATCCTTGGAGGTTGAGAATAACACTTTGATTACCTTTCCATTGAAGATCAATTGAATGGTTGAATACTCCAATCCTTCGTAGCAAATTAATAAGTTAGAAAAAAATATTGAAATTAGCAAGGGGTTAGTGTGAAATTAGAGTGTGTAAACACACAATTGGCAAGATACGGTGACAAATTAGGGAATTATGAATACATTGCTTCATGCACACACATCCAAAATCCACAAAAATATAAACACAACTGAAATTAGTAGTGAAATTAGTGAGGAAACACATTCGATCATGCCACAATTGCACTAGCACAAGCCATCGTCCCTGGAAACAGTGCCAAATGTTGGGGGTCCCATCGTTGCATAGCTCCAATGACCAACAAAATTATCAATCTGGAGGGATGAGCTACCCAGCTAGGACATGGAAACGCTCACAGATTTAGTGAGCTAATCATGGCAACACGAGTGGTTAACTCTATGAGGTGAGCTTCTCGGATTATGGAGGAGCTAAGCCACAATGAAGGGCAATCTCCACATCCATTTCTCTTCACCTCTAATCAACCCAATCACACACTAACGATTGCAAGACGCACACAACACTATTCCTATCATGCAACATACTAATCGCAAGCACACACACATAGATCTATCGAGCACCACACTTCAATCAAACCTACATGCACACACAAGCAAAAGAGGGCAATCACACAAGATTAGAGAGGGATTAACCACTAATTAGTTAAGATCTAGCTAATCAAAGTATCATAGGCAATCATAAGAAGCATGGGAGAGGCATAGTGAAAGAGAATTAAGCATTGTTTAGTGTTAACCATGTCACATGAGCAAGGAGAAGCTCAAGGACTCCATAGCCACACACATCAAGAGCTCGCACCAAAGAGTGCTCTCAACAAATGAGCTTGAGAACCCTAATTTCTTTTACATGCTACCTTATATACCTAGGGTAAAAATATGCAATGTCCGGGCGTGCAAGGCCTTTAGGGCTCCACCACTTATTGAATCTGCTACCTAAGTACACTAATTGACCCGTTCTTTACAGCTTGGAACTCCCACTGAGTCCGTAACACATTAAAAATATTACAATGGCTTGAAATAAATCGGAAATTTACAATACATGACCATTTTGAAAAAACGTGAAAAATGTGTAACTCCAATCTTTATTGCTTCTTTGTATTCATCCTCGATGTGCATGCGTACATCTTCGGTTGTTGACTCAGTTAAAAGTGAGGATAGCCATAGTGTTAAAGTGATTTTGCTTAGGTGAGGTTGCTCACTATGGAAACTACGGAGAGCCAAAAAAACGGCTATCATTAGTCCGCCCCTTAGATGATGGTATATTCATGTACCATCATAAGGAATCTTTTTCGAAGAGAGTGGTTCTGAGTTCTCTATGATATTTGGTCCCTTGACATTATTTTTATTGTGTGGCTCTTTGTCACACTCATGCTTCATACAACAGAACTTACATGAGATAGTCGTTGTTTCATAGATGTTTGGTAGTTCCTTTGGTAGAAGGCGATTCAAATAGGGCTTTAGCCGATATCCGTTTACCTTTTTGGAGTGCTCTTTACCATTCAATTCTATGAGTTGGTAGTAACTTGAATTGAAATCCTTCTTTACTATGAATGGCCTTTGCCATCTAGTTTCAAACTTGGCATCAAAACAATTATCGAATCGACTGTCATACCTTAGCACAAGATCTCCTTCGTTGATACCTTTGTGCTTCAATTTCTTGTCAAGCTTCTCCTTTTCTTGTATAGATTTTCTCTCATAGCACTCATCAGTTGCGGCTCTGTTCCACTCAAGATCCACTAATGTAAGAAGTCGATCCATCCATGCCTCTTGATCATCTTGTGCGCCTTTGCTATGAAGCCGCATTGTTGGGATGTTGAGCTCGATAGGTTTCAAATCCTCTTGACTATAGACCAAGTGAAATGGTGTGAACTTTGTGGTCTCCTTGTATGTGGTTTGATATGCCCAGAATGCCCCATCTAAGAATTCGTCCCACAACTTTGTCTTGTTTTTCACCATCTTTTTGATGATGCCTGCAATGACACCATTAGATTTTTATACCAAACCATTTGATTGGGGATAGTAGGGTGTATTGTGACGATGTAGAATGTGAAGTTCTCATAGAAGTCTCCAAAGGTGTGTCAAATCTACAACAAATATCAGTATAGATAAATTTTCTCATTGTCCTCTCATTTATCTTTGCCACACTTTGTGCTTTCACCCACCCAATCATATAGTCCACAGCCACTAGTTTGTAGAGCTTACCATTTTTAGTTCTAGGTAGTGGATTGATAGCATCAATGCTCCACTTTTCAAAGGGTCCATTTGCATGCACTATTTTCCTAGGGCCATGCACCAATCTTCTGTTTCCAATTACCTGACAATTGTGACAGCTTCTACACCATTGTTGAGTATCAACATGCAAGCGCTTGGCCAAACATACCCTACAAGAAAAATCATTTTCACAATTAACTCTCGAAAAAAATGATCACCACATGCTTCCTCATGCAAACCTTTTAGAATGGCAGGAATTTCCTCAATTGTTGGTACTCTTCTACACACCTAATCCTTTCCTCTTTGATAGAGGGAGCCTTCTAGGAGGAGATAAATGCTTGCCTTCTTCATGAGCCTCCTCTTTTAAGCCTTTGTGAAGCCTTGTGGAAACTCATCCTCCAAAATGTAGCCAATAATGGGAGCCAATGACTCCATTCCCTAGTACCTTGGTTGCTTGACAATTGCTGCTACCATGATGACCTGCACTTCTTCCTCAACACATGCAACTGCCTACTGTGTAAGTAAATCATCATCCTCATTTTGTTACCTAGAAATATGATACAGTTGCACCTTTTCAAATTGATTAAACAACCTATGAATGGCATGAACTTTTGTCCTTATGATTTCATTTTTTGCATGCCCAAATGCCTAAGATCTGCTTCACAATGAGAAGTGCATCCCCCTTTACCATGAGACATTGTATACCTTGACTAATGCACATCTTCAAACCGTAAAAGTAGTATATCGTAATTTGCTTCATTGTTGCTTGTTGCTTCTCTTTCATGACCACCTATCCACTTGGGTTGAGAAACACCAGCCCTACTCTCGCTTTACCTATGGCTCATCAAAAATCTCCATCAAAGAACAAGGTAAATGCATTAGGGATACTTTTAGGTGGTGGCAATGGTAGGGTCTTTATTTCAGGCACTTTAATCTCCTTCTCATGCACCCTATAAGTGAGAATCCTTGCCAATTTTGCATGCACACTATCTTCTACCTTGAAAGAGTAATGGAACTCTTGCAATTCCATAATCCACTTTAAAATCCTAGTACTAAGATTCATTTAAGATGACACCCAAGGAAACAAATTTTCTGCGGTGAGTATTACAAAGGGTTTTGGCAACAAGTAGGATCTAAATTTTCTCACCGCAAACATGTGAGCAAGCATCATGAGTTTTGCTTTTGTGTAGCCTCTCTCCAAGGCATTCATGACCTTACTAGCAAAGTAGATGGGTCGCATCCTGGTACTGTGGGGATCTTGTTGTAACAAAACAACACCAATTGTTTCTTTCCCAACACTAGAGCTAACAAATGTTAGGTTTTCCAAGCCCTTTGTAGTAATGTCTTAGCCCATGGGAATATGGTCTTGTGACATGCAGGTAAGAGTAGTGGTTAGTGGAGTTTGCATGAGTAAAAGGTATGGTTAAAATCACTTCTCAAAACTATGTAAAGAACTTCATTAAAGAAAAATAGCGTGTGTTTTGTTTTGCAAGCATGAATCGACTCTCTCTCTCTCTCTCTCTCTCTCTCTCTCTCTCTCTCTCTCTCTTTCTTTCTCGCTCTCTGCTGTATAGCAGGCCTCCACCACCATGGCTCCATAGCCCAAGACCCAACACTGGTATCAGAGCCAACCGGGCCTCGGTTCTCGACAAAAACCTTGCGGGTACAGCCGCTTAGACAGAGGAAAAAGACAAAGTCGACCTGCTTGGAATTGTGCAGAGTATGCATCAATAGTTTCACCCTGGACTTCTGAGTGTTTTTCGACACTGTAGCCTTTGCCAACTCGGTTTGTACAACCCGCTATGAGCATCTCCTGCTTGCCCGCCATCTGCCTGCGCTACATACAGAGAATTGAATTTTATTGCTTCTATGTTCACACTGATTATTAAAGGTGGTGGACAACTCTATTTTGATTTTCCAGCAAACCGGGATTCCCACCCTTGCAAAACCCTCGCAAAATCTTTCATGCTACAATTCTTGCAATATGTGCTTGTGTTCTGGTGTGCTAGGACTACAACATAAATTTTTTAGAAATTCAATTGTTATCAAAGTTGCTTCTCGAAAATTCGATTGCTGCAAATTGACTCTTGAATTAAAGTCAATTGTTGCCGACTCTTTGACGGACTTTACCTACCTTCTCCAGTATACAGCTATCCTTTGCATATCGAATATGGCATCAAAATTTGACAAGTTCAATGGATCCGGCTTCCACACTTGGCAGATCAAAGTTAAAGGCTATTTGATGCGTGAAAACTTATGGAACGTAGTCAAGCCTCTTGCAGCCGACGAATCTGGCACATCCGCTGCAGTTACAAGAGCATTATCTGCTGAGCTACAAAGAAAAGACGAACAAGCTTTTGGTATCATTCTAACCTCCTTAGAAGAAGATTTTATTCATTATTTGGACGATGTTGATTCTTCAAGTGCTGCCTGGATAGAGTTAGAGAAGCTTTTCGGTGCAAAAGCTAAGTATTCAAAAATGAGTTTAAAAATGGAATTATATTCCATCCGCATGCGTGAAAAGGACAACATTGCAGCTTTAGCTAATAGACTGAAGAGTATTAAAACTCAACTTGTTTATGTCAAAGCTCTAGTACTAGAAGAAGATCTCATAGCCATTTTGTTAAAAAGTTTGACTGACAAATTCATAAGATTGTTACTGTTTTAAAAGAGAAAGATCTGATGCCCTCCTTGGATGGTATCATCAATTCATTGCCAGAAGAAGAACGCAGGGTACCTAGTACCAATTCTACTATTTTTTCCAGTGCATATACAGTCTCGAATGTCGTATCCCCCACCAGTTCTTCTGATACTTACAGTGCATATGCAGTCACTAAATGTGCTGCTACAGCAGCTTCATCTCGACCATTCAATGGAACCAAATCTTGTGCCATTTGTGGACGCAACAATCATCAGACGAAAGCCTTGTTTCAAGGAGAATCCTTGTGTTCACTGTGGTAAAACAAATCATCCGTCAAATAGATGCTTTCAAAAGGGTAAAAATAAAATTCATGTGATTGAGGGAGACACTGAATCTCCAATATATTCTGTTGACGAGGAAGCTTTTTAGATCAACTCTTTTCATGTTGTTTAGTCAAAATAAATTGTACGGGCTATAGACACTGCCACACATGAGTGGTAAGACCTCCCAAATTATCAGTTTTTTACTCAAGTCCTATTTTGTCCTACTTCTCATGAGGTTACTGGGTACACCTTAAACCCAAGGTTTGGTAGTGAACCAAAAACTCCATCTATTGGTAGCTAATTTTTTGACCCACACTCTATCTGTTCAAGGGGGGGGTTTATCATAGCACTAGGTTATGGATACACCAGAAATCCTTGGTTGTGAGAGAACCTAAAACTCACGGTTGACGAGTACACCAAAAACTCGAGCTATCATGAGAGGGTCTGTCTAGTTCGGGCTTGAGGGGGGGATTGTTAGGTTTTCCAAACCCTTTGTAGTAATGTCTTAGCCCATGGGAATATGGTCTTGTGACATGCAGGTAAGAGTAGTGGTTAGTGGAGTTTGAATGAGTAAAAGGTAAGGTTAAAACCACTTCTCAAAACTATGTAAAGAACTTGATTAAAGAAGAATAGTGTGTGTTTTGTTTTGCAAGCATGAATCGACTCTCTCTCTCTCTCTCTCTCTCTCTCTCTCTCTCTTTCTTTCTCGCTCTCTGCTGTAGCAGGCCTGCACCACCATGGCTCCATAGCCCAAGACCCAACAACAAACAATGTGTACTCCCAACAAGGAGACTTGAGTGTTGGTAGATTTGACAAAATGACTTTAATGTTACAAAAAGTACTTCTCAAGCTCATCAAACCATGCAAATTCTACTTGTTGTGTCACCTTTTGCAAAGGGTGAAGTAACTTTGAGGCTAAGTGAATGAAGCAAAATATATACTTCACCTTTTCAATGAATGAGGTCACCTCTTTGAGATTTTTGGGTGATGGTAACTCAATAAGAGCCTTTGCCTTTGAAGGATCCACCTCAATACCTTGATAGGAAACCTTGTGACCAAGCATGATCACCTCGTCCTATCCTATGTGGCATTTGTTAGGATTGAGTTGACCTCCAATGTTGTACAATTTCTTCAAACCTTCTTCCACCCTCTATAGGTGCAATGATTTTGAACTATAAATACAGAAGTCATCAATGAAAACCCTAATGGACTTTCCATTGAATTCTTGAAACACCATGTTCATGAAGCATTGGAAAGTTCAGGAGCATTTGTCAGTCCAAATGGCATGACTCTAAAAGCATAACAACCCCAAGGAGTGATGAAGGTTGTTTTCAATTGATCCTCTAATGCGATACCTATTTGGAAGTAGCGTGAGTAGCCATCACACACACAATGTACTTCTCATGACCGACTACCTCATTTAGTATCTCATCCTGCAATGGGAGGGAAAAGTGATCTTTTTTTGTCTCCTCATTGAGTGGACGGTAATCCACATACACCCTCCACTTGTCGTTCTTCTTGGGAGTGACAATGACGGGAGAGACCCACTCTGCATTCTCCACTGGATAAATGAAAGTTGCTGCTAGAAGCTTTCTTACCTCCTTGAGTAGAGTTTGCTCCTTGATAACTCCTAGACTTTGTAGCTCTTGTGCCTTAGGTATGGCCTCGGGCTTTAACTCAACCTTATGTTGAATAGCATCTACTCCACGCACTTCCATATAGTCTTTAGCAAAAATCCTAGAAAACTTTCTTAGCACACATTTGAACTCCTCTCTTTCTTCCTTTGTAAGTGTTGTTGACAACATATCTTCTAGCATACCTTCATCTTGCACACCTCGGTTCTCTTGAGGACCTACCTTTTACAAGCCTAAGCAAGAGGTCTCTTGGTTGCTTGGCTTAAACCTTACTCCCATAACTTCGATGGAAGAACTCCTCTTCAGTAATGCTGCCATTGCTTTCTTCTTCTGATGTACTAGTGATCCAGTCTTCCTCTGTCTCACTCTGGGATGATTCTTCATGGATCTCCTCTTGACATTGCCCCTTCATGTCAAAGACAACCTTTTTATGATTGTCGTTCTTGCAAATCAAAATAATATAGTCTAAACTTGGCAAAAACTATTCAGGCTGCCTAGAAAACTCAAGCTTGCCTTCTTAGAGAATTAGTTTTTTTGCTAGGAATTGGTTGCCCGCTGGTGTTTCAGCACTACTTGATGAAGTGCCACTACTGTTGCATGGTTGAAGCTACTAGGAGCATCACTTTGAACATTTTTTAATCCTATGATGAAATGGATAGCTTGTTGTCTTTGCTCATTGACACCACTACATCAGGTTTTGCACAGGAGGAATTGGTTGTCCCATTGGTGTTAATTACTAGTACTCAATGGATTGTCACTACTTTGTGCATGGTCAAAGCTACTAAGATCATCAATTTGCACACTTTTTCACCCTATGACAAATGGGTAGCATGTTGTCTTTGCTCATGAATAAGTGGTGTAACATCTTGAAAGTGACCTCCCTCATATTGACCTCTTGGAAGGGATCTTGTGTGTTTTTCTCATCGAATATGACATCACTATTACAAATTTATAATTTGGGCACTTGCACAAAGGCTTCACGGCTTAGGACTCTTCAATATGCATATTGCATAAGTTCATGTCAATTTCTTGATTGTTCTAGACATCTTGTGCCTTCATTGATATTCATAACCTCACTATATGGAATTTTATTTTATGACTAAGTAGATTCAAAAAGAGAGCCAAGTTTTAGATTCGCATGAATAATTTCTTGCATAGCTTTAGTCCAAATCCATTCGATAACTTCTCATACTTTGAACTTTCTCTTGAATCATGCCTGTAGATGGAAATGGTGCAAATTGCTCTCTATTGGTGGGGTGCTCTAGATACACTATGCATGCAAACTCACAAGCTAGCTCAAAACCGACAAACAATGCAAAAGCATGAAAATAGAACTAAACAATGAACTGAAACAATATACTAGACAACCACAAGCCCTCCAAGGAAACACCTATACATGACCAAATGACCGTACAAGACTAGTTTGGTTGTGACCAACTCTACGTAGTCCATGTCTACACCAAAAGGTACAATGGGAATGTAGAGGTTGCGGTGCAATGGAGAGTGCAGTGGGTGCAAAGGTACAAGACACATCTAAAAACCATGATGTAACTAGACAACATGACTACAAGGCTCACAAGCCAAGGCTAATGTCTAAGAGTGCAAGGTGAGTGCTCTAGATGGTGACACACACAGTGGTAAAGCTATGACAAGACTAACAAAACACTAGCCAGACTCTCAAGATTGTCTCTATGTATATATCCATAAGTCAAGGCCATCGCACAACCACCACATATTTGTTGCTACTGAAAATATCTAGCCAAGGCAACTCCTAGCAACTAAAAATATCTACTACTAGTGGCCTAGTGAAGCCACTGGTGAGTGTCATGTGGATGGCACCACTAGAAGGTCCTAGTCCATCCTCGTCCACCATCGTCACGACTACGAAATAAGTGCTGGTTGGTAGCTCCCAAATGCTCTCAAAGGGGCGGCCATAGACCACACTCTACATGGTGAAGGATACCTCTCTAAGCAAGGTGGTATGAGCCCCACTCGAGCCGGTTGGTGTGTCCACACATTGGGCCCGTCGTGGGGCAGTCCAAGAGTGCCCATGCGCCCAGACCAAGTATGGTCTAAATCAAAGCTGGTGTCCTCTGGACTCTTGAGCACGTGCACCAAGATGGTCATGCAAGCTGAGTCTTGTGTAGCCCTATAGCCCCGCTACTACCGATGCTCACCACTATTTCACTCACCGTCTTGGGAGTGGTAGCAAGATTGAGAAAGAGATGAGATGGGAGCAAAAATTTAGAGAGAAAGGGAGGAGAAGAAAGAACCTGAATTCCCCTCCATGATAGAGATGCTTGAGAAAGAACCATAGGTCTCCTCTATCATAGAGATGCTTGAGAAAGAGAGAGAAAGAAAGAGACGAAGAGATAGAGAGAGAATCCAACATGATATAGGTGCTTAAAGAGAGAGAGAGAGAGAGAGAGAGAGAGAGAGAGAGAGAGAGAGGTGTGATGAAAATAAGATAAGGAAGAGAGACAACCATATGTCTGAGCACACAAGAAAGCTAGCGAGAGAGGGGGGGAAATCAAAGATTTTTATAGCCCACTAGTGTGGCCAATAGCCGACCCCGCCCCCCCCCCCCCCCCCCCCTCTCTCTCTCTCTCCCTGCGTGCGCACTGTCCTCACTGTAGCCGGAGATGCAAGGCCACACTACCGGATGAAGCAAATTGCAACACGTGGCACTGAAAAACCAATCTGCTTAATATATAGTATAATAATAGTATAATATATATACTGACATACTGGTAAGACTTAAATGACATACTGGTAAGACTTAAATAAAATGTATTAGCTAGAAGATGCCGCAAAGATTCCCTTCGCCTCATTTCGTTGCCCTCAGTGCCTCACCTTCTCCTGCCCTCGGGCCTCGTCGCCTCAGCCTTGCATCCCTGTTGCTTGCGATCCATCCCCAAAACCTCGACTTCTCCCAAAAACTCGATACATTTTGCACGAGAGAGAGAGAGAGAGAGAGAGAGAGAGAGAGAGAGAGACTCCTTCCCTGCTCTCTGCACCACCTTGCATCTTGCGAAGCACATAGGTGGTTGCATTTGAGAAAGGCCTTCACTTTCCGTCAGCACATGGAAAGCAGCCACACACACACACACGCAGAGAGAGAGAGAGAGAGAGAGAGAGAGAGAGAGAGAGTCCCCATGCAAAAATGCAATTTCCGCCATGCAAAAGGACTGGGAGAGAGAGAGAGAGAGCATTTGCGTAGATTCCATGTATGTCCCATTTCCAAAATCGTTGGGAGGTACTAGTATAATATATATAGTATAGTATAGGTATGACCTGTCAAAGCCCACATTCGTAAGACAATGAGACAAGAAGCGCAGCTTTCACAAGGAAGATCTGGTTTAAAAGCGGAAAAGAACAACCAGAGGAAGATCCTCCTAGTATCGAGAAATCCGAGTTGTAATCATAACCCTTGCCAATGGAAATCCATAAATAGCCAGCACGAATCTTTACACAATCGGCATCAAGGAAAGCTGCCTTCTCTTCATCCGCTTGACTACGAAGCTTTGCATATCCATTATTGATAGAGATGTGGAGCTGGCTACCATTCAACTACAGTGTTGCGCATGACAGTGGAGATATTCTGTGTTATTGACCACAAAACTTCCTATTATGCATCATCAGCAAGTTGAGTTCGGCCGCAGTATTAGGAATTTCTTGAACCCATTTGGAGCACACGCCCTTGTTTTAAAAAAAGAAATAGCAATACCTGATGTTGGGGCATAAGAAGGCATCCCTTGAATTTCTACATGACTCTTGAGTCATTACCCTCGGGCCGTCACCAGCTTGGCTAGAGGAAGGGCAATGGGGCAACCAGATAAGGGCCACGGTTGGGAAGCTGGCAAGGCACATAGTTGGGGCGAGTGGTGAGAGGAGCTAGGCGAGGCGAGGGAGATCGCTCTATGGGGCAGGGGGAGAGGGCAAGGGAAGGCAGCAAGTGGGGCGAGGCAAGAGAGAGAGAGAGAGAGATGGCAGCAAGGGAGAGTTGCTTGGGCACGGCGGCAAGAAGTCCGCAAGCAAGGCAGTGGGAGATAGGGGCAGGACGAGGATGTGGGCAAGTGGTAGAGGGGCCGCGGACAGGTGGTTGGGTGAGCTCTTAAGAGGGTGGCTGGATGCTAGCCTGGGCAAGGGTAAGGCCGATTGGCTACGGCGGAGACGAGAGGAGGTGGTAGGGGCGATGTGGCTGGGCGAAACGAGCAAAGTTTGGGCAAGCAGTAAACAAAAAGGCAAATGAATGAAAAATAGCAATTTGAACGGGCGAACAATGAATACACACGGGCGAGGCGAGGGCAAAAAATTACCAGGCACGTGGTGGACAAAGGGGGTGGGGCGAGCTAGGCTGCAGGGCAAGGAGGTGTGGGTGAGCTGCGACCTTTGCAGTGATGGGCGAGGGCTGAGCGAGGGGGGGTCGGGTGGTTTCGAGAAAGCAGCGGCACTGGAGAGCAACAAGGCAAAAGGTGGAGCGAGCTTGCAAGCCACGTGGGGGAATAAGTGGAGCCATAGTAGATCGAGGGGTGGCTGGGCGAGCATCACGGTGGGCTGCTGGGGCTGAGGGTGAGCAGTAACAGCGAGTAGCGGGCGTGCGAGCATCAAGGCGAGAAGTAGGGAAGGCAAGGCGAGATCGCTGTCGAGAAGGCAAGGAAAGGCGAAGCTTGGCCGCTGAGCTTGTCCGGAAGGCGAGGCGAGGCGAGGCTTGGCCACGGCAAGAGGCGACAAATACCGGCAAGGGTGAGTAGAGGAAGACAAGGAGACAATGGGAGGGTTAGTAGAGAGGGAAGAGACAGGGCAGGGGGGAGCTATAGAGATGGAGAATAAGAGGGCGATTAAAGAAAGGAAGGCCTCAGGACTAAATAACACATAGTATTAATGAGGGGGGGGTAAGGGGATCGAGGGCAGAGAAGTGCGCGCACGAAAATCGGAGAGGTTGCAGCCGTAGATGGGCACTTAAAAACTAAACCCGGCCACAGATTAAACCCGGACAACGCCTATGTTTTAAATATAAAACCCCAAAAACCCGGGCCATGGGTACAACATGTGCGCGCGGGTGGGATGGTTACCACATGCATCACAATCTGGGCGACGAGGCCCTGGGTTCCAATCGAGTCGCCGCCCGGGTTCTTTTTCGCGTTGACTTGTCGTGCGTCCGGGTTTAATCTGCCTCGGGCTCCCCGCATCCACTTCCGCACCGTCGATCCCCTTACCCCCCCCTCTTTAATGTTATGTGTCACTTAGTGTTGTGAAAAGGCTGAGGAGGGCAAGTAGAGAGAGAAAGAGGAAGGGTGAGTAGAGAGAGAGAGAGAGAGAGAGGGGAGGTTGTAGGCAATGAGGCACATGTGAGTAGAGGGCAAGTTGGGTGAGGCAGTAACAAAATGGGTGGGTGGCCTATTGAAGGGCGTGGTTCAAGGGTGAGGCATCAGCTGAAAAAAAGGGGAACGTGCCAAAGGCAAGTGCGAGTATGAACTAGAAGGGGACGAGGACGAGATAGTGGTAGGGCGAGCAAAGAGAGAAAAGGGGGCGAGTAGGGAGAAGAGGGAGGGTGAGTCAAGAGACAAATGGGTGATTAAAGAGAAAGAGAGGAAGGGTGAGGGGAAGCGCAAGTAGAGAGAGAGAAAGAGGGGGAGGGATAGCTGCACAAGCTAAGGAGCCGCATAGAGGCAAGGAAGGTCGGGCTACTTGAATGGCGAAGAGGACCTGCGGTGAGTGCTAGCAGAAGGAGGATAGGTGAGTGGCAATGTGAGCCAGTGATGGTAGGGTAGTGGACCAAATGCTGGTTGAGGCGAGCTAGTTGGACGAGCAAGGTATTAGAGAAGGAGTGGGTGATGAGAGGTGGTCGACGTGGCCTGGGTGCATAGCGCGATCGAGCGGTGGAGCGAGAGTTCAAGGGAAAGTATGTGGAAGATGCGAGTCTAGAAGGGCGAGAGTAGGGCGGGCTTCAAAGGCGAGTAAGAGGGTGTAGGGTGGGACGGAACGAAAGAGGTGAGAGGCAAGGTTTGAACCCGTGCAAGTGAGGCATACCGACGAGCGAGTGGCCGAGGGCGAGCAAGTTTGGTGATGAGGGTAAGTGAGAAGGGAAGGGTGATGGGAGGATAGTTGGATTGGTCAAAGTGGATAGGGGGGTAAGGGTTGAATAAAGGAAGAGGGTGGGGTTGACGGGCAAGAAAGAGAGGGCTAGGTTTGCAACAAGTAAATGGAGAGATGACATGGTGAACTAGTAGAGCGAGCGGGCTAGAAGGAAAAGGGCCAAGTGGGAAGTGAGAATGGTAAAGGGTGAGTGAAAGGAAGTGAGAGATCAAGCCATTGAGCCACACTTGGTGACAACATATGGCACTTGCCACATCGGCAGTAGCTTTTTGGCCTTCTTCAAATACTTTGCCTGGTATAAAAGGACGAGCAGGCCTTTTCCAAACTTCCCAGGGTCTTGAGATGCCGATCATGCCAAGCCTTCCTTCATTGCTGCTCTATTTCCAAGGCTTTGGCTGCTAAGAGCCGCTCCTCTTCCAATTTGCAAATCTTGGACCCATTTTGGGTCAAAATAAACCATGAGTTTAAAGATGACTTGGAATCAAAGCCACATTTGCAATCCTTGTATGACGAGATGTTTTATGTTTGGGAGGGAAACCACTAAACAATTGCATGGCAAGCAGAGAATTTCACTACGGCAAACGAAAAGCATTGTCACGTCTTATGCACCATTATTGATCCGACAAAACTTTCTGAAATAGCCTTGCTCACAAGTCTTCAAAGGATGAACTTGTAAGTGGATTTAATACTAGTCATGAAATCAATGGAGAGATGTTCTATTGATGTATTGCATGTTTTTGGTTTGGCATGAACATATTGGTTGCAAGGCATTTGAGAGGTGAAATGGTTAATTGTTCAAATATCTATGTGGCCATGATATTCTCCAAAAATAGCATAAATATATTGAAGTAGTCCACTATATTTAGATTTTTTTAAAACATTATTGATATATTGAAAAGAGAGTATAATATTCTTTCATTTTGTTATGAAAGGATTATATTGATTATAACATTAATCATTGTTTGTACTAACACTGCAAGGGCCAATGTTTTTTTGGAAATAAATGCTATATTTTAGGCAGTCCCTTCATTGAGTTTCATGATTGAGAGATCTTATTTTTATATATTGAAAACTTTCAAAATATTTTGATAAAAAATGTCAACATAATTTCCCTTGTGTCCTTCATCAATAGAAAAGCTATTCTGATAGTCGAAGATGAGCCGAAATATCACCATTTACAGTCCACAGCTTGGCCTCAAACCGTGCTACTTTTTGAGAATTGTGTGCAAGCAAGGAATTAAGGTAAATACATTGAAGCAACACTTTAAACTAAATGACGTGCATTGCGTCCAGTTACTCTTCCAGGCCCACAAATCAAATTAGAGCGTATTACAAATAGTTTGAGAGAGGATGTATATTTGCTTGATCATGAACTTATTCAGCTCTACATATTCCATTCGAACTCATTCTGAAAACATCTATAGAAAACAATGGTTCAAAGAATTCTCCAATCCTTATTTGTGATGATTTTTAGGGTGCATCTAATTCTGCAATTGAGAGTTTAATAAAAAAGATAAGGGCCTTGCCCCTTCAGAGTAACTTGTTGGTTGCATTTGAACAGATAAAAGATATGTGTAAGTGAGTGAGCTTCCTACATATTATAATGGTTAAATTGTCTCTCAACTGCCATCAACATGTCAAAAATCTGCAATGTCTGGAATGGAGCAAAGGTATGACAATCACATGTGGATAGGATATGTTACTTATGGTAGTGACAATTTCAAAGGGATAGTGTGATTTAGTAGATGCTCTAGACACATAGGTTGCGGAAATATTGATTGTCCATTCTTCTTGAGCTCTAGATTATATAATAAAACGCAGTGGAAAGGAAAGTTTTCTCGTTCTCCAGCAAAAGGGTTAGTAAGTGGTGAGTATGGAACACTCTCTTGCACTTATTATAGCTAGATGCCAGAATGTTTTAGTTTGTGTGTTGCAGTCATTTATTATTGTATTCCATCAAATAGAATCTCTACTACAAGGTGTGCAATGCAATTGGTATTTCACAAATGCCATGTTGGTTAGGGGAAGAACATAGCTATGGACCAAGCAATAGGTGAGTCATTGTTTACACGAGCTACTCTAGACCCAGACACCATTGTGATGCAGCTGGAGCAAAGTGGAATAGAAGACATCATCATGGACAAGCTCATGGATTTGAAATTTTAAAAAAAACAGTCATATTGGGGATGAATTTGCAAACTTCCTTGATACAATCACTCCCCTTTCAAGCTGCTCACCCTGACAGCGTCATGGATTGGGTCAATCATATGAGCCTAGGAGGAAATTTGTAGGACATGTGGGTTCATTTTGACCATGTGCATCATGTTGTTGGCCGGCCCATGATGTCAACCCATGTATATGACCCCTTTGTGCATGAACGGTTGACTTTGGTGACTTGTAAGTTCAATGTTGAGAACCAAATGTGCACAGATTGAGTTTTGAAACGTGCTTAATAAAGTGAAGTAAATACCAATTGGATAGTAATTAGGACAATGTATTTTGGAAGGGCAATAAAGATTGCAAAACAGTGTATACCAGAGAAGGAGAGATCATGCATTTTCATTGGTAACAGCATGGTTATACATACCAAGATGTGGTCTTTTCATTAATAATTTTGTAGCAGCAAATGTCAAGGAAGGTGTTGTTGCTCCGTCCCAAAGAAAATATCCTCTATGTGGTACACGTCCGGGTGGCTTTGTGGAGAGTTTTGTTTGGTTTTGCAATAGTAGAAAAACTCACACTTGGAGGATTCATGAGATGATTCTTGGGGTAGGTCCAACTCTGGTTGTGTGGGTGGTGGCAGAAGGCACAAATTTACTGGTTGAAGAGGGTGCACAATTTCAAAGAAATGGTTTGTCCATCAAAGAGGAAAGAAAATCCAACAAGTGCACCAAAGCGCATGCCTTCTACTGGTTCTGGTGCCAACTAGTTTTTGTCCAAAATGTCAAGACAAAAAGATTGTTAAATGGAAGTCGAAACTCACAAGGAATTTTGTGATAGAAGAAGAAGAAGAAGTAGAGGAGGAGAGTTATAACGTCGTAGGAAACTATCCCAAGAGACCTTAAAGATATAACTGACGAGGAGTTGAACTCAAGACCTGTTATTCAAGAGGGAAACGGCATAACAAATCTACCACACTTGGGTGAAAGGAAGGTTATACCATTTTTTAATGTTTATTAGCACGCACACACACACACACACACCCACACCCACACACACACCTGAGAAGAAGAGAGTTTCAATGCCGTAGGAAACTATCCCGAGAGACTTTAAAGATCTAGCCGACGAGGAGTTGAACTCAAGACCTGTTATTCAAGAGGGAGATGGCCTAACCAATCTACCACACTTGGGTGATAGAAAGGTTATACCATTTTCCTCTATTTATTAGCGCGTGTGCGTGCACACACACACACACCCGAGAAGAAGAGAGTTTTAACGTCGTAGGAAACTATCCCAAGAGACCTTAAAGATCTAGCCGACGAGGAGTTGAACTCAAGACCTGTTATTCAAGAGGGAAATGGCATAACCAATCTACCACACTTGGGTGGTAGAAAGGTTATACCATTTTCCTTTGTTTATTAGCACGTACACACACACACACACACACACACACACACACACACACACACACACATGAGAAGAAGAGAGTTTTAACGTTGTAGGAAACTATCCGAAGAGACCTTAAATAAAGATCTAGTCGACGAGGAGTTGAAGTCAAGGCCTGTTATTCAAGAGGGAAATGGCATAACCAATCTACCTCACTGGGTGATAGAAAGGTTATACCATTTTCCTATGTTTATTATCTCTCTCACACACACACACACACACACACACACACACACACACACACACACACACACACACACACACACACACACACACACACACACAAACACACACACACACCCGAGAAGAAGAGAGTTTTAATGTGGTAGGAAACTATCCCAAGAGACCTTAAAGATCTAGCCCACGAGGAGTTGAACTCAAGACCTGTTATTCAAGAGGGAAATGGCATAACCAATCTACCACACTTGGGTGATAGAAAGGTTATACCATTTTCCTTTGTTTATTAGTGCACGCACACACACCCACACACACGCACACCCGAGAAGAAGAGAGTTTTAATGTCGTAGGAAACTATCCCAAGAGACCTTAAAGATCTAGCCGACGAAGAGTTGAACTCAAAGATGGAAATGGCATAACCAATCTACCACACTTGGGTGATAGAAAGGTTATACCATTTTCCTCTGTTTATTAGCACACGTGCACACACACACACACACACACACACCCCCAAGAAGAAGAGAGTTTTAACGTGGTAGAAGACTATCCCAAGAGACTTTAAAGATCTAGATGACAAGGAGTTGAACTTAAGACCTGTTATTCAAGAGGGAAATGGCATAACCAATCTACCACACTTGGGTGATAGAAAGGTTATACCATTTTCCTCTGTTTATTAGCACGCAAAAGATCTAGCCGACAAGGAGTTGAACTCAAGACCTGTTATTCAAGAGGGAAATGGCATAACCAATCTACCACACTTGGGTGATAGAAAGGTTATACCATTTTCCTTTGTTTATTAGCACACACACACACACACACACACACACCCACACACCCACACACACACCGAGAAGAAGAGAGTTTTAATGTCGTAGGAAACTATCCCAGGAGACCTTAAAGATATAGCCGACGAGGAGTTAAACTCAATACTTGTTATTCAAGAGGGAAATGGAATAACCAATCTACCCCACTTGGATGATAGAAAGGTTAGGATTGAAGTTGGGAAAACAATGCAAGCTTGCCTAGTTAAAGAAGCGATTGTGGTGTGGAACGAGTCCCATGTATTCTATGCTAGCAAAGAAGGATCAATGGTGACTTATTCAATGACTCTTTTTTATTTTCCAAAGGGCACATGTGAGGATTTCCAGCGTACGCCATAGGGAAAGCAAGCGGCTAACCTATGTGCCATGTAAGCACCTTTATTATGTTTTCTTCTAGATTCTTGGGCTTAAATCCTCAACTCATGAGTTCATGCATCAGGCTGCTTTGAAAAAAGTTGAATTGCACCAAGCACTAGGAGGATCTAGGATGTGTGTGAAGCCTTAGGTAGAAGCATATAACATAATGTGGCCATTTTTTAACGTGGTTATTCGCATCCAGCTACAATATCTCTGCATTATAATATTGATGTTTAAGGTTGCTAGCATATTTTTTTTGGTAGTACATCTTCTATTTTGGAGAAAAGTCTTGTGATCCTATAGATCAAACGATGTAATGCATTTTTTTTGAGAAAATTATTGTTTTGTTTTTTTTCTCTCTTATGCGACAATTTTACTAGGGATGTTGCAAATGTCCAATTAGTGGGGATATTATTTGGTAGATTCTACTGAGTGGAAGAAGAAGAAGTGCTAGAATGTTATTTTGAGAAACTGAGCTGTTGTTTTTAGTGAAAATTCAAGTAATGTTCTACACTAAAGGATGTCAAGCATTGCAAGAAAACATATATACTAATATGCTCCTTTTGGGTGGTGTGCCACTTTTTCAGGTGAGATATTGAATAATATGGTAGATTGAGGATGTCCAATGTTGTGTTTTGTTCCCCACAAGTAAAGTATTGGCTAGGATAGTGGTTTGCTTTATTGGGAAATCCAATTGCTTTCTTGATAATCAGATTGCTCGAAAAGATTCGCTCGAACAATGGAACTTCTCCTGGGCGAGCCACCTTATCAAACCTTTTATGCACAAGAATAGAGATTATGATACAAGTCCATGAACTATTTCAAAGGGGTATGCTTAGACCAAGTTCTTTTACTTTTTGGTCTCCGGTGCTTTTAGTGCAAAAGAAGGATGGTTCGTACCGAAGTTTGTGGACTACCATGCACTAAACAAAATCACAATTAAGAATAAAATTCTAGTTCTAAGGATTGAAATTTTTCTTGATAAATTGTACTTTTTAATATAGTTCACTCTCATTTAGTAGGATTCAACTTAAAAGTGTTTATGACCATATTTGACTAGTGCTAGGAAATATTCTTCACTACATTTAGAACCACTTTTGGTCTATATGAATATATAGTGATGCCTTTTAGACTCACTAATGCATTGAATACATTTAACCAAATGATGGATAGACCTTTGTTAAACATAGGGTTTAGCCATATTTGACTAGTGCTAGAAAATATTCTTCACTACATTTAGAACCACTTTTGGTCTATATGAATATATAGTGATGCCTTTTAGACTCACTAATGCATTGAATACATTTAACAAAATGATGGATAGACCTTTGTTAAACATAGGGTTTACAATGAGTCTTGTTTGATGATATCATTATGTACTATAAAGTCTTACCAAAAATTGAATGGTAAGATTGTGAAATGTGTTTTGGGTGATGCTAGTCCAAAAGTAAAGGGCTTTAGGTGCTTTCATCCACAATCTATGTGTATCTTGAATAGTTGAGATGTGGCTTTTGTGGAGAATGTTGTGCATCATGTTGTGGTCATGTACAATGAGAGAGATGGTCACTCTTAAGATATGTACAGTACTTTGTTCCCCCTTTTTACAAGTGGTGGCTAATAATAGGTAGGCCATTATAAGGCAAGAAAGTGCCCAATGCAATTTTCAAATGATGTCACAAATCAACCTAATATGGATAACACGTGGTGAACTTGATGGGGAACAGGCTAAAATAGATAGGCTCTATGAAAGCATGTCATAGTGGCTAGTGAAAAGTTTATGTGATATTAATTTGGATGCACTTGTTTGTTCTTGTACTTGTTTAGGTTTCAACATGCCTCTTATGCGTCGAGTTGCTTAGAATTGATCGATTTTACACGTGATGAGAAATAGCTTGTTTCACTTGATGAAATGCACAGTTCTAATTTTTTTTCGATGCTATACAAACTAAAGATGATGGTATTACCAAGGAGCGAACTTGGTCTTAATGTGGTTTTTCATCTAAAAAAGTTCATTGGTAGAAACTAGATAACAAGCTAAAACCTAAAGCAAATGGTAGTGTCCATCAGTATAAGGCTAAAATTTTGCTCCCACCTATTGTATGCCTACCATTTTGTGTGGTCGTAGGACACACGAGAACATTCAATCCCATTATGCTAGTAGAGTGATTGAAGATACCAAATTTTTGCTCAATTTTCCTGTGAAAGACTAGTGTAGCAATAACTAATTCTTAATTGGCAATATTTTTTGTGGGATATCTTCCTATGGTTTTTTGAAATCTTGTATAGAATGCCAAGGATAATATTAAAGATTGAATTATTGCCTAAAAAAACATTTCTTGTAATTAATTTTTAGTAGTTAGCCACTTTTGATGTTTATGTCCAGCCTAATATGAACCCTAAAAGAGCATTATAAGCATGCATAAATGTAGGTTCCTCAAATAATTTATAGCTCCTTCATGTCATGTGAAGGTGCATAATTTGTGCCCACTTTTCTTAGAGTTTGCACTTTGCTTGAAAGTGAATACTTAAGAAACCTTTGAGTGATGAAGCCGAGAAGTTTTAATTGATCCTCCACGTTTTAATTGATCCTTCTAAATCAATTTTTTTTTCTCAAGAGGTAAAAGTCTCTCCAAATTCATAGTAAGACTACCAGTCAAAACATGGATTGCATGTCACTCCTTGCCATTTGATAAAGTCGGGTGCACATGTGTATGAAGACGACCTTTGAGTTTCATTCAACAAATTAAAAGTGATTTTAAAAACAAGAGAGGCTCTCGAACATCTCAATCTTACCGTAGTTTCCATGCATCTTTGCAACTCAAGTTAGGTGTGGTGGGCTACCTTATTACCCCAATAAACCAAACCACAAACTTGGAAAGACTACAAAAGTTCTCTCTTGTGGTTAGTTTTCAATGAGAATTAGAATCATTCATAGATAATGAGAATCTCTCCCTCGCCACTAGTATGAAGACAAACTCTCAAAAATTAAAACAAAAAATAGAATTTTATTGTGTGATTAAAAGCAAATCTCTGAAGCATATGGAAAAGAAATATAGCAACACTTTTTCTTCTATCCTTTAATGGGCATAGGGCTAAGGACTTATCCATTAGCTAACCAAAAAATAGAAGCAATAGTTTATCTCAAAATTGTGTTTCTAGTTTACTCTCTAGTGACAATAGTCCTAAAAGCTATTCTCAAACTTTTGGGGAAAATTTAGTATCATCCATACTATCAAATGAAGTTTTTGTACTTTTATTTGATGCACGTGTTTCTATATCCATTAAGTAGATCCTAAAGCTGGTACTTGGGTTCACAAGGAAGTTGTGGGATAAGATTCTTGGTCAAGGCGGGCAAAATCAAGAGCAAGTTGAATTGGATCATCTTGAGTTTCCAAAATTATCGCTTGTAGATGTTGACTATAAAATCCCTATAATCATTATTATCATAGGAAATATTTTTTCCAAGAGTCTTGATTGACGGGGAATTTGGAGTATATATCCTACGCGTTACAAGATGTGTATCTAAGTTTGGACATAAGGTTGTTTTTGCTGGAGCTCATGTAAAAGACTCAAAATGGACATTTTTTGGAGTTACAAGCTTGATTTTGGTGGCCATCGATGTATAAGACTGCATATGACTTTGTAAAGTTATGTGGCTACAAAAGAAAATTCAAGCTGGACTTTGGTGGCCATTGATGTATAATAATGCATATTTGTAAAGAAATGTTTATGCCAAAGAGAGAAACGCCATTGGATGCAAAACTGATACCTCTACAATCCACTTTACTATTGGAGCTTTTGAAAAGTGGGGTTTGGATTTTGTGCGTCCAATAAACCAATTGCAAAGTACACTCAAAATAAAAAACATCTTAGCAACATTTGTCTCCTCTACAAACTAGGCGAAAGATGTTGTACTAAGGTAACAAAGCAAATAGTAGAAAAGTTTCTCGATAGAAACCTTATGACCACCAGCGTTGGTTGCCCAATGGAACGTTTTTAGATTAGGATGGATGCTTCATCAACAAAGTGAGTAGTGAGTTAATTGAGATGCATATGATCATTCATAAGAAAAATTATGTATTGTCCACAAGCTAATAATACGATAAACTTTGGTGAAAATTTTACAGATATTGAAGTTTGAGAATAAAACACATTAGGATGTGAAGTTGGATTACTTATTCTGGGCATATAGAGCTACTTATAAAGTGAGTATAGGGATGAATAAATCTAGAGTGATATGTGGTCTTGAAGGTGTTGTGCTAGTAGAGTTTCTTATTCCTAATTTAATGATTTTAGTGAAGCATAACTTATCAAATAATCATAGCAAATTATCAGGGAATGATTTATTATACTTCAAGAAACAAGAGTTACTAAAACTTGAGGAGGACATACTCCACATAACCTATTTGATTGAAGCCTTGCAAAGGAGGAGAAGGGCATGCTTGGATATAGATTTAAGTATTAAATATTTAGAGGGTAATCAAGGATTTACTACATAGAAAATTAGGCAAGAGACCAAGAAAATTGAATTTGAACTACTTGGGACTATTTTACAATATTTAGAGGATTTATCTACAATTACAAATTAGGAAAGAGACCAAGAAAATTGTAAAAGAGCGTCAATGGTTTTCTTAAAAAGTAATACATTGGGGTTACTTTCTTTATGCCACACATGTTTAGGAGTGAACATTATGGTGGAGCTCCAATTGCCAAAGCCCTCACGGATAAAAAAAAGTTGGTGTGTTGGAGAATTTTTTCAAACACATTTTGAGTGCAAGAGTTTTCTATCAAGCATGTAGCTTAGGTGTAGTCTCTTTGTGTGCTCTTCTATGGTGAGTTGGGAGGTAGAAATCGATACATCTTCACTATTATTATCGTTGGTGAAGGAAGCTTTTGAGGAGCAAAACGTGACATGCAAGTCATGGAACAACTCATCTTCTTGACTTGGAGGACAACCTAGGTACACCTCCGTCTTTTTCTCCATTGAGGTAAAGTTTCTTTATGTCGATGCGGTAGGGAATTGAGCTATGTGAAATAGAATATACAAGGGTTATTGGACTATGCAAGGCTACTCAGACATGTTAGCTGAATAACTTTACAAGAAGCTTGCAATTGACACATATGTAAAACATAAATGGGAATATATTTAGGGTTTGTTGACTCATAGAGAAGCTTATTTCAAATGTCTTTCATCTACCTCTCAAAAAAGTAATGAAGTGGGAAAAGTTTCATATGACTTAATGACTAAACAATTGAAACTAGACCAAGGGAATGAGAACTATCACCCTGCCACAAAGATGGACTCTTTCTAAATGAAAGAAATAATATAGTACTCCGACAAAGTTTGTATCTGGGTTAAACTTGAGCATCTCACCAAAAAGAACTATGCAATGAGTTATGTAGCAAAGCACACCATGCATATAAATTGAGAGAATTTGTTGTATGAAAGATTGAGGATATATATATATATATATATATATATATATATATATATATATATATATATATATATATATATATATATATATATATATATATATATATATATATACATACATATATATTTCAAACGAGGAAAAGAAGGGACATCTCGACAAAAATAGGATCTTTCCTTGCATCATTGATCCACCATGCCACCATCACAAAAAGTTCTAGAATTGAGGTTGTGACCCCTTTGTAGACTAAAAGAAGTTGAACAAACTAAACACTGCAATAGAGGAAAAAAAGAGGTTGAAACTAAAAATGGTCACTAATTTGCCATTAATCTTAGGCATTTAGAGAGGTTTAGCTCATTCCTTAACGCCGCCGCCAAAAGTTGTATAATTGTAGCCGCAAATCTAGAAAGTTTACAATTACTAGCTGAAATGATTTAGGCTCATTAAAGAGTACATTTAAGGTAAAGAAGTAGACCTCTACAGCTAGTGATATTCCAATCAAAATAGGGTTGAACATGAGGAATAGAAAGTCCGATAAGAGAGGAAAGTACAAAACAAACCAATTAAGGATCCTTAAAATAATTGGGAAAGGCTTTATAGGTGGGGAGTTTTGTTGCTCATGTTAGATGAACAATATCACAAAGGGCTGTGAAGATTGTGAAGGAATATGCAAACCATAAACATGTGGAATATAGAGTGCTTAAAAGGGAGAATGGTAAGTATAGTGCGGATCTCAAGATGCTAAGGAGGAAGCTTCCAAGAAGAGCATGATGAGTAGTTGGTTAACAATTTGAAAGCTACAATCGAGGACTTGGAAGGTCAATTTTCAAAAGCTCAAGGAAATGTGGCTATATTAGAAGTCACTCAAGAAGAAGACAAAGTACTGTATAGCTCTATATAAATTGGAGGGGCGAATGGTTTAAAGCACTCTGGGAATAGATGGGTGTGCTCACAACCAGCTATTGTAGGTTGCACTTAGAGAGTATTGTTCTATTGACTAGGGTGTGTCTTTAAAAAGAAAGATGAGGGTTATGTTAGAGGATGACTTGGGTGTGAGTGATTGATATATTTGCAATCACACTGTGGAAAATGAAGGACATTATGATGCATAGAGAGAAACTTTTGGGCCAAATCAAATAAGAAACTATTTGTGATAGTAAACTAACATTACCAAGTGTTTGCTAAAGAAGAAAGAGGAGCACAAGTTGCTGCATAAGTAATACAAAAAATACAAAGAGAGCTTGAAGCCTTGAAAACATGTGGGATAAGAGGATATGAAAATCAATAAACCATTGCAGCATGCCAGAATGACTAACAATGAGGTAAAAACTTTAAAGTGCTTATGACAACCATGAGTGCACAATTTGAGAAAGATTATGTGCAAATACCATATGAAGTGAATAAATTAAGGGAGATGACAATGTGTAAAACAAAAACACTCAATGAAGTGGTGACTATGACCATAACATGGAGTTTTGAAGATAATTTCCTAAGGAGGTACCATTATTGTAGTTATCTAAGGATTGTGCAATGACTGCTTTATTCAGTTGTGCAATAATGTAATACGGCAATGCATGAGTATTGCATTTTTTTCAAATTTTAGTATGTTATTTGTCTCTTGACTTTCTAAATTGGAAGTACTAAAACAATTAACTATCTTGATAGAGACGTTGTGTGTGTGTGTGTGTGGGTGTGTGTGTGTGTGTGTGTGTGTGTGTGTGTGTGTGTGAGAGAGAGAGAGAGAGAGAGAGAGAGAGAGAGAGAATCAATTTTTTCAAATTTTAGTATGTTATTTGTCTCTTGACTTTCTAAATTGGAAGTACTAAAACAATTAACTATCTTGATAGAGATGTTTGTGTGTGTGTGTGTGTGTGTGTGTGAGAGAGAGAGAGAGAGAGAGAGAGAGAGAGAGAGAGAGAGAGAGAATCACTTGAGCCAAATTCTTCCATGTGTCTTCCATTTGAGGTGATGTCTCTCTTAGTGCTTCATTTAGGGCTATTGGTGAACTTGACACTCGTAGTAGCTCCTCTTATGGTTTAGTCTTTGACATGATTAATTGAACAATACGAGATTCGAATATATTTTAGAGTTAAAGCATTAAAATCCGGTTTGTGCATGGATTGTGGGTTTTTGACTTTAATGTCCTTCACTAGGCAACCTAAAAGTAGGTACTTTGACACAATAGGTCTATGGAAAGTCCTTCAACCAAGCTCAAGCTTGAGGGTCCAAGGACATTTGTGAGTCTATTTTGATCGATGCCAACCTGGGAGGAAGTGCATTGTGTTGATCGAATGTGTGTCAATAAATTACAATACATATGTAGGTTTGGTCTTGATTATTTCTTCTGCTTCTTTTCATAAACATGCCACTAGAGATTGTGAACTCAAGCCTTCCAAGAGTGAACATAACATTTCAAGCGCCCATGAATATGTTTTCGTGTGCTTCCTACCACCACTAAGGTCACATCTTTTACTTATTGGTGCTTTATTGAGCTCACTATAGATATCTGGTTGTATCCATTACAATTTGCATTGAGTTATGAGAGCATCTTGAAGGGCATCTATAGTGTTCAAGTAGACGTTGCGAAGAGTCTCACGTTCCTGCAAAAGAGGGAGAAGAATGTATTTTACTAAACAAATGAGGTAAGGTCTCACCATGGCCTTTGCAAACATGTCATAGGTTGAGAAAAAAGCTTGTAAGGACAAAAGTAAAATAAACTCATTGTGTTCTATTTCATTATTTTTGGCCTACATAAGGTCTTAAGCATTGGAGTAGATGTGTACGTGACATCCCCTCCTTTTCAAAGTGAGGTACTAGTACCGAACTGTATAGCGTCGAGGAAGATCGCCAAGAGTGTCTGGAATCCTGGAAAGGACTCTTCGCCAGCCCACTCTGATGTGTGGGTCATGCGATACTTGAACTTCATAAAGGTCTGCAATGCTTGCTTCTTTGGGCAGCGCCGAAAGCGACACAAAGTCATATGTGCCTCCTTCAATGCTTTAACTTCGTCTATAGTCACGCGTCTACTTTCTTCAAGAATCTCTGCGGATGAAAATTCCTGTACCTTTTCCAACACAAAAACATGAACATACCGAAAAAGTCTAGTCTTCTTGAAAGACTGTACATGCAACGTAGATGAACATAGAGACGGAGTGCCAAACCGTTCATCAAACACACAAAAACAATTGATTCAAAACTCGTCTTTTTAATCTAAATCTATCAACCGTGGCAAATCACAATGAAAATGCCGATGCTTTATGCTCAATCCTTCTTGTGCTCTTTCAGATACTGTGTCATGCGAAGGAAGAGACATGGAATGTGAATTCCTTGGATGCAAACATTTCATCATTTCATGAGTAATCCGTATACATCCGTGCTCATTCATGAGTGAATCGTGTTCATCGTGCAATATAGCATGCCTCTGAAAAGGGATCACATAAGGACGGTGACTAAAATACAGGAAAGCATCACGAATGAAATACTTGAACAATGCGTGCTGACTAATCACTCGAACATAGAATACTTCCTGTGGGGGTTCTTTGGACCTCGACTCGAGAGCCAAGATCGGTTCTTCGTGATTGATCGAATCTACAATGAGGTTAGCTTCACTAGACAAAGGATCAACTAAACCATCATTCTTGTGAACAATCACATCATTATTCTGCGAATTGTCATGCTCGTGAATAATCACATCTATATCATGCAAAGCATCATGCTCGTGAATAATCACATCTTGATAATGCAAATCATCATGCTTATCATTATTAAGCAATTCATCATTCTTATCATTATTATGCAAATCATGTGTGTCGTGCTTTGGAAAAGAAGAGACTGAGAGAGTCTCCTTCTCCTGATCCTTTGCAATTTGTGCCTGCACATTAGAAAAGAGTCGGAACAACTCTTGCATGTGTTGGGCTCTCTGTTCGGCCACCAAGCGCGCTTGCTCACGCTCAAAGGCTCAAAGGCTAACCGGCTTTCTTTGCGCTCGCGAGCCAATTCTGCTTTTCTTTCTTGATGCTCACGATCCATTTCTGCTTTTCTTGCTTCGCGTTCTAACTTCCTGTCCATCATCATCTTGTCGAAAGCCTCCATAGGAGTTGGTGCAATCTTGGGCGTAGATGGGGAAGGGGGAGGGTCGAAAAAACCTCCCGGTGGGGAAAATTCTTCTTCGCCACTCCCATGCTCACCACCTCCATGCATCCATTCCGCTTCGGGTGATGACCATACACTTAAGTCTTGGGTTCTTAAGTTCATGAGGAACTTTGGTTTGTGCGGATCTTGGGTTCTTGGGTTATTGAGTCTTGAGGTTCTTGAGGTTCTTCTTTAGCTTGCATTGGTGTTAGAGAAGGATCTTCTCTTACCCGAGCTCTTCTCTTTTCCGCACGCCCACCCCTTGGCAGCCTTGTGCTCACACCTGAAGGGGATCGGGGAGCACCACAGACGGAGAGTGAGAGAGAGAGAGAGAAGGAGACACACGACACACAGATATGGGTGGGGAGACTCAAAGAGTGAGCAGCCCTCTATACACTTATGCTATGTATAAGGTATACAAGTCAGTGGGCGCTCAAACTCTGGGCGACCAGGCAAGGCATAGACGCCTATACCCCAACAACCTCCCACTTAAAGGCGACTGTGCCTTTAAGCAAGAGAACCTAGTCTAAAGACTACAAAAGGCGAGAGAAAACCGCTCTCAACCGATGCCCACTGACTCTCGATGAGCTAGTGCATCCGGCTCTACTGATAGACAAACATCCTGCTGCGGAAGCCACACAGAGCTAGCTCCAAGCTCTGCAAATAGTCTACAAGAGCTCATGCACTCCTGCAAGTATCGGTCCAATACCTGCAAACCTCCCCTATGCTCTATGCCGAGATCAGTCATCGAACAACTAATCAACCCTGCTGCAAATGCTCCCACTGCAGCTGCTATGTCGGGCCTCGAGATCAGCTTCTCGTACATGAGGACACCGAACGTTGATGCAACCCTGGCAACCTCTGCCACCTCCAACTCAGAACTCAACTCATGGCAATCTTGTCCCCTATCATAGAGACCATGGCACTCTGACTCCGAGCTCTAGAGTGACTCCTCGTGCCCACCACATATCACATGTGTACCAAGAGTATCCATCTGTCCTGAATCTGCATCAAGCTCTGGCATAAGCATATCAAGAAATGACTCCACAATATCCGACATCTCAGCATCCATGTGAGTCATCTCTGTCATCACCTCTGATGACTCATCCTGCTGTGACTCACTAGAGCTGTCCTGCTCTACCTGTGCATCCGTAGACGCAACCTGCACAACAAGGTCGCTGCTCTGCACTCCATGCAAAGCATCCTGCAACCCATAAGCAAAAGAGACTGCCTGCTCTCTTGCTCTCTACCTGGCTGCATGATCACAGAGACAACATCGTCTCTTGCGTGATCCACATGCAATGGGTAACCTGTATCACTCCTGGCACCTCTCGCAATCACTAAGGAACCCAAATGCATCACAAAATCTCGCTCTCGTAGCGAAATCTGACATCCACAATCTCTAAGCTGACCAATCGAGATCAAACTCACTGTCAAATCTGGTACATAGCGCACATGTCGTAACAAGTAAGATACACCACTCGGTAATGATAGTCTCACATCTCCTCCACCTGCTATCGCATGCACCGATCCATTGGTCAAACGTACACTACCAAGCATCCCGCTAGAATAGCTACAAAACCATGCACGATGCGGCGTGACATGAAACATAGCATCTGCGTCTAGCAACCACTGCGAAGGGAGTGCACTATCCACATGTATAGCATCTCGTGCATAGCTTGAGGTAAAAGTGACATCCCCGTCACTAGTATACTCCGACACTACATCTGCCTCATTTGTCAAAGCAACTGAGTCCATGGCATCACTACATACATCTCTGAGACTGCCATGTCTCCTACGATGTCGCATACGACGAAAACAACGCCGTCTAACGTGTCCAGAATGACCACAATACCAACATGTCACCTGTCAGCGTGCTCGTGAATGTACATGTCTCACACGAGTCCGTGATGACTCAGATCTATCATACATATCATGTAATCTGCGCCAAAGTGCTCTCGAAGTAGTCTCATACATAACAAGAGCATATACAGATTCTGCAAGGTACAAAGAGAGCGTAGATAGTGCCATCTCCTCTAGCTCCTGCCACTGATCGTCAGACATGTTTGAAGGTCTACCTGCATCACCACTCAATGGTCGATGCAACCCTCGCTGTGTCAATGCATCAAGCATACACTCTCTCCATGCCGCAAAGTCTGACCCATCAAACATGCGCATCTGTGAGAGGTCACAATCTGATCGATCACCTCTCTCTGCCATGAGCACAATGTAGCAAACTAGAAAGCAAAACCACCTCACCAACAACACCTGGAAACTGTCTACAAATATGGCCAGAAACACAATGTAAAACCTGTGAGACACACTCCAAAATAGAGCTTCCGCAATGTCAATACAAGCCTCGCATGCTCTAGTATCACACTGCAATCTGTGAGCTAATCACCAAGCCCACACTGTGCGGTATCGATGCATACACACGCACAAATCTCCCACCTGCAGAGAACACCGTACACAAATGCTGAGTGCAATCCGCAATCTCTACCCAGATCACATAAATGATACGCATAAAACTCCTGGGAAAATTTCGCCAGAGTTTCGACGCACAATGGCTATCAACACAAAATAACCATTGTCCTGCAAGCTCAATACAATGAGCAATCAATGCGCATCAAACTACACTCAACATACATGCATAAGCTCTGCAAAACTATGGCAAACAATGCTCGAGATCACAAGACTCTCCCACCCGAGAGCAAACCATTGTCTCAAGCAAAGAAAGATATACAACTCCTCACTCTTGCGAGAGTGGATACAAAAAACACAAAACTGTGTCCAAACTGACAAAACCTGTCAAAGTGAGAGTAAACACTCGATCATAAACTATGGCGAGAATCTGGGAAAAATCCGACAAAATTTCCCCTCAAAACTGAGCAAAAAACTCAAGTATAATCTCTACCATAAACCATAACACTACTCAATGCCAATGAGTAGAAATGCCAAAATGGTTCCACATTTTCACATACAATGGCAATCCGCACTCAACGTACATCAACGGAGTGACCGCGCATAAGCAAGCGCCAAAAGATTTGTAATCCGGAAACTTGATCAATGCGAAAACAATGCTCTCAAGAGAGCTTACCGGCACTTGAAAGTGCTCGCCAAAATGCATATATAATGGGCATCAACCATGTGCCATAACCATATGCAAACCATCCGCAAAGACCATGAATCCAAGCACAAAATCACTGCCAAAGTATCCTGTGTAAACCAGTGAAAGAAGTTTCACCTGTGTGCTCCAAAAAACTGCGTCTCTCAAGAGACCGCTTCGGTGGTGTGTAAACGCCTCCGTACTTCGTTGCCCAAGTCTACCAAAAAACCCTCAAACCACAAGATTAACACAAGCTGCAATTGCATCTTCAGCTCAGAATTTATCCACTCAACTTCAAGCATCTCCCGTGCTTCCAAAAGTGCATCAAACTCGCACACAATGCGACAACAGAAAATATGGAATTTCTGTATACAGTCAGTCTGAGCTGAATATCAGCAAAACGGTGAGGAATTTGCAAAAAGTTTCTTCTGCAAAGTTGTAGACCACGTCGAAGCGGATGGGCTTCGCGGACAGAATTCTCAGATCTGCATTCTAAAAGGAGAAAAATGAATCTGAAAATTGTGCTGCTGCGCACACAGTTTTAGGGCAGCACCTTCACTTACACGCAATCTTCCACACTCTTTTTTGAGCTTCCACAAGAGCATACATCACTCTCAACTGAGCTCACAAGCTCCCATTGCATTCTCACAAAGCTTCCAAGCTTTCTTAATCTCTCTACCGTCGAGAGCGAGCGAGCTATCGTCTCGAAGCTCTCAAAGCCGTCGTGCTCTCCGCGGTCACGATAGCTCTGATACCAATTGAAGGGGATCGGGGAGCACCACAAACGGAGAGTGAGAGAGGGAAATGAAATGAAATCATATATTAACGTCTACAAGAGGCCAAAATGACCTATGAGACCAATTGATTACAATGATGAGTCTAGTACCAAGTCTGGGTACAAACAAGAAAACTACAAACAAAGAACTGATAGGAGTGCTACCGACTCCTATGGGTGGCTGGTAGGCTGAGCAATGGTATCACCATAAAGGTACAAAGTGGGGATAAGTGTCACCATGATACAATATAGCAGTAGCATGAAGCCTATCCCGATTGACATTCTGGGCGTCGTGCTATAATCCTGTGGATCCTCTGCCGCAATCTCCGCCGGTGCTGCGTGGCTCCCCTCCTCAGTTGCAGTCGTCTCGATCTCCCTAACTCTGTAGCTCGATCAATGAGAGTACCGCTGATGTGTGTATGGGTGGGAACCGAGCTCTCTGGTGGTGGTGTCCCCTCTGACTCTGTGGTACTCAGACTGAAGAAATCTGAGATGCGTCTCTGGGACTGTCTCTGTCTTTGCCCATTCAATAGAGCGTCTCTATGTCTCTGAATCTCAAGTAGGAGAAGGAGACACACGACACACAGATATGGGTGGGGAGACTCAAAGAGTGAGCAACCCCCTATACACTTATGCTATGTATAAGGTATACAAGTCAGTGGGCGCCCAGACTCTGGGCGATCGGGCAAGGCACAGACGCCTATACCCCAACAACACCAAGGTTGCTTTTTCCCACCTCATGTCGATTGGTCGGCCGCTAAGTGCATGGTCCGCTCTCAATGAGTGAAAAGAGGCACAAGGGGAGGTTGGACAAGCCCTTCTTTCTTGGGTTTCCTGTCACTCTTCAAAAACATGATTAGGATCGACACGCCCAAGAGGACTTGGGTTACGTGCGACCGCAACAAGCAAAAAAAAATAATATTATAAATATTATGTGGTTCTTTCCTTGAGTGATACCGAACACTGTCAAAGCTTTGATGCGAATGTAAGGTGCAGCGGAAGTGAATGTTAAACTTTGCTCAAGATGAGTACTCCGAACTATGCTCAAGGTTCCTTTTACTTACGGAAGGGAGAGCCTTCCGTTCCTTTAATGAGGGAGTGCAAATGGTTACAAACAAAGTGGAAAACATTGTGAATGAAGGTGCTGAGACTGAGAGATAGAGAGAAGAATATGACACCAGATTGTTGTCAACCCTCCTCCAAAGGACCCTCTCTCTATGGCGAGAGCGGTCTACTATTGATTGCACAAATCTCTACAATGCTTTGGACTTGCCGACGATGAGGACGGCGACCGGGCTGAAATCTGAAAACGCTAATGGTTGAAATCTACAAATCTTTATCTGCTGAATTCTGACTCTATGTTGGTGACGACGGCGATGCAACTATGACGCGCTGAAACCGCAATCAGCATCTGCGTTTTCCCGGGCTGAATCTGCAAACTTCGGTGGATCTGACCGTGCGACAAGGATCTGCTGCAGGAAGGTGAGATCTACGAGGTTTGGGACTTCTATTGCGGGATCTGACTGCTGAAAAATGAAAACGCTGATGCCTATGCTTGTTCCGTCGCGGAGAATCTGCAAAACGCTGAGTTGTACTGTTGATCCAAAAACGCTAGGGCTGATCTGGTACTTGATGCAAAAAGGCTAGGCTGAATACTGGAATCTACTGTCGGCAGGGCTGATCTGCAACTACAAACGCCAGAACTGAATCTTGATGAAAACACTAGGTTGCTGCAGCAGAAAAAGCTAGGTATGTCTGTTCCAAAAACGCTAGGTGGTCATTGTTGGGGAGTCTTGCTGAGAAGGTGCCTATTGAACACATAGTTCTTGCTGCCTCTTCTGCCAGAAAGTGCTAGTGCTAGGGTTTCTTATATACTCACTTGCAAAGTTTGCCCTACCTAGTTTCCCAACAAAAGTCACTTAAAAATAATAAGTGAAAAATGGCTAAATTAGGGAAAATAGGTCTATGCACTGTAAAAATGCTCCTGATGGGTTCTGATAGAAATTTGATGATCATGTTGTGTGCAACCAGAGGATATACATCTACTCTAAGTGTCGGGACATGCACGGTCTACAAATAGACTCACAAAAGTGCCAGAACACTTCCTAAGCTAGGCTAACTGAACCCTTGTCATGAAGTAGCTTGTCCACGTACACATTGGTAGATGTGTACGTGACATCCAGCAAGCCTGTAGAAGTGCTATGTGCATACAAGAAAAGCACGACACGGGATAGCCTAGGCCCAAAGCCCAAGTGTTGCATGGTATCCGGAATATAATCCCAAAGAACACTATCAAATGCCTTTTCAATGTCGACCTGCATGACCAAGACATCTTGTCGAGTATATTTTGCATATTCCATTCCAATGATGACATTCGCGAGGTTATTAGGTTGTGGAATAAGGCCGTATTGAGATTGATGCAAGCCTTCATGCAGAAAGCACTTGAGTCAGTTAGCAAGCATTTTTGCTATGAATTTATATACCACAGGCATGAGTGTAATAGGCCGCCAATGAGAGAATTCTTCACACAATGCATGCTTAGGTATCAGCTTAAGCAACCCTTCTTTCCAGGAGGAGGGCAATTCCTGCTGTTCCCAAGGTGTATTCATCATGAACAACAGAGACGGCTTCAATTAATATCCCAAAAAGACAAGAAAAATTCCACAGAGAGACCATCCCAACCAGGAGCTCTCCATCAACCCAAATCAAGCAAGCTGGCACATCGAAAGAATGGGAGCAACATGCGATAGAAACACGTGGCGCGCTTGGCTAGCTTCTCTCGTGGGAGAAGAAGGGGGCTCAAAAATCTTGCCATAATGAGAGTGTAGGGCTAGTGCCAGCTCTCGGAAAGTGGAGGTCCACTCCCTTGACGGTAATTTAACTCTCCGTATAGCTTGAGATTGCTTGGAGTGATGCAAATGCTGGAAGACTTGTTTAGAAGCACATCCATTATCTACAAAAGCCTATTCACGAGGTCAAGTCTGCCATTTGGCCAATTTTCTCTCATCATTGTGCCGTAACATAACGCGAGCAAAAGCAACTCAGTCATTAGAGTGGCAGTAAGAGAAGAATGATTAGCCAAGTGCATTAATCTGCTACAAGCATCCTTTGCCTGATTAACTTGTTCCCTTAATCGTGACAAATAATCCTTGCCATAATCCCAGATAACACATTGAACACGCATAACAAAGCGGAACCAGGCTATGTCCATATCAACATACATCTGCGAGATCAAAGGCGGAATGACATCCACAATCATAGCGTGAAAAGGTTCATGCTTGAGATAAGCATTATTGATACGCAAAAGTCTCTTCTTGGGTAGGTAGTCATTGACATCAAAAGAGCCAAAACAAAGTTTTAAGCATACGGGAAAATGATCCGAGAGACACATAGCATAATCAATTCTCATCTTGCATACAAAGTCATCATACTGTTGCATGTGAAAAAGATACCAGCGATCCAGCCGAGCGCGATACATAGATTGAGCATTATGTTGAAAAGAGAATCTTGGATTAGTCGCATGCAAAAAGGACCACAAATCAATCCCATTACAGGTCGACATAAATTGGTCCTATGATTGCCGTTCCATATGAAGCATGTGAGAATGGCTTGTAGTATTATCCGCAGGGTTGGGTGCATTATTAAAATCCCCGCAGAGAAAGGCATTGGAACGCTAACAATAAGAGGAGATAGCACTCCACAACCGTGCCCTATCTGCAGAAGCTGTGTATGCATATAATCCTCCAAATTCAAAAACTTCCCCATTAACAATACATTGGATGACCATCCATCTCCCAGTCGGGTCATTGAAAAGCAAGGTCGGGAAGAGTTCCTGTTGAACAAGTATAAGCACTTCAAGATAGCCAACTGATCTTGCATAAGTTATCCAGTAGCCTGCAAAGTAAGAAGTCTATCTTGCAATTGATGCTGGTTATGCTCTTGAAGAACCACAATTTCCGCTTTACATGTATGTACATAGTGCCACGTAAGCCGCCACTTGTCGTGATTGCATAACCCACGCACATTATAGGAGATGCAATTCAAAGAACTATGCATTCTATATGGTATATACAGTGGGCGAGGAAACGGGAAAAAGGGAAGAAAACTCAAGTACCAGAGCCCATCGACACATCCTCCCCAGCTGTAGGTACCTCAGGAGGTGGGTCAAGACCTGGATCCAGATGATTAAACATAAAGGCACCTTGCGATGAAGAGGCTTCTCCTGTAATAACTTCCTTGTAAGAGCGAACCACCTTGTCCCAAGCTTCGGCCAAAGAAGTGTTGTCATTACAAGGGAGTTTTTTCTGAACAACAGGGGCACATAATTACGAGAAGATACCGGAATACGGGCTGTAACAACTTTAGCGGGTTTCTTGGTCACCAACCAAGTTTGAGAGGTCGAAACGTGTTCTTTTCCCTTGTCTTTAATATTTGGAGAAGCAGAAAGTGCAAACAATTGTATTTGCCTTTGCCTTTATTCGCTCTAGCTGTCGGAGAGGAGGTTGAAGCACCTTTGGTTTGAACCTCAGAAGATTTCGGAGGTGAGCGAGGTTGAGGAGTAGGGACAGCCGAAGGAGGTGGTTGCAGATTCGATTCCGGACATTCAGACTCCATATGACCAAATTTGCCACAACGGAAGCAAGAATTTGCAAACTTGCCCCATTTAAGCTCGAATGGACGCTTTCCAACCACTTCATCCCCAGAATCAATCGAAATACCTGCTAATGTGGGGATATTTGTGTCCCAAAGAATACAAAAACGGTTAGTGTTTGCGTCCAGCTTAGGAGGGCAAATGACTTTGCCAGCTGAGCAGCCAACAAAGGAAGAAAGTGATGCCAAGTGCGAGGAAAGTCGACCACCTCAACCCAGACGGGACACTTGTGATGACGAATGAGACTCTGATAGTCCTTGCTGAGCCCAAGGCAGTACATGAGTCATCTGGGTATTGAAAAAAAGAGGAGACATTTCAAGCAGAGCATCCCGAGCATCCATGTCAGCTAGCAACACTTCATAGAACCCTCGGACTGCTTGCCGTTTGAGTAGGAAATCAACCCATTGGCCTACATCCTGAGCCGTAGGAATTCTAACCGGGAAAAAAAGAATCACCGCGTTAAGAGCATATTGAGCAACAGGATCCATAAGCTCCTGTATAGGGATGCGCACTTCCATGATGGGAGCGGATCCTTCCCAAGCATGACGTGCATCCTCGAAGTCCTTACGCAAACATTCTTCGATAAGGCTTAAAGCATTCATATCCGAAGATTCCATGGCTTTCCGACGTTGTATATACACTGATCAATCGAATGCATGTGAAGGTCACACACACACACACACTCTTTTTTTTGGGGTTTTTGATAATTGATTGCTATTGACATAGACAGACACACACGAGGCTGGCTGTACAGAAACATTCACACCCCTCTCTCTCACACAAAACGAGAGGAGGACTGCGTGCAGGCGAAATCAAACTTCAACCACCGGCGCGCTATGAAGGAGCCTGAATAGGGTAGATGTTGTGCAGAGCAGAGTTGAGCAACAAAAGAGTGACCGAAGGATATACCACACCCCCAGATCCCCCACGCGCGCACACACAGACACACACACCCATACTTTTTATTGTAAATCTGCTTTGATTAATTTACAAGCGGGAAACCTCGAAGCGAGGAAACCCCACGAAAAGAAAGGGATACAAAACACAGAGCACTATGAGGCTTCGAAGGCTAGAAACGGTCAAAGTAAATCATGTAGGTATCAAGAGTGATGTCTCCAGCGTCATAGGCAAAATGTAGCGCTTGACCAACATATATTTTGAAATAGGGAAAGGAGTCAACAAAAGTGCCTTGGAACATTAAGGAGTTCCTATGGTGCCAGATGGCCCATATAGTCCAAAATCTGACCCAGGTGAAGAACGCCGCAAACTGAGATTGCGGTGATCGAAGCACCCCAAAAAACCAAAATGTCTGTGAAAAGAGCTGGAAGGAAAACACAGCCGAAGAGCAGTCGACACTTGCCGAATGAAGGCTCTGGAGTGACGACAACACCACAGTAAGTGTGGGACGGTCGCCTCAGCTTCAAGGCATCTGGGGCAGAGTAAAGGCGCAATATGCCGAGCATGCAACACATTGCCAACAGGTAGAGCTCCCACCAAGCACCGCCACAAGAAAACACGTTCCTTCAAAAGCAGATGACTCTACCAAATGCGAGACAATGTGTGTTGCCACCACAAGGATGACTCGGAAAGCGACCACAGCTGGTTACCTTGATGCACAATCTATACATCAGACTGAAGGATGGCATAGACACAGGCAGCTGAGATGCAGTCCAATCTAGTAGTAGCCACATTCCAGTAAGAGAAGCAAGAGTCCACATCCAGAGGAAGTTTGGGTGAATGAGCAGCAAGCATCCTTTGAATCTCCCGGCAGAGAGGAGAATAGTGAATGCCCAACCGAAAGCGGGAGACAGCATCAGCGAAAGAAAGAACATAACCCGAGTTATCAACCACCTCATGCACCTGACAATTCCTTTTTGGGAAAGAAACTACGCTCGGCGAGGAGACCGTTGAACCAAAGTCGAAGCAAAAACCTTGCTCCAATGTAGACTCCAAGCGAAGAGAGTTACCCTCAGAGGATTGTCGACCATCCCAAGACAAATGCGAAGTGACAACCTTCCAATCAGCAATTAGAGAAGAAGTAAAGGGACATCCAGGAATGTGTTCTTCAAGCTTCCCAAAAACAACATCCCAATAACTCGGTTTCCAATGACCAAAAGAAGGGGTGACAATGTGCACACACAAATGTGTGACCATGAGAGCCCAGGGTTGCTGCTGCTCCACCAAAACTAGCAACAACATAGCTTTCCAAGCCAGAAGATGACGTCTCAAGTCCAAAATATTTAACCCTCCAAGCCGCTTGGGAGAACACAACTTGTCCTTAGATAGAAGCCAAAGGCCCTTCCTGCTAGACAAGGTTTGCCAAAAATGCTCTAAAATATTGGACATGAGGGACTGCAAGCGCAACCGAGGCGAGGATAACAAAGGCAAGTAAAACTGCACATAAGCCACAAGGATGCATTGGACAATCCTGAGATGCACATGAAGTGGCCACGTGGACAATTTCCAATAATTCAACTTGGAATGTAGATGTTGGAGCACCCAATCTAGTTTCTGCATAGCCGATACATTCCAACCCAACAGATAACCCAAATGGCAAACAAGAACATGTGGCAGAACAATCTCCTTTGGCCACAATATCTTATGCCAGTCACACTCTTTCAGAGGCAATAGCTTGGATTTGCAAAAGTTAACTTTGAGACCTGCTGCCAATCCAAACAAGTGAAGAGTATGCATAATTTGTTGTACATCATCATAGTTATTACGAGGCATGAACAAAGAGTCATCCGCATAAGCCTGACCAGCAAACTGTTGACCAGAAGGTAAAGTCAGGCCATATAGCCTACCAGTGAAAGTCAAGGAATCCAAATACATAAACAAGGGATGAGTAGCGATCGCATAAAGCAAAGCACTTAGAGGGCAGCCCTGCCTTATCGACCGTCCCAAAGGCCAAGATTCTGTGAGAGAACCATCGAGTAAGCCTGCAGAAGTACCGTGTGAATACAAGAAAAGCACGACATGGGATAGCCTAGGCCCAAAGCCCAAATGTCGCATGGTATCCGGAATGTAATCTCAAAGAACTTTGTCAAATGCCCTTTCAATGTCGACCTGCATGACCAAGACATCCTGTCGAGTATCTTTTGCATATTCCATACCAATGATGACATTCGCGAGGTTATCAATAATTTGACGGGCGGGATGAAGCCGTATTGGGATTCATGCAAGCCTTCATGCAGAAAGCACTTGAGGTGGTTAGCAAGCATTTTTGCCATTAATTTATATACCACAGACACGAGTGTAATAGGCCGCCAATGCGAGAATTCTTCACACAATGCATGCTTAGGTATCAGCTTGAGCAAACCTTCTTCTTGAGGAGGGCAATTCCTGTTGTTCCCAAGCTGTATTCATCATGAACAACAGAGGCAACCTCAAATAATCCCAGAAAGACAAGAAAAATTCCACAGAGAGACCATCCCAACCAGGAGCTCACCATCGACCCAAATCAAGCAAGCTGGCATACAATTCCGACTCAATGAAAACAACTTCCAAGTCTTGAGCCTGTCGCATTGAAGGAATGGGAGTAACATGCGATAGAAACATGTGACGCGCTTGGTGAGCTTATCTCGTGGGAGAAGAAGGGGCCTCAAAAATCTTGCCATAATGAGAGTGTAGGGCTAGTGCTAGCTCTTGGAAAGTGGAGGTCCACTCCACTGGCGGTAATTTAACTCCCCGTATAGTTTGACACTGCCTCGAGTGATGCAAATTTTGGAAGAATTGTTTAGAAGCACATCCTTTATCTGTAAAAGCCTGTTGATGAGCTCGAGTCTGCCATTTGGCCAATTTCCTCTCATCATTGTGCCTTAACATAGCGCAAGCAGAAAACAACTCAGTCACTTGAGCGTCAGTAAGAGAAGAATGATTAGCCAAGTGCATTAATCGGCTGCAAGCATTCTTTACCTGATTAACCTGTTCCCTTAATTGTGACAAATAATCCCTGCCATAATCCTGTATAATCAATTGAACACGCATAACAAAACGGAACCAGGCTATGTCCATATCAACATACATCTGGGAGAGCAAAGGCGGAATGATATTCACAATCATAGCGTGAAAAGGCTCATGCTTGAGATAAGCATTATTGACATGCAAAAGTCTCTACTTTGGGTAGACGATTATTGACATCAAAAGAGCCAAAACGAAGTTTCAAGCATATGGGAAAATGATCCGAGAGACACATAGCATAATCAATCCTCATCTCGCATACAAAGTCATCATACTGTTGTATGTGAAAAAGATACCAGCAATCCAGCCGAGGCGATACATAGATTGAGCATTGTGCTGAAAAGTGAATCCTGGATCAGTTGCATGCAAAAAGGGCCACAAATCAAGCCCATTACAGGTCGACATAAATTGGTCCCATGATTGTCGTTCCATATGAAGCATGTGAGAATGGCCAGTAGTATTATCCGCAAAGGTTTGGTGCATTATTAACATCCCCGCAGAGAAAGGCATTGGAATGCCAACAATAAGAAGTGATAGCACTCCACAACCGTGCCCTATCTGCAGAAGCTGTGTATGCATATAATCCTCCACATTCGGAAACTTCCCCATTAACAATACATTGGATGGCCATCCATCTCCCAGCCGGGTCATTAAAAACCAAGGTCGGGAAGAGTTCATGTCGAACAAGCATAAGCACTCCAGTATGGCCAGCTGATCCTGCATAAGCTATCTAGTAGCCCGCAAAGTAAGTAGTCTATCCTCCAAATTGGTGTTGGTTATGCTCTTGAAGAACCACAATGTTTGCTTTACATGTATGTACATAGTGCTAGGTAAGCCGCCAGTTGTCGTGATTGCATAATCCACACACATTATAGGAGATGCAATTCAAAGAAATATGCATTCTATATGATATATACAGTGCGCGAGGAAACAGGAAAAGAAGAGGGGGGGGAGAAAACTCAAGTACCAGTGCCCATCGACACATCCTCCCCAGCTGTAGGTGCCTGAGAAGGTGGGTCAAGACCTAGACCTGGATGATTGAAAATAAAGGCACCTTGAGATGAAGAAGCTTCTCTTGTAACAACTTCGCTGTAAGAGCGAACCACCTTGTCCCAAGCTTCAGCCAAAGAAGTGTTATCATTACAAGGGAGTTTTTTCTGAGCAACATTCTTTAAAGGAGGCACATAATTACTAGAAGGGGCCGGAACACGAGCTGTAGCAGCTTTGGCGGGTTTCTTGGGTACTATCCAAGTTTGAGAGGTCGAGACCTGTTCTTTTCCTTTATCTTTAATATTTGGAGAAGCAGAAAGTGCAGACAATTCTAATTGTTTCCCCTTGCCTTTAATTGGCCCAACTATCGGGGAGGAGGTTGAAACTCGTTTGGTTTGAACCTTAGTAGAAGATTTCGGAGGCGAGCGAGGTTGAGGAGCAGGGACGGCTCAAGGAGGTGGTTGCAGATTTGGTTCCGGATATTCAAACTGCATATGACCAAATTTGCCACAGCAGAAGCAAGAATTTACAAACTTGCCTCATTTAAGCTTAAATGGACGCTTTCCAACCACTACATCCCCAAAATCGATCGAAATACTTGCTGGTGTGGGGATATCCGTGTCCCATAGAATACAAAAAAGGTTTGTGTTTGTGTCCAGCTTAGGAGGGCAAATGACTTTGCCTAGCTGAGCAGCCAACAAAGGAAGAAAATGACGCCAAGTGCCAAGAAAGTCAACCACCTCAACCCAGACGGGACACTTGTGACGAATGAGACTGTGATAGTCATTGGTAAGAGCCTAGGGCAGCACATGAGTCATGTTCGTATTGAAAAGAAGAGGAGACATTTCAAGCAGAACATCCCGAGCATCCATGTCAGCCAACAAGACTTCGTAGAACCCTCGCTCGCCAAAGTAAACCCCTCGGATTGCTTGCCGTTTGAGTAGGAAATCAACCCATTGGCCTACATCCTGAGCCATAGGTATTCTACCAGGGAAAAAAAGAATGACCGTGTTAAGTGCATATTGAGCAACAGGATCCATAAGCTCTTGTATAGGGATGCACACTTCCATGACGGGAGCGGATGCTTCCCACACTTGACGTGCATCCTCGAAGTCCTCATGCAAAATTTCTTTGATAAGGCTCAAAGCATGCATATTCGAAGTTTCCATTGCTTTCCGACGCTTCTATATACACTGATCATTCGAATCCATGTGAAGCTCACACACACACGCACTCTTTTTTTGTGAGGTTTTTGATATATGATTGCTATAGACACAGACAGACACACACACAGGCTAGTTGTACAGAAACACTCACACCTCTCTCTCACACAAGACGACGGAAGGACCGTGTGCAAGCGAAATCAAACTTCAACCACCGGTGTGCTGTGAAAGGCGTGCACAGGGTAGATGTTGTGCAGAACAGAGTCGCGCGATAGATGAATGGCCGAAGGATTCACCACACCCCCAAATCTCCCACGAGCGTACACGCACACACACATGCAGACTGGCTATACAGAAACTTTCACCGACACACCAACAGCAACACACAAGCTGTACTGTGGCTACACTTTGAATCGAGGTTGACTACGCACACACACAGTCACGCAAAAGCTCCGACCGTACCCCCCCCCCCCCCCCCCCCCCCCCCCCCCCCCCCCCCCCCCCCCCCCCCCCTACACACACAAGAAGAAGCACCTCGGCCGAACATTAACCTGCTGTGCAAACCACTAACGCAGGCAACGAACAATCCTCCCTCACGCGCACAAAGATCCCGTGAGCAGCATGAAACGCAGAGGGGACCAGAGGCAGCGCGCTCAGAAGCTGTAGGCAGCAGCGAGAGCAGAAACAGAAGGCAGCAACGCAAGTAGTAGCAAGAGGCGAAATTTCTCTCTCATGCTCGTCCGCACGCACACATGCACAGGCCGACACATACACTCATACACCCACACCCACACGCACACACGCGCGCGCACACACACACACACACACGCAAAGGATGGGGACGAAATATATACCAGGCCAGAGTGGTGCGCAGAGCAAGTCAGTGTGCAGGGGATAGACAGCGCACAGAGCAGGCAGCGCGCAGGTGTTGGACAGCGTGCAAGGGACAGGCAGCGCGCAGGTGTTCTCTTTCACGAGAGAAGCTATTCTGCACGCACCAGGATCGATCAACCATGCTTGACCCTCAAGACACACACATAGAGAGAGAAATGAAATGAAATGTTATATTGACGTCTTCAAAAGGCCATAGTGACCTATGAGACCAGAAGGTTACAAGGTGGTGGATCTGATACAAAGTCAGAGTAACAAAATAAACTAACAACAGTACAAAATAAAGATATATACTATGGGATCCTAGATTGGTCGATGTGAGCTAAGCAAAAAACTAAGAAAAAATGGGCGGCTTGTTGGGATAGCAGAATTACAAAAGATCTAGCATCGGTCGTTGGCGAATCTCATCAATTTCCTCCATGGTTAGTAGTCTGACTGGGGGTCGTGCATGCCTGGCCAGCGTGCTCTGAATCTTTTGACATAGCCTCCATCGATGCTGTGTAGTCCTTCGCAGTCGTGGGCGCCTGGATTTCCCCGGTTCAATCGCTCGGTCGATCAGTGTGCCTCTAGTGTGAGATGAGGGGGAGCTCTGCTGTGGGAGTGGCTCTTGCGGCTGTCCTGTGTCTTCTCTGAAGAAGTTTGTGATCCGTCTTTGAGACTGGCTAGCCTCGCCATTCATCAGGCTCTCTCCGTGTCTGCGCAGCTCGAGCAAGAACAAACCAAGGCATCTCTGATCTTCGTATCCCATTACTCTTGAGAGTGGTCCAAAACCCTCTCTGAACAAGCAATGGAAGCGGCCTCGTATCTCGTAGTAGGCGGGGCAACGGCATGTATAATGCTGCTCTGTCTTAGGTTCCATGTCACACAAGGGGCATGTCCTGGCCTCTGCTGGTACTCCGCTGTATCTCCCAGTTTCAATCCGCAGCTGGTGAGACGATGTGCGTAACTGGCCAATAGCACATCGTATCCCATGAGACAAGTGGGTATCCATGTATCTTGGTCTCGTCACAAAACCATCTTCCATAAGCTGGAGAAGGTGGTCTCTGTAGAAAGCCATCTTCGTGCCCAATTCTTGTGCTGGTTGTATCCATGTCCTCCTGGTGTCTAGCTGGGTCAGGTCTTGGCGGATGAGCTTGGTGATCTCCGACTGTGTAAGAATGAGAGATGGTGCATCCAATGAGTACTGGAATGGTGGCAGCCTGTCTACGTTGAACCCATGCGCCTGAAACCATGATGTCATCTCCCCATACCAGCATGTTGTATCTCCTTGTATGGCTAACTGTTGGGAGGACTCAAGTGCAATGCGGGCATATCTGTCTTTGGGAAGTTCCCATGTGTAGGTTATGAAGGAGACTGATTTGGTGAGCACCTCCACCACTAGTAGGGGGGCCGCTAGCTCTGCTCGGATAATGGCCTGTGGTACTGATGCCTTGGCTCTAATGAGCCGCGAGATCATAGAGACGAGAGGTTTCTCCATGTTCCCCCATCCGTCTGTGCGACCCGGCCTCCCATGGTGATCCAATGAAGGTCCCCATATCTCAGCCCCATAGAGCAATGCTGAAGCCACCAAGGTGTCAAAGAGCCATAGCTTCGTCCGGGGCTCCTGAAACTGAACCTACGAACACATCCTCTCCAATCTACCCAATGCTGCGTGGGCTCTAGTCAGTTTGGTCTCTGCTGCTCTTCTGAGTGAGAATGTAGGTCTGCTAAAAACCACTCCAAGGTAAGTGTAAGCGTCTGTGTACTCCACAGTCTCTTGGCCGTATGTGAAACTAGGCGCTGACCTCCTGATCCACTGTGGGGTGGTATTAAACACCATAACCTTGGTTTTACCAAAGTTGACAGACAAACCACTTTCGTGGGCAAACGTATGCAAAGCATCCAATTGACGTTGCATTCCCTCTGGGGATTCGGAGATCAACACTAAATCATCAGCATATAACAAAAGTGGAATCCATGTCCCTGCCAGCTGTGCGCCTTTATCCCCATCGCTATCAATGTAGTCAGAAACTTCATCCACATACATACCGAAAAGAGTAGGAGAGAGCGGGCAGCCCTGCTTCATCCCAATAGTGGAGTGAACCGGTGTAGAAAGTCCCTCCGGGGTGCGTACATGCCCTACTACTGATCTGTACAATGCCATGATCCCCCAAATGAGCTCTGTGGGTACTCCCATTTCCTGTAATCTGCGCATCAATCTAGCTCTGGGTACTGTGTCAAAAGCTTTGCGGAAGTCCACAAAGCTACAACACATCCGTCTCCCATAAGATCCGCCTGCCTCGATGATGGCCCTGAGTGTCAAGATATGGTCAAGAGTAGAGAAGCCTCTCCTGAACCCTGCCTGCCCAGTTGCACGCATTCCTTCCCTCTCTGCCCATCTACTCAGCTGTTGCTCAAGAATGGATGCATACAACCGTGCCAGTGTGTGCCCAATCATAATAGTGCAATAATTCCCAGGCTCCAGGGGTCTCCTGACTTGAAGATAGGTACGATCGTAGATAGGCTCCAAGTGGTCGGTAGGCCTTCACACATGGCACGGTTAAACATAACTGCTAGAAGCTGTGCTAGTAGGTCTTTGGCATGCATGAAATGCTCAGCAACTAAGCCATCATGATCATATGCTCTCCCAGTCCTCATCCTGTCAATATCTTTCTTCACCATCACAGCGGTGAAAAAAGCACATGTGTGTGGGCATGGGTCGGGGGGGTTGGGGAGGGGCGGCTGTCCAGTAACTGTGTACAAAGATGATGCGTACTGACCCCAGGTCTCTGTGGAGGAAATAGCACGGGGGGGGGGGGGGGGGGGGGGGGACTGCTCATGAAAGAGCCGCCACGCCTCACGCGAGTCCTAACTCAAGAATAGCTGATATAGATCATGCTCGAGTCGAGCCAAAAAAGCCCTCTTCTTCCGTCGTACCAGGCGTCGGAAGTCAATCTGTGATTGTCTGTGATTGACGTCCCCAAAAGCACCTCCCTCTGAAGTTTGGCTCTAGTTTGGCGGCACTCCTCATCGTACCAGCTGTTCTGAGGCATGCTTCTTGATCGGCGGCTCTGCTCAGGCTGGGTGTGTGGGTATGCTTCTGCTGCTGCCTCATGTAATCTCTGTGTCAGTATATTAGTTAGCTCCTCCAGAGATCGCCCCGTGTCCTCAGTGCATAGGCGTCTATAGATCCCGTCCATGTATACAGAATCCGTCTCCCGTGTGAATGTGTAGCGAGTAGGGGGTGCTACCCGTGGCCTGTGTGCTACACTGAACTGGAAAGAGATGGTCATCGACACCAGAGCATGATCTACTGCCACCCCGACAGGTCTGGGCCCAACTGTGAGATCCTGGATACTAGATATGAGATTCGACTCTGCCATGACATAGTCCACTGTGCTGGCTCCATGCCTGTGTGGGAAGCATGTAAAACCTCCCGCAGCAGGAAATCTCTGTAGGCCGTTCAAGATGGCCAATCCATGTGCAGTGCCCATGTCTATCAGGTGTCGCCCATACTCAGTATATTCCACATCGTGTGATAGTCTGGACAGGCCTGTCTCCACAACATCTAGCTCTCTTAGCATCTCCTCTGAAGTATCATAAAACACTGCCCGGTGATGGGCAGTCCTAGCATTGAAGGTCCCCAGGATGATAATGTCACCATCCCTAGAGAACTCCCATATGTCATCATCCAAAATAGAGAAAGGGGACTGTCCTTTGGGTGATGCATAAACTGATGTACTCGGGGGAAAGTAGCAAATAGCTAGGTAGAGATATCTGCCTGTCTCTGCTTTCAATCTTACCCACATGTACCTAGCCTGCTCATCCTTGCGGGCTATATGTATCAGTGGCTGGAGAGAGAGAGAGAGAGAGAGAGAGAGAGAGAGAGAGAGAGAGAGAGAGAGAGAGAGAGAGAGAGAGAGAGATCATTTTATGTAAAAAACAATTTTTGCCTCGGGAGTTGAGTTTCAGATGCAAGTCAGTTTGCATGGAGGAGCCTTGGGGAACACATGCTTAGGAGGATTAATGATGTTCTATAGGGACGAGTTGCATCATATTGTACAAGTAGAATGGAGGGCTGAGTAGGCACGATACAAGGAAGTCCAAAGTACAAAAGACGACTCTACATTGCCATTTGTTACTTCCCTCCAGTCACTTCTCGCTGTGCTCTCCAAAGACAAAATTGCTATGTATGGTTATAAATGAGGAAATATGAGTATAGAAACACCCTACCCTTGTTTACAGACAGGTAGTGAGACAGAGGTTGGAAGATGCAGAGCAGCCCCGAGATAGCATAGCAACAGGTAATGGCCATTTTTTTAGTCTGCCCTACCCATTCCTTGTCCCCTTTTCCCTTTTCCGTTCCGGTCCACATTCTGTATGACAATATCGTCACAGGAAATGACAATCCATGCCATCCCCCGTTCCTGTTCCCTGTTCCTTGTTACTACGCCAGATAGTCCTCCCGAGGAGAGGTTACTAGATCAGGGTTGAGAGGGCTTTCCACAAGAGCTGCATAGAGGGATAAAGCATGAGGACCAACAGTCGATGGCAGTTCAAGAGCAGCTTGAGTTGCCCTAGGATAGGCCAATTGAGTAGAATTTGAATCTTTTGAAGATTCAATCGCAAGTGCCTCTTATAGTAGGTACTATTGAGGGGGTGTAGGAGAGTGAGTCTTCTCAATTTGCAAAGGATTTAGACTATTCAACAGGTTCTACATCGCTAGCAGATGTCCCATGAGATCTTGCCTGCACGGTTCTTTGCGGTTGATCCATGGAGATTTCCAGACTTCTCTTTTAGGAGTGGGCCGCTGGGTCAACATGTTTTTCCTACATGTGTCGGGAATATGTCACATCTTCCTTGGTCAGGACGCGGCTGGCTGTCTATGATACCCAACGGGTTGGTTGAGGCTAACCACTTCATGGATATCGGTGGAAAGTTTGCAGATTTGTTTGAGAGTTAGTTTAGTGAGGCCTTGGGAAGTTGGTTTGGTCAGAGAGATGTAGATTAAATACTCCTGGAAGACTTCAACACCAAGACTAGCCATCAGTAGGTGTCATTCTCTGATACTTAGGAGGAGCTATGGAAAGAGAGACCCTCACAATTTTGGCGTTGTGAGATTCAGCTTCACAGGATGCAGGAGACGTCACAAACTATTGTAGATATCTGTTTAGAAATGGGCGCAGATACATGGCCAGGGTCAAAAGGGGTTGTCTTTCATCCACTACGACATGAGGATGAGGGGAGTTTAATGGATTAAATTTTGGCACTGCTGGAGCTGATCATATGAAGGGGTGACTTTGAGATATCACCTAGACTTCCGATTCGACTGGCTGCTGATCAATCATGTCTATCACTCGGACTGAATTCTTCATACTTTTTTTGTAAATCTGCTTTGATTAATTTACAAGTGTGAAACTTCAAAGTGAGGTAAACCCACGAAAAGAAAGGGATACAAAACACGGAGCACTATGAGGCTCCGAAGGCTAGAAATAGTCAAAGTAAATCCTGTAGGTATCAAGAGTGATGTCTCCAGTGTTGTAGGCAAAATGCAGCGCTTTGACCAAGAGATAATTTGAAATAGGGAAAGGGGTCAACAAAAGTGCCTTGGAACATTAAGGAGTTCCTATGGTGCCAGATGGCCCACATAGTCCAAAATCTGACCTAGGTGAAGAACACCGCAAACTGAGATTGCGGTGATTGAAGCATCCCAAAAAGCCAAAATCGTCTGTGAAAAGAGCCGGAAGAAAAACACAGCCGAAGAGCAGTCGACACTTGCCAAATGAAGGCAGTTGAGTGATGATAACACCATAGTAAGTGTGGCACGGTCTCCTCAGCTTCAAGGCATCTGGGCAGCGGGCAGGCGCAATATTTCGAGCATGCAACACACTGCCAACAGGTAGAGCTCCCACCAAGCACCGCCACAAGAAAACACGTTCCTTCAGAGGTAGATGACTATGCCAAATGCGAGACAATGTGTGTTGCCACCACAAGGATGACTCCGAAAGCGACCACAGCTGATTACCCCGATCCACAATCCATACATCAGACTGAAGAATAGCATAGACAGTGGCAGCTGAGATGCAATCCAATCTAGTAGTAGCCACATTCCAATCAGAGAAGCGAGAGTCGACATCCAGACGAGGAATGGGTGAATGAGCAGCAAGCATCCTTTGAAACTCCCGCCAGAGAGGAGAATAGTGAAGGCCCAACCGAAGGCGGGAGACGGCATCAACGAAAGAAAGAACATAACCCGAGTTATCAACCACCTCATGCACCTGACAATTCCTTTTTGGGAAAGAAACTACGCTCGGCCAGGAGACCGTTGAACCAAAGTCGAAGCAAAAACCCTGCTCCAATGTAGACTCTCCAAGCGAAGAGAGTTACCCCCACACGATTGTCGACCATCCCAAGCCAAATGCGAAGTGACAACCTTCCAATCAACAATTAGAGAAGAAGTAAAGGGACATCCAGGAATGTGTCCTTCAAGCTTCCCAAAAACAACATCCCAATAAGTCGGTTTCCAATGACCAAAGAAGGGGTGACAATGTGCGCACACAAATGTGTGACCATGAGAGCCCAGGGTTGCTGTTGCTCCATCAAAACTGGTAACAACATAGCTTTCCAAGCCAAAAGATGACGTCTCAAGTCCAAAATATTTAACCCTCCAAGCCGCTTGGGAGAACACAACTTGTCCTTAGATAGAAGCCGAAGGCCCTTCCTGCTAGACAAGGTCTGCCAAAAAGGCTCTAAAATATTGGACATGAGGGACTGCAAGCGCAACCGAGGCCAAGATAACAAAGGCAAGTAAAACTGCACATAAGCCACAAGGATGCATTGGACAATCCCGAGACGCACATGAAGTGGCCACGTGGACAATTTCCAATAATTCAACTTGGAATGCAGATGTTGGAGCACCCAATCGAGTTTCTGCAGAGCCGATACATTCCAACCCAACGGATAACCCAAATGGCAAACAAGAACATGTGGAAGAACAATCTCCTTAGGCCACAATATCTTATGCCAGTCACAATTTTTCAGAGGCAATAGCTTGGATTTGCAAAAGTTAACTTTGAGACCTACTGCCAATCCAAACAAGTGAAGAGTATGCATAATCTGTTGTACATCATCATAGTTATTACAAGGCATGAACAAAGAGTCATCCACATAAGCCTGACCAGCAAACTGTTGACCAGAAGGTAAAGTCAGGCCATGTAGCCTACCAGTGGAAGTCAAGGAATCCAAATACATAAACAAGGGATGAGTAGCGATCGCATAAAGCAAAGCACTTAGAGGGCAGCCCTGCCTTATCGATCGTCCCAAAGGCCAAGATTCTGTGAGAGAACCATCCAGCAAGCCTGCAGAAGTAATGTGTGAATACAAGAAAAGCACGAAATGGGATAGCCTAGGCCCAAAGCCCAAATGTCGCATGGTATCCGCGATGTAATCCCAAAGAACTTTGTCAAATGCCTTTTCAATGTCGACTTGCATGACCAAGACATCCTGTCGAGTATCTTTTGCATATTCCATACCAATGATGACATTCGCGAGGTTATCAATAATTTGACGGGCGGGATGAAGCCGTATTGGGATTCATGCAAGCCTTCATGCAGAAAGCACTTGAGGTGGTTAGCAAGCATTTTTGCCATTAATTTATATACCACAGACACGAGTGTAATAGGCCGCCAATGCGAGAATTCTTCACACAATGCATGCTTAGGTATCAGCTTGAGCAAACCTTCTTCTTGAGGAGGGCAATTCCTGTTGTTCCCAAGCTGTATTCATCATGAACAACAGAGGCAACCTCAAATAATCCCAGAAAGACAAGAAAAATTCCACAGAGAGACCATCCCAACCAGGAGCTCACCATCGACCCAAATCAAGCAAGCTGGCATACAATTCCGACTCAGTGAAAACAACTTTCAAGTCTTGAGCCTGTTGTATCGAAAGAATGGGGGTAACATGTGATAGAAACATGTGACGTGCTTGGCGAGCTTCTCTCGTGGGAGAAGGGCCTCAAAAATCTTGCCATAATGAGAGTGTAGGACTAGTGCTAGCTCTCGAAAAGTGGAGGTCCACTCCCTTGACGGTAATTTAACTCTCCGTATAGTTTGAGTTTGCCTCGAGTGATACAAATGCTGGAAGAACTGTTTAGAAGCACATCCTTTATCTGCAAAAGCCTGTTGAGGAGCTCGAGTCTACCATTTGGCCAATTTCCTCTCATCATTGTGCCTTAACATAGCGCGAGCAGAAAACAACTCAGACATTTGAGCGTCAATAAGAGAAGAATGATTCGCCAAGTGCATTAATCGGCTACAAGCATCCTTTGCCAGATTAACCTATTCCCTTAATAGTGACAAATAATCTCTACCATAATCCTGTATAACCGATTGAACACGCATAACAAAACGAAACCAGTCTATGTCCATATCAACATACATCTGGGAGAGCAAAGGCGGGATGATATTTACACTCATAGCGCGAAAAGGCTCATGCTTGAGATAAGCATTATTGACATGCAAAAGTCTCTTCTTGGGTAGACGATTATTGACATCAAAAGAGCCAAAACGAAGTTTCAAGCATACGGGAAAATGATCGGACAGACACGTAGCCTAATCAATCCTCATCTCGCATACAAAGTCATCATACTGTTGCATGTGAAAAAGATACCAATGATCCAGCCGAGCGCGATACATAGATTGAGCATTGTGCTGAAAAGTGAATCCTCGATCAGTCACATGCAAAAAGGGCCAAAATCAAGCCCATTACAGGTTGACATAAATTGGTCCCATGATTACCATTCCATATGAAGCATGTGAGAATGGCCAGTAGAATTATCCGCAAGGTTTGGTGCATTATTAAAATCCCTGCAGAGAAAGACATTGGAACGCCAACAAGAAGAAGAGATAGCACTCCACAACCGTGCCCTATCTGCAGAAGCTGTGTATGCATATAATCCTCCAAATTCGAAAACTTCCCCATTAACAATACATTGGATGACTATCCATCTCCCAGACGGGTCATTAAAAACCAAGGTCGGGAAGAGTTCATGTCGAACAAGCATAAGCACTCCAAAATGGCGAGCTGATCCTGCATAAGCTATCCAGTAACCCGGAAAGTAAGAAGTCTGTCCTGCAAATTGGTGTTGGTTGTGCTCTTGAAGAAGTACAATGTCCGCTTTACATGTATGTACATAGTGCCAGGTAAGCCGCCACTTGTCGTGATTGCATAACCCACACACAATATAGGAGATGCAATTCAAAGAACTATACATTTTGTATGGTATATATAGTGGGCGAGGAAACAGGAAAAGAAGTGGGGGAAGAAAACTCAAGTACCAGTGCCCATCGACACAACCTCCCCAGCTATACGTGCCTGAGAAGGTGGGTCAAGACCTGGACCTGGATGATTGAAAATAAAGGCACCTTGCGATGAAGAAGCTTCTCTTGTAACAACTTCGTTGTAAGAGTGGACCACCTTCAACAAAGAAGTGTTGTCATTACAAGGTAGTTTTATCTGAGAAACATTCTTCAAAGGAGGCACATAATTACGAGAAGATGCCGGAACACGAGCTGTAGCAGCTTTGGCGGGTTTCTTGGGCACTATCCAAGTTTGAGAGGGCAAGACCTGTTCTTTTCCTTTATCTTTAATATTTGGATAAGCATAAAGTGCAGACAATTGTAATTGTTTCCCCTTGCCTTTAATTGCCCTAGCTGTCGAGGAGAAGGTTGAAACTCCTTTGGTTTGAACCTCAGTAGAAGATTTCGGAGGTGAGAGAGGTTGAGGAGCAGGGACGACTGAAGGAAGTGGTTACAGATTTGGTTCCGGACATTCGGACTGCATATGACCAAATTTGCCACAGCGGAAGCAAGAATTTGCAAGCTTGCCCCATTTAAGCTTAATGGACGCTTTCCAAACACTACATCCCCAGAATTTTGATCGAAATACCTTCTGGTGTGGGAATATCCGTGTCCCATAGAATACAAAAACGGTTTGTGTTCGCGTCCAGCTTAGGAGGGCAAATGACTTTGCCCAGCTGAGCAGCCAACAAAGGAAGAAAATGACGCCATGTGCGAGGAAAGTTGACCACTTGAACCCAGACGGGACGCTTGTGATGATTGAGACTCTGATAGTCCTTGGTAAGCTCCCAGGGCAGCACATGAATTATCTACGTATTGAAAAAAAAAGGAGACATTTCAAGGAGAGCACCCCGAGCATCCACGTCGGCCAACAAGACTTCATAGAACCCTCGCGCGCCAAAGTAAACCCCGCGGATTGCCTGCTGTTTGAGTAGGAAATCAACCCATTGGCCTACATCCTGAGCCGTAGGCATTTTACCCGGGACAAAAAGAATCACCGCGTTATGTGCATATTGAGCAACAGGATCCATAAGCTCCTGTATAGGAATGCGCACCTCCATGACAGGAGCGGATCCTTCCCACGCTTGACGTGCATCCTCGCAGTCCTCATGCAAACATTCTTTGATAAGACAAAGCATCCATTTCCGAAGTTTCCATTGCTTTCCGACGCTTATATATGTAGACATGTAGTAGTGTTAGTGTGTATACGCGCTTCACCAGGGGCACTTTTCTCCCACTGGGTTTTTCCCCTTGGACATCTGGTGTGAAAGGACACCTTATCTCTTAGGGTTTCATATAAGCTTTGTAGCTCTAAGTTTGTATACACTATTATTCTAATATAGAGAGAGAGACTACAGAGATCTCGTACGCAAGCTCTGTGTCTTCTCCTTCTCCATCTTCTTCCTACTCTGAGTTGTTGTCTTCCTTCTGTTTCCTGTTTCATCATCTTCAACAATTGGTATCAGAGCAAGGTGATTTCCAGAGCCTCTACTTGCGTTTTCGCGTCCGCGCGCGCAATCGCAGTTTTCAGGCAGTTTTCGGAAAATTTGCTCGTGGGAGCATCCTCGACGTTCCGGGGGTATTCTGATCAGGCGACGTTGGGTTTTACCCCCCTTTCGAAGCCGTTCAAGCCCTCAGAATTTTGTTCCGAGCAGCGTCGCAGAAGTTACTTTTCGGAGGCGTTTAGATCAAGAGGGTGTGCTTTTTGACAGATTTTCTTCAGGTAAACAGTTTTTTTGGGAAAGAAAGGCATTAAACACCAATGCACTATGCCATACACACCACAACAGAATGGTGTTGCAGAAAGGAAGAACAGGTCTTTAATGGAGACGGCTAGATGTATGCTCAAGGCTAAGAGTTTGCCTCATAAGCTATAGATGGAAGCAGTTGCTTGTGCAGCATATGTTTTGAACAGGTGTCCTACTCGTGCCTTGAAGACCACTACTCCATATGAAGCTTGGTATGACAGAAAACCTTCAGTCAGTTATCTTCGTGTTTTTGGTTGTCTTGCTTATGCTCACATCCCTCAGCAGTTACGTGGGAAGCTTGATGATAAGGCAATCAAATGTATATTTGTGGGGTACAGTAGTGGAAGTAAAGGTTATAGACTTTACAATCCTGCTACAAACAAGATTTTTGAAAGTCGTGATGTAATTTTTGCAAAAACTACTGCTCAACCTATGGTTGCTTTTGATGTACCTCATATACAGACACATGATGTATTTGAAGGTTTGCTTCCTTCTTTTGTGGAGAATCAAGAATCACAATAGGTTGATAATCTTGATCAATCTTTTGATCAGCATGTGACACCTCATGATGTAGAGGAAATTGTGCGTGAAGAGCAAGAAGTTCTCAGGGAAGAAAGAACCTTGCCTAAATGGGTTCAGAAAACTTTGCAGGATAGCAAGTTGGATGCACCGTTGCCACGAAAAACACGTGCTGGTACTACTTTTGGTAGAGAGCAAGTAGATTTGGCTTGCTTTAGCACTCTTTGTGATGTAGATGAGCCTGATTCATTTGAACAAGCTTTAGAGTGTGATCAGTGGAAAGATGCTATGCAGCAAGAAATTGATTCTATTCATAAGAATCATACATGGGATCTAGTGGACTTGCCTACAGGTAAAAAACCTATTGGTACAAAGTGGGTTTTTAAGATAAAAAGGAAACAAGATGATACTGTTGACAGGTACAAAGCAAGGCTTGTGGCAAAAGGCTATGCGCAACAGAAAGGCATAGATTATGATGAAACCTTTGCTCCCACTTCTCGTGCGTCCACAATTAGATCACTAGTTGCAATTGCTGCTCATCATGGTTGGAAAGTGCATCAGTTGGATATCAAAACTGCTTTTTTGAATGGTGATTTGCAGGAAGAAGTTTATGTAAGTCAACCAAGTGGTTTTATTGTAAAAGGTCAAGAGAAAAAGGTATGTAGATTGTGTAAAGCTTTGTATGGTCTCAAACAGGCTCCAAGAGCATGGTATGAGAAGATACATACTTATTTGATTGGCCAGGGATTTCAGATTAGTCCAACAGAAAGTACTTTGTATGTCAAAAAGAGAGATGGAGTTCTCATTATGCTAACACTTTATGTGGATGATATGCTTCTTACAGGCAATAGTGCAGATGAAATTGAAGCGTTTAAAGATGCTTTGAGAAAAACCTTTGAGATGTCTGATCTTGGTTTGCTACATTATTACTTGGGTATTCAGTTTGTGCAATCAGAGGATGGCATATACATGTTGCAGGAAAAATATTTGCATAAAATTTTGGACAAGTTTGGTATGCAAAATTGTAAACCAATCTCTACACCCGTAGAAACTGGATCAAAGTTGAGCATGCACGATGCTGGAGAACCTTTTGATGTACATACTTATGCAGCAGCGGTTGGTTGCTTGATATATTTGGCAGGCAACACTCGTCCAGACATTCAATTTGGGGTTTCACAAGCAAGCAGATTTATGCACAGCCCAGGTATGCATCATTGGCAGGCTGTGAAGCGCATACTTCGTTACCTTTCAGGTACCCCTAATCTTTCCATGTTCTTTCCAAGAGGGGATATGTATAGAAAGCACAGTTCTATGCAGCTTCTTGGTTACAGCAATTCAGATTGGGCTGGTGATTTTGACACACGACATTCCACAAGTGGCAATTGTTTTTTCTTGGGAAATGCATGTATATCTTGGCTAAGCAAGAAGCAACCCACAGTGGCTACATCAACTTGTGAAGCTGAGTACAGGGCAGCTTTCACGGCAACAGTTGATTGTGTATGGATACGCAGGTTATTGGCAGATCTTTGTGAGTGTCAACAGGCACCCACTACCATTTTCACTGACAGTCAGAGTGCTATGGCAGTTGCAAGGAATCCAGTATTTTATGCAAGAACAAAGCACATAGAGGTTCACTACCACTATGTCAGGGAAAGGCTACATGTAGGGGAGATCACACTAACTTATTGTCCTACACAGGATAACATTGCAGATCTATTTACGAAGGCGTTATCACGAGAAAAGTTTGAAGCTTTCCGAAAAGCTTTGGGCTTACTCTCATACACATGATGATCTGCTACCTTGTACGGATTCACACTATCACTACACGGGGGATTTGTAGACATGTAGTAGTGTTAGTGTGTATGCGTACGCGCTTCACCAGGGGCACTTTTCTCCCACTGGGTTTTTCCCACTGGACATCTGGTGTGAAAGGACACCTTATCTCTTAGGGTTTCATATAAGCTTTGTAGCTCTGAGTTTGTATACACTATTATTCTAATATAGACAGAGAGACTACAGAGATCTCGTACGCAAGCTCTGTGTCTTCTCCTTCTCCATCTTCTTCCTACTCTGAGTTGTTGTCTTCCTTCTGTTTCCTGTTTCATCATCTTCAACAATATATATACACTGATAAATCGAATCCATGTGAAACTCACACACGCACACACTCTTTTTTGGGGAGGTTTTTGATATATGACTGCTATAGACACAGACAGACACACACACAGGCTAGCTGTACAGAAACACTCACACCTCCCTCTCTCACACAAGACGACAGAAGGACCGCGTGCAGGCGAAATCAAACTTCAACCACCGGCGCGCTGTGAAGGGCATGCACAAGGAAGATGTTGTGCATAACAGAATGGCCGAAGGATTCACCACACACCCAAATCCCCCCACGAGCGTACATGCACACGCACACGACATAGACACATACACGTAGACTGGCTGTACATAAACTTTCACCGACACACCAACAACAACATACAAGCTGTACTGTGGCTGTACTTTTCACCCACACACACACACACGCACTCACACACACACACACACACACACACACACACACACACACACACACACACACACACACACGCCAAAGCTGACCAGCAACAGCAGTAGGCGGAAACCCAGCAGAGCAGGCACTGAGAAACTTGCGAGCTGTTTGGACGTAGGTCCCACAGCCGCGCAAGCCACGCAGTCCGCAGTTCACTCAGAGGCAAAGGTTGCGCTGGACATAGTTACCCGGAACGCGGAACGGGAACGGCAACGGGATCCCCGCGGAACGGGGGAACGGCTAGGGGTCCGGAACGGGAACGTCGCGGAACGGGAGGTATAAAAAACACCCAAATAGTGCAATTTTTAGCTCCTTGTGTTTAAATACAAGGAGTATTAGAGTGCTTTGACTCTAATACTCACAAAAAACTCGTTTTGAAGACCATTCAACCTTGCTATGACTAGATGATGTGTGAGAGAGAGAGAGAGAGAGAGAGAGAGAGAGAGAGAGAGAGAGAGGGAGAGGGAGAGATTTGAGAGAGTGGGAGGGAGAGGAAGAGAGCTTGAAGGCTTGAAGCCTTGAGCCTTGAGAGAGTGAGTCTTGAGAGGGAGAGATCTTGAGAGTGAGAGGGAGAGCTTGAGCCTTGAGGATTAGCTTGTGAAGAGAAAGGGGAAGGGGGGTGCATTTTATGAGTCCTTGAGGCCTTGCACACTTTCAAAAGAAGCCCAAACATTTACTTCAATTTTTTCAATTTTTGCCAAATTTGTTCGTAGCCGTTGGCCGTTCCAGGGGCATTCCGGAACGGTCCGAGGGCGTTTCGGAACGTTCCGGAACGGCCGTTCCGGTTTGCATTGGCCACCCGGAATGTCATACATTCCGGAACGTTCGGGAAGAGAATTGCCCCCGGAACGCCGGAACGGGGGCTAGGGGCGTTCCCCGGTAACTATGGTGCGGGAGTCCACTGGCGCTAAGGTCGTAGGCGGACAAGGCACGCAAGGCAGCTTTCACGCAGGGGATCTTCGCGCCACCACTTTTCTCTCTCATCTCTCTCTCTCTCTCTCTCTCTCTCTCTCTCTCTCTCTCTCTCTCTCTCACACACACACACACACACAACTGAATTGTTCAAGCCTTTACACAAATCCAAGGCAGCTCCACATTCCAGCCCATCACAAGATCGGAAGCGAGCACATCTTTTTACTAATTAAATATACCATTTACTTCATTATCATTATGTAATGAAAAGAAAAACTTAAAAGAGACTTTATTGGGAGGAGAAAATTGGCTAGTCTCTCCCCTTCCTTGTGGACATTTTTCTATTAATGAATCAAATCGTTCTTACAAAGAATATGAACCAGAGAAGAAAATCTATTATCCACCGCAAATCTTAGATTAACTCCCAAGTCGTAAAAAGAATGATTTCTCTCAATTTACTGAGAAAGAGAATGCATTCTAATTCCTTTATGCGTTAAGCATGTTTTTTATTGTTTTGGGAGAACAAAGATTCTTTCTGATGCACGAAAATGCATAAAGACTCAATAGACTGGTCGATGAAATTTAGGTATGTAACAGGCTTGGACAACAATTGAGAAATCAATAGCAACACATGAACAGAAACTGTAACAACTTAACTTGAATAGAAAGAGAGAGAAGAGGAGAGGCGACAAAAGCGGCGAAGTTTCCCCAAAGACTAGCACCCTTTCGGTATTTCTCTCTTGCTTGATCACAAAAGTATAATGTCCGAGGTTCTCCTTCTCTGCAAATGCTCCCAAGCTAATCTGTTGAAAAAGGAGCCTTGGCTCTGCTTATAAACGTCACAAGGGGCCCTAAAACTGGATGCCCCCAAAAGCTACAAGCTTCAAAAGCTGCAAGTGAAAAGCTCTTGTTGCGCCGTACAGCTGCCACATCAGCTACCGTATTTTATGGCCAATTGCCACGTGTCAAGAGCATAGGGTTTTGGTTTGGCTCCTGTACACACTTGTGACATACCCCCCTTTTGAAAGAAGAGTAGTCGCCCTTGATTATGCTTGCAAAATAGACGAAGGACAAAAACTAGCTTAGTAGACCATAGTTACCCGGAACGGGAAATCGGAACGAGGAACGGGGAACGGCAATATGCATGAAAAGCCATTCCCTGTTTCGGATACTCATGTTGAAACACGGAACGGGGAGCCAGAACGGGAAATTGGGATGGGAACAGGGAACGGGGACCTAAAAATGGCCATTCCATGTAACTCTGCAGTAGACACCGACTCTATGTGCCCCGCACGAGACTACACACATCCGACACTTGCATAGAGACAACATTCATTGAACAGTACATCGTCATCCCCGTCAAGATCTCAGATGAGCATTATGATCATTGTAACTTATTTTGCAATCACATTCAGATCTTTTCACGGATGTCTTCATCTACTAAATCTTGTTACTATCACATTTGTCTCACCCGTCATGTGATGCACTCAATTCATCTTTTTAACACGCACTCAAACATTACACATATGAAAGAGCACATGTAACAAAGTTCATTTTAGGAATTCCCTTTTCAATATACATCTTTTCATAAAGTCATTCCAAAGAATACTATCAACCTATTAGTACAGCTTAAATCTCATGGAATTAGTGACTTTATTCCATTCTAGGCTATCTGTGACAAAGTAGAGGAGTGGCTCTCCTCTTGTGCAGCACGCATTGCACCAAATTCAACCCGCTGATGCACTTAAGGAACAAACGGTGCTAAACCAAAAGCCTCAAGGTATAGCTCTAATAACCGAGGAGAATCTGCTAAGTCCTCCTCCAGGATAGTATTGAACTTGACCAAATATGGACCAACTTACTCTTCACATTTCTTTCCTTGTGCACTAGGACCTGTTCTAGAATGAGAATCTCTTCTGTCTCTTCGACTTCTTGTTGCTCCTTTGACTTCTTGTCCTCTGACACCTCACTTTTGAAAGGTGTCAAGAGACTCACATGAAAAGCACAGTGAATCTTCCAAGTATTTGGCAACTTAAGTTGAAAGGATACATCGTTTATCTTTTCCTGAATCTAGAAGGGCCCATACTACTGCATACTAAGCTTAGGGGAAAGCCTCTCCTTATTTTTCCTCTTCAGCAAGCATGCTTTCTCAAACCAAAGTAGCACCCAATCATTCTCTTTCAACTACAAGTCGCGACGATGCTTGTGTCCTACCTTCTTATGCCGTGCTCGAGACTTTTGCAAAGCTTCCTTTACCTTGGCAAAAGCAGTCTCCATATCCTGTGTACTGATCTGCTTCAAAATCTTGTCCTTCGGTGGAATCTTTCTGACACCCTCGAGAATCTCAAATGGCACCTTGCCCGTAAACATGTGAACAATGTTGTTGTAAGCAAACTTCAACAGAGACAAATATTGAGTCTTGTTGTTAGAGGTATAAGACTTCAACAAGTCCAAAACCATTAAGTTGGCTATCTCCGATTGCCCATCTGTCTGTAGATGAAATGATGACAAGAATTTAAGATGAGTGCCTATATTCTCCCACATTGCTCTCCAAAACAAACTCGAGAATACGGGTGTCTATAGAAGTAGGCATGCCATGTAGTCCAAAAACCTATGAGACAAACAGTTTAGCCAAGTGGTCGGCTTTCACTATCTTCTCTACTAGTACGAAGTGAGTCTGTCTGCTGAATTCTTCAATTTTGGTCCAAATACCGTCATGCCTACTCTGAGTCTTTTTTTCCGAGAAAAAGATCCTTCTATTAGTTAATGAAACTGCCCATAGGGCTACAACCACCTCTACTAGAGAGGGCATCAACAATCATAAGGGGAGACTCTCCCAATGAAAAAACAACATATGTACAATGAGGGCTAAATTAGGAGATCGGAGGAGGAAAAAGCCACACAGGTGGACGGTAGTGCCATCTGAGCGCTCCCTGGACCATGGTGAAGAAAGGCCCAGGGCGCCAGAGTCGAAGGAACGCCTCTGTACGCTCCGCATGCGGTTGGAGCTGCCCTGAAGTCTCTCGAACTGTCCCCCGAGGGTATGGATCAGCTCCAGCCAAAAATCTCGAACAGTCTCTGTTGGTGGCAAAGGTCGAGCCTCAAAGATGCGGAAGCAGCGGCCTGCTAGATGAGCCATAGTGTCAAGCGACAGACGAGCTCCCAACACACCTCTCTCTCACTGCACCACTCATGTGGGGTAAGCTCTGTAGCAGGCTGGACTGTAGGTCGACCCCCCTGTATCACTATCATCCTGCCGATGGAGGATAGCTCAAACTGTAATGCAGGGCCATGATAGTGGACCAAGCAACTACCCCCCAAGTGTACTGCTGTGCTGTGGAAAGAGTTGGCATCAGCCGAAGGATTCGAAGCCATACTTGTTGTGCCATAGGGCAGTCCCAAAGATAGTGACGTTGACTCTCCAAAAGATGGTCACAAACTGCACATACTGCCGAGAGGCCACTATGTACAAGCTAGCTCTCCACTGTTGTAGCTCTATGTGCAACCAGCCACTAGAACAACATGACTCACTGCGGCTGTCTGGCGTCCCACAACCTCGCCCAAAAAGTTGATAAGAACTCAGCTGTGAGACCCTCCTCCTGTCAAGGAGGTGTACAGCAGGACGAGCCTCTCTCTGTGCTGCCAGTATGTGAGGTCCCAGTCAAACAGTGTACTGAAGGAAAGGGACCCCTGGATGGTCGGCTGAGGAGAAAGGGTCCCTCCAAAACCACTCTCCAGGATCCCACTGCACTTGTGCCAGTGGACAGCTCTCTCAAGCCCACAACCTCCAGTGACCTGTCTCAAGAGCTGCTGGGTCATAATCTATGACACAAGTCCTCCCACAGATGCCCACAACTCGGATCCTCTGAAAAAAACACTCTGCAACCTATGGGGCCTATTGAGACTGTGTAATCGACTCTCGCCTTGCATCTCGAAAAACATGGAGGGTACAGTCTTTGAGCAAGCCTGAGCTGCGATGAGGACCTCCAGCCGCGTGAAGGCCCCCATCCATCTGGGCACTGCTGAGTCGAGAGGTGTAAGCCACTCAGCTGGTACTGCCTCTCTGATATCCTGGCACATACTCTACACCCCTCTCATGCCCTATAACTAGATGCTCTGAAGCTCCTTTCACAAACCTCAGAACTGTAGCCAGTCACCTAGAGTGCGTGTTGGAACCTCAGCCATGGGACCCCAAGAAACATGAGGCCTACTACCAACCAAGTGGCCTCTCTAAGTGCTGACCATGGGGTTCCAGACAAGGGGTTGTCTCAAGCGCGCCTCCATGCAAGTGGGTTGGTGCTGCTCCAGGCCTCTCCGCAGCTGCTCCCAAGAGCGAAGCAGGCTCACAACAAAATGATCCTCCAATTTCCTACTCAAGCCAACTCTGCGTATCTTTGTGAAAATTCATTTGATGGAAGGTCTCCAAGAGCCTCCTACCTGAGGCACTCTAGCTCTGAGCCGCTGAAGCAAAAACTCCTTCCAGGGCTCCTCCCCTAGAAGCAGTCCTCTAACAACAAAGGGCTCTGTTCTGTTGTGCTGGGTCTATGATCCCCAACCCCCCCTAGAACAAGGTAGAGTGATGACCTGTCAAGCCACTTTGGCCCGGGCTATCTGAGTGTTGTGCACTGACCAAAGGAAGTTCCTGATCAGCCTCTCTACCTGGCTGATGCAGGAGCTCGAAAAGATCCAACAAGAAGTGATGTACCACATAGTAGCCAACAACACCTGGTTGGCCACTACAACTCTACCTGCCAAAGAAAGTCGTGTCGAGCTTCAATGTACCTGCTTCCTCCTGATGGACAGGAGGAGTGGAGAAGTCTCAGCTCAGGAGACAAGTCCAAGCCAACCTGATAGCCCAAGTATCGAACTGCGGTCCCTGGGGGGATCCATCTAAAACCCTCACCTGGCAGCTAATCAGGCGTGGAAGCACTGTCAACCGAGAAAGCCACTGTCTTCCGCTAGTTGATCAATGCACCTGATGCGCAACAAAACGTCTCAAGAGCCTGCTCACACTTGTGTAGGTTGGCCTCCTGGCCCTCCAAGTGCAAAGCAGAGTCGTCTGCAAACTCAGCATTCAGTAGCTCATCGCCCCGAATAGGGAGCGCTAAGCCACATAAACCAACTTGTTGTGAAACTTAAAACCTGCTCATCGCCTCAACATAGAACAAAAAGAGGAACGGGGCAAGAGGGCAGCCCTGTCTAACCGAACGTGTGAGCATGAAACGATCTCCTCTACCTCTTGCCAAAAGCACTTGACTGTGTGCACGTCTGTAAAGAGCTGACACACCTCTGATCCAGGCATCTAAGAAGCCTATCCTGCGTAGAGTGCCCTCCAAAAAGTCCTAGTCAACTCTATTGTAGGCCTTCTCAAAATCGAGAAGAAGTATCACCAGATCCTCACCACGGAGGCGCGCTAGGGCAGACGCCTCCGAGAAAGTAAAGATAGTGTCAAGGATACTACGCTCCTTGACAAAACCTGTCTGGGTCTAATGCTCTCTAGAAGTGGCTGGATTCTCAAACTCAGAGTCTTGGCAATAATTTTGTAGGCTGAGTTGAGGATGGTGATGGGCCGCCACTGCCAAATCTCATCCAAGGAGCCACCCTCCTTGGGAATGAGGTAGATCAAGCCCTCACTCATGCTATCACGCATCTCTCCTGTGTAAGATGTACTGAAAAGCGCTGCAGAGGTCTGAGCCAAAGAAGTCCCAGTACTCTAAGAAAAAATTGGGAGTCAAACCATCCTCACCGAGACAGCAGCTACCACGGGGAAGTGCTCTGAGGGCCCCGTGGAGTTCCTCTAGCTGAAGAGGCAGGTCAAGACTCTGGCGCATCTCCTCAGTCACAGGACAAGGCATTTGTGCCCAAACTTGCTCTCTACATGCATCTTGCCTCTCTGACGAAGGCTTTGCTGACAACAGGTCACGGGTAAAAGTCAGTAGCAACTGCACGCATGTCCTCTGGCTCTAAAGCAACTGACCCGTCAGGCCTCCTCAACTGGCTGACACTGGCGTGCGCATGCCGGGGTCCCACTGTCTCAGAGAACGCCAGTCACCCACCTGGGTCCACTAAGATGCCTGTCGATGGAAAGCAAACGCATGACGCCTCTCCTCTGTGCTGGCAAGCTCCTGGCGAGCCTCCTCCAACCAGGGACTGTCTGGGTGCTGCTCTTGCATCCTCTGCAAGGAAGCAACACCCCGTCGGAGACGCTGCTCCTCCTCTCTCGTTGCAGCCAAGCGGGCCATAAACTTCTAAAGAAAGAACCGACCAAGCTGAGCAAGTCCAAAGGCCACCTTGTTAGTAGGAGAGTTTTCCGTGTCCAAGCCCTCTGTCCAAAGAGCCACCACTCGCTCTCTGAGCACAGCCTCCAGCAAGATCCTCTCAAGGATGCATAGCATCGTGATCCCCCTCCTCTGTCTATCAGTCACTGTGAGGATCACTGGTGCATGGTCCGAAAAAGATGTCCCAACCAATATGCAAACTGTCCCACCCAAGTCACAGATGTGGTCACTAGCATAGAAGCGATCTATCCGAGATAGATTCACTCCTCCCACTTTGTGGTCCGAACGAGAGAAGGCTAGGCTGTCTGGGGGCCTCACAAAGCCAAAGTACTGCCAAACATTTGAAATCCTCAAAGTCATTCATAGCCTCTCCCAAGCTGCCAACTCAGCTCAATGCATAGTAGCATGGCTACCTCCAATCCTGTCAAAGGGGTCCTCCCCAGCATAATGTCACCCCCAATGCACCATTGCTCTGCCTGCGACAGAGACTCTACAATGTGAGACCAAAACTCTACACGTGCACTCGCCACATTGGGCGCATAGATGTTCAGGAAGCCCCAGAGGCAACCCTGAATTGTCTAGCCCAAGCCTAAGAAGAACGAGCCGTGCGCAGGACAACCTCCTTTGTCCAGGAGTCCTCATGTATGTGTATATAGCATGGCGAGCTCTACGTGTCAGCAAAGAAGTGTACCACAATGTGTCTACATCCTGCCAAGTCTTGAGGTGTCACTGAGAACTTGGCCAACGGCCACAGAGTCTGAACCAAGTCTGTAACCCCTAGGTCTCCTATGTGGTGAGAGAACTCGAGGGCCTGTGCCTGCAGCCACTCCAACACTAAGTCCACTCAGGTTGGTCCTTGCCACACAGGGAAAAAGAGAAGCCAACTGCTGAGTCCAGGGCCTCTATCCCTCTAGCTGCAAGGAACAGTACATGAACTCTGAAGCAAGTTGCCTCAAAGTCTGGTGAAGGGTCGCCGCGAAAACGTGTGAAGTCGTAGGCAAAGAAGTCCCACCGATGACGAATATCGAAACTCGTAAGTCCACCAGGAACTGCTACAAAGAAAGACGTCAGCACCGAAGGGGGGTTCGCAAGAAAGGCTGTCCCTCTCTCGCCAAGCGACTCGTGGCAAGAGCGTTGCGAAGAGATCTCCTAGCAGTCGAGGATGGTCATGCCCCCTGGGTCGGCTGCGGGGTAGGAGCGGGAGGGGATGTGGAAGCAGGGGGGCTAGCGGGAGGAGGAGGAGTGGTAGAAGGAGAAGGGTGAGGTGGGGAGGAGCCGAGGGGAACTCGGGAGAGAGGGGGGGTGGGTGGGAGGGGCTGTCGGAGGTGAGGCTGAGGTGGAGGGTGGAGTGTGGATCTCGTCCTCCTAAAGAGGGTCGAAACCACAGAGAACCCACTGCTACTAGACTGGAGCGTGGGGACCACACTGAGTGCTAGGCTGGCGTGGTGGCCCTTGTTGACGCCGACCATGACCATGCTGCAAGCCCTCCTCCGCTTGAGCCCCAGGCTCAAAGGGTGGCTCTGCGTGCGTACCACGTGGCTCTGTCTGTTGATGCTCGCCAACCCTTGAAGGCTGGGGCTGAGCCTGAGGTGAAGGTCAGGGTCTCCTCCGTGGACACGCCTTCGCAAGTTGGCCCATGTGAAGACAAATAAAACACTGATTCGGGAGGCCCGAATACTTTACGCTCTGATAGAACCAACCATCACTTAGCTGAGGTAGTAGGATGACCTTTGGGACAGTGTGGGTGTCCCGAACCAGAACACGTAGTGTAGGAATGCCGACTGCCTTGGCATTTATAGAGGCTTCCATGCGAGGTGTCTCCAAGACAGTCCTAATCCCTGAGCCTATCCTCGAAAGGAGCGGAAGAGGTACTCCCTCCTCAGGCCGAGAAAGCAGACTGAGATGGGCAGCTCTGCCTCTTTGACAAGAACGTTGGTAGCTGGGTCGAAACCATGGCGCCACTGTCGAAAGTGTGCACGAACTGCTCGGATTGCCAGGGCCCAGGGGGCTCATCGCAATGATCTTGGACGCCATCTCGGGAGTCTCAAACTCTATTGGTAGTAGCCACGTCCGAAAAACTGAACATCGAGAATCTTGCCCACCTCTGCTAAAAGGCGGGCTTGGAGGAGATCACGCACCTCTCCTCTGCTAGGTCAGGTGCCGATGATCTTGCATATGACGGAAGTCACTTAGAGGCGCTCCACCTCTGCAGCTAGGCTCGATTGCTTTGTCGGTGAGAGAGCAAGTCGAATGGTGGGCTCTGCAGGGTCGGGCGAGGGGGGCTAGCACGTGAGGGCAGATGAGCAAGTGGGGGAGGCGAGCTACGTGCAAGAGCATGCAGCACCGGCGCGCAGGGTAGCGGCAACGCGAGGGCGAAGGGAGGGTGTGCAATGATGGCGGGGGGACAGCGTACAGCAGTAGCGAGCTCGTTCTCGTGAAATTTAAGAACTATCCCGCCTACTTTGAGTCTTCAGAAGATAAAAAATGAAGTCCATTGCTATACTCTCCCAAAGTAAGTTTGGAATAGGTAAAGGCTGTAGGAGTCCTCCCGAGTTGTGCCTGTGAAACTTTATCTTTTGACACACCAAACAAGTGCACAAACGCGTCTACGTCGTTCTTGAGCTGAGGCCAGCAGAAATACTTTTCCACACCTTTCAAGGTACCCTCGATGCCTCTATGCCCAATAAATGGAGGATTGTGGCATTTCACCATCATCTTTTTCCTCAGCCCACGTGTCACATACAATATGGATTTCTGCATCTAGTAACCTTCCTTGATAGGATACCCTGTAACTGTCTCCGTACTCTGTACCCTATCAAAGATGTCGGCAAAGTCGAGATCCCTAGCATATTGATCAAGCATTTCTTCAAAGTTCTGAAGATGTATTGCTGTGGTGGCGGATATCTATGGCTTGGGAGACAACACATCCACCACCATATTCTTCTTTCCTGTAACGTGAACAATCTAGAAGTGGAACTGAGACAAAATGTTTCCCCATCTCATATGCTATTTAAAAGCTATTTCCAGAACAAGAAGTTCGTCAAACTTTGATGATCTGTAATCACTGTGAAATCTCTCCAAGTAAGTAATGCCTCCACCAAGTTAGAGCGTGTAGATATGTGCAACCCTCTCAAGTCTTGAGAACATTCTACTCTCGTAAGCTATGACATGGCCCTTTAACATTAAGATCGCACCCAGACTGCTACCGCAAGCATCATAGTAAACCTCTAACTATTTTTGTAAATTTGGCAATATCAAAGCAGGAGCGATCGTCAACTTCTCTTTGAGTGTATTGAATGCTACAATTTTTGAGGGTTCCCCAAGTGAACGGAACACCTTTTTGAGTGAGGGTATGCAAAGGCGGAGCAATCTCTACAAACCTTTTAATGCCGGCTGTAATATGAGCACAAACCCAAAAAGCTTCAAACCTTCATGCACATTCTTTAGATTTAGCCAAATTTGAATGGTCTTTGCCTTTTTGACCTTTTTGAGTGAGGGTATGCAAAGGCGGAGCAATCTCTACAAACCTTTTAATGCCGGCTGTAATATGAGCACAAACCCAAAAAGCTTCAAACTTCATGCACATTCTTTAGATTTAGCCAAATTTGAATGGTCTTTGGCTTGGTTAGGTCCATCTGCACGCCCTTTGTTGAGACAATGTGTCTCAAAAATTGGATCTTTGGCAAGGCGAACTCACTCTTCTTCTTGTTGATGAACAATTTTGTGTTTCCGCAGTGCCTCAAAAACTTATAAGAGAAGTTTCTTATGTTCCTCTTCATTACGAGAGAATATGATGATGTCGTCAAAGAAGGTGCCTACAAACTGTCTATGCTCTTTGAAAATCTGGTCCATCATCTTGCTGAATGTTGCAGGAGCATTTGTGAGACTGAGGAACATTAACCTTGAACGCAGTTTTGTATATTTCTCTAGGAGCAATCCTGATCTGATGATAGCCACTTTTCAGATTGATTCTGCTGAAGCACGAAGAACCTTGTAGTCTGTCAAGTTTATCATCCACCCTAGGTATTCGTGGAAACTTGTTCTTGACCGTGATTTTGTTGAGAGCTCTGTAGTCAATGCACATTCTCCAAGATCCATCTTTCTTCAAGACAAGAAGCATTGATGAACAAAAAGGCGAAGTACTAGGTTCTCGAAGTTCTTTGACTTGATTCATTATTTCTTCATTCTGGGATTTGCTTATCTTGTAAGGGGACTGGTTCGGTGGCATGCTGCCAAGTTAAATTAATGGTATGATCTTTAGGTCTCTTAGAAGGTAGCTCTCTAGGCAAACCCTCAGAGAAACAATCGGCTCGAGCTTACAAAAATTCTAGGCATTCCTTTTCTAACTCTGACACATTTGAATTTTAATGTTCTAAATCTCTCAAAAAGATCAAGTAAACAAAAAGACCGGATTTCATTACTTTAGAAATGGTTGAAGCCAATACGAGTGGGATAGACTCGCCCTTTAATTTTACATCCAGGATAATTTCCTTGCCCTTCTCATTCTTCAAAGTTGCTTTTCTAGCCCAATAATCGACCACGATACAGTTCTTGTGGTACTAAGGTATCTCCAAAAGCAAAGCATACCCCTTCAATGGCACGATATAGAAGTCCTCTTGCCCCTAACAATACAACCTCAGTTTGCCAATGACAAGTGTAATGGCGACATCACGTCCCGGTGCCACCAAAACCGTGCCCATCTGTGGTCCCATTGCTTCAAGCGTCATTTCGAATTGGGCCACCAATTTCATTGAAATGAAGTTGGCCTTGGTCCCTCCATCAAGAGTATAAGGATCCCTTGATCTCGTAGTTTGCCCCACGCTCTGCAAAACTTAGTTCTCTTATCCTTTTGATCCAAGGTTGCCCCCACAAAATTTGGAACTAGTCCCATCTTTGTCTTTCCTTTCTTTGCATGCTCCACTTCCGCCAGTTTTGGAACTCTCTCGCTTGTCTTCAGCTGTCTCCTTGGATTCTTTCTTAGGACGCTTTGCCAAATGTGTCCCTGTTTCCCACAACCATAACACTTGCCCTTTTTGAAGTTCTTTGCACGCTGCCCTATTCTCAGTTTCGGGCCTTTGGGTTTCTTCTTTTACTTCTTGCCCGTCTTCTTTTCCTCAGAAGATTCTTTCCCCGTTGACTTTGATATTGGCTTGTCCGATGCAGAAGTGAAGGAGCCTGAATGCATGGGGAAACTATCATTTGCATGTTCCATTAGATTTTGAATGTTGTTGGACTTTTGCTTTAAATAGTATTGCCGGATCTCTTTAGGTATTTGCAACAACACCGCTCCATTTGCTTCAGAAAAGGGACCTTCCAGAAAGAAGCGACTGGCAAAAAGGTATCCCAAATTCGTTGACAATACGTAGCCAAGGTATCGTCTTTCCGCATCCTCAAATGGTTCCAAGCCGTAATCACGTCCTGTTCATACTGCTTGGTTAACCATGCCGAATTGAACACTTTCTTGAACTTTACACATGTTTTTGGAGTTGTACTATAGAGAAGCGGGTCAACGTACCACCTTTGATCATTGTCCTTAAGAAAAGCCGCCGCCTTTCATACCTTGGAGGCTTTAGAGAAGTTGCCCACATAGAAAGCAATGCCAAACTACTATATATAACCAAGAAAGAGTCGATGGGAATCCTTGAAGCCCGAAAAAGTGTCAAATAGTATTGTCACAAAGTGATGACGTGGCTGCCCGAGAGCAAAAACCCTAACTGCTGCTGAAACCCTAATTCTAGAAACCCTAACCCTAAAACCTACCAAAAACCCTAAAACTGCATAAACCCTAACCCTAACCCTAATGGTAGTAGGGGAGACCCCAGAAAATGCGGAGACATGATGACGTGGCATCGTACGACAGAATTTAGGATATTGCGGCGCTTTTCATGCTAGAGCGATGGGAAAAAGCTGTGCAGGATGAGAGAGAGAACCCTTTGCTTTAATTTGATAAGCTCAAGAGAGAAAGAGCTTTTGCTTTTATTTTCAAGCTTTTGATTTTAAGCTTTTGGGGCTCTGCTTTTGGCATCCCTTGTAAACAGATAAATAAGTGAATTGGGCTCCCACTCTGCAGAGCATCTGGATGCAGAGTCTAAGAGTGAGACCGAACCACTCTTGTACTTTGAACATTGATTAATACAAAAAGAAATACCGGAAGGGGCGCCAGTCTTTAGGGCCAATATCTCTAGGCACGAAACTCCGCCAGGCTAGTGTAAATCTATTGTGAACTGTTTTGAAGTGGTTATTTGGTGCTGTCGCGATTGATTCTTGACTTGGAGTGTCCAAGTCTGTTACAATGGTATCACAGCACGGCCGATTTCTCTTATATGGGAAATCCGATCCCAATTTTTTTTTTCCGCGGCACCTATGGCTTCACGCAAGGATCAGTCGACTCCCTCTGCATCCGGAGATGCGGGAAGGGATCACAACGAACATTCCGGCAGAGAGTATGGCCCACCTCGGCCTACTCAGGCGGAGCAACGAGAGATGGAGCCTCATCAATTGATCGGCGATGCAACAAAGATGATGCTCAGTTTTGCGAAGGACCCAAAATTGGCAAAATATATGAGCGAGACTTCTTTTCAGGAAGTGCGCGAGCAGTGGCAGAAAACCACACCACCACCCCCTAAACCCGCTCTCAAGCAACCTTCTGCTCACAAGAAATATTCAGAGAAGGATTTAGAAGAGGTTGTTGATGCACGGATTGCTCAGCTTTTTGACGCGCAAAAAAAAGCTAAAAAGCACGACAAAAAGCAGAAGAAAGGCACTGACTTTCCGGGATATTTGGGTCGTCAGTAGAAGCGTGTTCGATTTGAAGGAGTACCCAGTTCTTCTTCTTCTGACAGTTCTTCTAGCGCTTCGGGTTCGAGCCAAGAAGACAAAAAAGGTAAAAAGCGAAGCAAGAAACAACGCTTCGAAAGGGCAAGAAAAAGGCAAAGAGGTCTAAATCTCGCCCAATGAGTGATAGTTCTACAGAGGACTCGTCTGCAGACAGTTCAGACTCTGATGACGGCAACTTTTATGCGAACAAGAAGAATTTTTATAAAGCCAACCAGTATGACTTTCTAGAAGATAAAAGCAAGAAAGTTTAAGGAAGGTGGACAGTCAAGTCTGTCAATCAAATTTGACACTTTTTCAAGATATAAAGATGCTTCGAAGGCTTCGTCTTTTATGCAGCAGTTTGACATCGCTTTCGCGGGAGGACGCTACTCAGAGCACTCCAAGATTCGAAGAGCTGCCTCTCATTTTAAGGGGAATGCTCGAACTTGGTGGTCCACGCTTCTTTTAAACAAGATTGCGCTAGTTAAATGGCTGAAATTTAAGAAGCTTTTTATTTCTTCTTGGCTGACTCAAGAGTATGAATGGGATATACGAGCTGCTTGGAACCATCTTCGAATGACCAAGAGAGATACAGTGGATGCTTATTGCAAGAGATTCTGGAGCTCTTTTCTACCCACCTCTTCATTCAAGAAGATCTCGTTCAAAGAACAGATTGAGCGGTTTACCTTGGGTCTACCTACAGAGATCCGAGATCACTGCTTGGAACAGAAGTCAGCTTCTATTCAAGAGTTGATGAGTCATGCGAAACGGGGTTTTGCCAGTCTGACCTACCCCACCGATGAGGTCATTACACAACGAGCTGTACAGACTTCAACGAATGAAAGTAGAAAGAGAAAGAGCAACCCAGAAAAGAAGGATGCACGACCCAAGCTTACTTCTTAGGAGAGAGATCACTTCATCAGGGAGGGGAAGTGCTTTGGATGCGGGGAACATGGACATATTTCCGCGAACTGCCCTAAAAAGGCACAGAAAGAACAGAATGACAAGGACGACGAAAGGCCTGAGAGTTTGAGAGTAGCTGAGGAACGTGGAAGAAAAGGCAAGATGAAAACAGGACTGGTTCCAGATTGTGTGGGTACTGATCCCAACACCATGGACGAGAGTACAGAACTTTGTCGAGCTTGGGGCAAAGTGAAAGACCAAGAGGCCCTGATCTTCTTTGATGGAGGAGCCAAGGCCAGCTTCATTTCACCAGAATTGGCGGCGCGGCTCGAGATCACTCCCGATAGGATGAGACCACTTGCGGAGGCTGTTCTAGTGGCACCCGGCAGGGACGTAGCCATTACACCTGTCATTGGCAAACTTCGGTTGCATTGTCAGGGGTATTTGGGGCATGAGGACTTTTACATAATGCCTTTGGAAGGTCGTGATGTTCTTGGGGATTCCCTGGTACCACAAGAACAATGCCGTGGTCGATTATTGGGCGAGAAAGCGACATTGACTACAGAGAAGGGCAGAACCATTGTACTTGACATTAAACTAAAGGGCGAGTCTGTCCCTATTGTATCAGCTTCGGCCATTTCTAAATTAATAAAATCCAATCTGTTTGTTTACTTTATCTTTATGAAAGAATTGAGTGATAAGGATAGGACAAATATGTCTAAACTTGATAAAGAATGCCAAGATTTTCTCCACTCTCACACCGATTGCTTCTCAGAGGGCCTACCGGGCGAGTTACCACCTACTCGTCCTGAAGATCATACCATTGATTTGATACTTGGAAGCACACCACCGAACTGGCCACCTTACCGTGTGAGCCGAGCACAGAATGAAGAGATTATGAACCAAGTGAAAGACCTCTTGGAAAAGGGTCTTGTCCAGCCTAGTACTTCACCGTATTGCTCTCCAATGTTGTTGGTTTTGAAGAAAGACGGATCTTGGAGAATGTGCATCGATTATAGAGCTCTCAACAAAATCACCATCAAGGACAGATTTTCCGATTCCTAGGATCGATGATATACTCGACAAATTACAGGGATCCTCGTACTTTAGCAGGATTGATTTGAAGAGTGGATATCATCAGATCAGAATCGCGCCAAGAGACGTCTACAAGACAACTTTTCGGACGACTTTTGGGTTATTTGAGTTTTTGGTGATGCCTTTTGGCTTAACCAATGCTCCTCCGACATTTAACCGAATGATGGACACGATTTTTCGAGAGTACAGGCTATTTGTTGACACTTTCTTTGACGATATCATTGTTTTCTCCAAGAATGAGGCAGAACACAGAGATCATCTGCTTCAGGTCTTTCAGGCATTACGAGATCACAAGTTAGTGATTAATGCAAAGAAAAGTGAATTTTTCCTACCATAGATACACTTTTTGGGACATATTGTCTTAGCAACGGGAGTGCAAATGGATCCGACCAAGATAGAGACTATCCGTGATTGGCCCGATTTGAAGAATGTCCATGAAGTTAGAAGCTTCTTGGGACTGTGTTCGTACTACAGGCGGTTCATTCGAAAGTTTGCAGAGGTTGCTTCCCCTTTGCATATCTTGACACAGAAAGGAGTCCAGGACCCACAGAGGTGACTGCCTTTCAGACATTGAAAAAGAAATTGACTACGGGACCAGTTTTGACTTTGCCGGACTTGTAGAAGTCATTTGAAGTATATTGTGATGCTTGTCGTCGTAGTCTTGGTGCGGTCTTAATGCAAGAAGGCCATGTCATTGCTTACAAGAGCCGATTGTTCTCAAGGCCAGAAATGACAGCACAGATTTATGAGAAAGAGCTTTTGGCGGTAATCCATGCTCTTACTCAGTGGCGACATTACCTACTCGGAGCGGATTTTACTGTCTTTTTACAGACCATCAAAGTTTACGCTACTTCTTGTCACAGAAGCAACTTTCGGAAAAGTAGATGCGATAGGCGAACATCTTGTCACAATTTCACTTCCAGATTGTCCATGTGCAGAGACAGAAGAATGTGGTGGCAGATGCTTTGTCTCGGAAGCCGTTGGTTCTGGCTATTTCCACAATACATCATAGGAGCTTCGAGGATATGGTCAACCAGTATGCCACAGATACAGATTTTGCAGACGTTTTCACACGGATAAGGGATGGGGAGACAGTAGCGGGATATTCCATTCGGGATTGCTACTTGATGAGAAAAACCATGTTGTGCGTTACACAGCCGTTGAGGGAAAAGGTTATGACTGAATGCCACTGTCCACCTTTTACGGGTCACCGCAGCATTGCTACCACCATGAAAGGGGTAGAGAGATATTTCTTTTGGCCGAGAGTCAAGAAGGATGTGGCAGAGTTTGTGCGCAATTGCTTGGTATGCCAGAAGGTCAAGTTTGACAAGCATAAAGCACAGGGATTGTTACAACCTTTACCCATACCCACCCGCCCCTGGGAAAGTATTGCAATGGATTTCATTTTTGATCTCCCGAGAACACAAAGTTGTCACGATGGTATCTGGACTGTTATTGACAGATTTAGCAAGGACCTCATTTCATTCGAGTAAAGAAAACAATCAAGCCGGATCACTTAGCGAGACTGTTTGTGGCCCAAATCTTCAGATTACATGGCATGCCTGAGACGATTGTCTTCGACAGGGACCACAAATTTACGAGTTTGTTTTGGAAGGCAATTTGGGAGAACATTGGCACACAGTTGCAGTTCTCATCATCGTTCCACCTACAGACTGACGGGCAATCTGAGATTGCCAATTCAGTGGTTCTAGATTTATTCAAGTCTTATACCTCGAATCAGAAGACTCAATGGAAAAAGTACTTACCTTTGGTGGAATTTGCCTACAATAACACGATACACTCTTCGACGGGGAAGGCGCCATTTTAGATTGTTGAAGGTGCTGCGAAGCTTCCACCCTTCCTAAGCACGAAAGATACAATTTTTGAAGCAGATGAATATACGCGAGACTTAGATACGGCTTTTGCCAAGGTTCACGAGGCTTTGCAGAAATCTCAAGAACAACAGAAAAAGGCAGCGGATCGCCATCGTCGCGACTTGAAATTGAAGGAGGATGATTGGGTGCTCTTACGTTTTGAGAAGGCACGCCTGAGAAAGAAAAAGGGAAAGAAGAGGCTTTTTCCAAAGCTTAGTATGCGATACTACGGACCTTTCCAGATCTCTGAAAAGATAAATGATGTCTCCTTTCGACTGAAACTGCCTGACACTTGGAGGATTCACAATGCATTTCATATGAGTCTCTTGAAACCTTTTAAAGGTGATGTGCCTGATGATGGGGAGCCTAATGAGCAACCCGAAGTGGAAGAAAACGAGGAGATTCTTGTTCCTGAACAGATTTTGGCACATAAGGATACGAAGAATAAAGATAAAGTCCGAAGGCAGTTCTTGGTTAAGTTCAAGAACTATCCTGCATTGGATGCGAAGTGGATGGAGGAGGAGGACCTAGCAGATACTCCTCAGATTGTGAAACTTTACCTCAAGGCTTTTGGTTTAGCATAGTCTACTCCAAATAGAACCTAGAATTCAGCTTGGCCGGAGATCTCGTGCAGTGGGATGTACAAGAGGGGAGTCACTCCGCTCCTTTGTCAACAGATGCCTCAATTTTTGATACTAGAGTCACTGATGTCTCTTTGACCTTTAGGGATACTGAAAGCTGACAATATTCTGTTGTATGACTTTATGAAATGGAATTCCTGAATATGATACTGATTTGTTCTTGACTTCTTTTTAAGTGCAGGAACTGATAGACGAAATGACTGCAGCATTTTGGTCTAATTGATCTCAAATAGACATGGTTGCAATAGGGGTTAGTCAATCGGCCATCGATGAGGTCCCGAATGGATCTAGATGCGATTTCTAACTACATTGCCGATAAATCATGGTCTAAGATCCGAATGAACGTTGAATGTCATGTGATGTCCTGTGATGTCGTGTGATGTGATTGTTGATTGGTACATGTGCTAGATGCGTGTTCCTAGTGCGTAGCTACTAACAGTTAGTGTCTGCTAAGACGGTTTATGGCCTCTGTCTTCTTTGCAGGCGTAATCGAGGGCGATTACAATGCTTTCAAGAGGGGGGTATGTCACAAAGTGATGACGTGGTTGCCCGAGAGCAGAAACCCTAATTGCTGTTGAAACCCTAATTGTGGAAACCCTAACCCTAAAAGCTACAAACCCTAAAACTACATAAACCCTAACCCTAACCCTAATGGCAACAAAGGAGACCCCGGAAAATGCGGAGACATGATGACGTGGCACCGTACGGCAGAATTCCAGATATTGCAACGCTTTTCACGCGGGGCTGTACGGCAGCGATGGGAAAAAGCTACGCAGGATGAGAGAGAGAACCCTTTGCTTTAATTTGATAAGCTCAAGAGAGAAAGAGCTTTTGTTTTTATTTTCACGCTTTTGGGGCTCTGCTTTTGGCATCCCTTGTAAATAGATAAATAAGTGAATTGGGCTCTCGCTCTACAGAGCATCTGGACGCAGAGTCTGAGAGTGAGACCCAACCACTCTTGTACTTTGAACACTGATTAATACAAAAAGAAATAACCAAAGGGGCGCCAGTCTTTGGGGCAAATATCTCTAGGCACGGAACTCTGCCGGGCCAGTGTAAATCTGTTGTAAACTGTGAACTGTTTTGAAGTGGTTATTTGGTGCTGTCGCGATTGATTCTTGACTTGGAGTGTCCAAGTCTGTTACGAGTATTGTTTGACCCCATCCTTGAACCCTTTGGTCTTCTTTTTTTCTTTTCAAGGTTGTCGTACTGAGTAGCTCTCATGAGGTGGTTTTTCTTTTTACCGTAAGTGTTACCAAAAGTGTGGGAATCACTATCAGAGGACGAGGTCTCCTCCTTTAAACTGTTAGAGTTCTTTCGGTGCTTTCTAGACTTCTTGGATTTTCATCCTCGCTAGAACTAGAGGAAGAGAAGCTATCGCCGGAGGTGAAGAAGAACTGGGTCATCCTCGAAGCAAGCACGCTTCTTGGAGCCACTAATCGCCTCGAAAGTTTATTTCTGGCCCAAATAACGAGAAAATCTTTTGACTTGCTTTTCTTTCGAGAGTTCTTTTTGGCTTTCATCACTTGATTGATATTATAACAGGCTTGGACACTCAAGCAAGAAATCAATAGCAACACTAGAGCAGAAATTGTTTTCTTTCACGAGTTCTTTTTGGCTTTCATCATTAGATTGATACTATAACATTCTTGGACACTCGAGCAAGAAATCAATAGCAACACTCGAGCACAAATTGCAACAACTGAACTTCAATAGAGAAAGAGAGTAGAGGAGCCGCTCCCAGACGCACTGGCCCCAAAGAGTGGCATCCCTTTCAGCATATCTCTCTTCTTGATGATCACAAATTGCAACTGCCATGGGCTCTCCTCTCCACGAGGCTTCCAAGCTTATTTACCCTAGAGAGAGGTCACGGTCTCATATTTAAAGGTACATAGGGTCCTAAAAACAAGGCACCCCAATCCAAAAGCCTAGCACTCTTCACGTGGAAAATTGCCAAATCTTGCCGTACAGATGCCACATCAGCACTCCATATTCTGTGGCACTATTTGTAGATATGAGCAACCACGTCGTTTGTCGTAGTTCTTAGGGTTTTGTCGCTTTTTGCCAATTTGTCTATTGCAAGGATTCACCTACTCTGCCCCATCCTCTTTTATCGCCCACAATCATGCCTGCAAAACAGACAAAGGACAAAGGATAACTCTGTAGACACTGATCTATGCTTGCATGCACCAGACTACACACATCTAGCACATGCATAAAGACACCAATCATTGAACAGCCACACCACATTTCTGTCAAGATGTCAGATACGAATCATGATCATCGTAACTTATTTAGCAATCATTTATTGACCATGTTCATTTGTTCTTAGATGTCTTGATCTATTAAATCTTGTTACTATCAGATTCACATCCTTTCTCACATTTCATGTTGACATAGCAATGACTATCCCCACAAGACAATACATTCACACAACATGTATTCCACAAATCAATTGCTTAGTTCACGCACAACACTCCGATGCAAATGCTCAAGCTAGCCATCTCATCTAGTCTGTTGATGCTTCTAGATTACTGTCCAGACATCTCATCCTTTCAAAAATCTTGATGCACTAGGATCACATTCAAGACTTCTTTAGTTGCCGCATCTAGATCTCACTAATCTCTAGCAGATCTCTAAATGCACTAAATTCATAATATCAATCATCAGACAAAATGTTGAAAATATTTTATCTTTCAACATATATTGAAACAATACACAAATGAAAGAGCACATGTAAACAAGTTGAATCTAGGAAATTTCCAATCCCATCTTTTCATAAAGTCATTCCGCAAAATACCATCGGCATGTCAATATCCCTAAAATATCATGGAGAAATTAGTGACTTTAGGCAATCTGTGACAAGGAGTGGAGTGGCTACTCTCTTGTGTAGCACGCTTTGCACCAAATTCAACCTCCCTCTGATTTGATGTGCATTTAAGGAATAGGCTATGCTAAAACCGAAAGTCTCAAGGTATAGCTCTTGTAAACGAGAAAAAACTGTGAAGTCCTCCTCCTCCATCCACATTGTATCAAGAGCTGGATAGTTTTTTCCCTTGACCAAATTATCAATGGATCGCCTTACCATTCTATTCTTTTTCTTGCTTCCTAGGACCTAATGGTTGTTGCTGTGGCTCCCTGTCCACTGGCTTATCATTCTGAAGCTTCGGAACTCTTTGATTTACCATCGGTTGTTTCCTTTGTTTCTTTTTTGGATAATGTGTCCCATTCACCACATCCATAACACTTGCTCTTTTTGAGGTATTCAGCACGCTGCTCTTCTCTCAATTTAGGCCCTATGGATTTCTTCTTCTACTTCTTGCCCTTCTTCTTCTCCTTGGAAGTTTCTTTCGTCCGTTGCGTAAGTCAAGGAGCCTAAATGCATGGGGAAACCATCAATTACGTGTTCCCTGAGTTTCTGAATGCTATTGGACTTTTGCTTCAAGTAGTATTGCCGGATATATTGGGTAATCCACAACAAAACCTCTCCATTTACTCTAGAAAAGGGACCTTCCGGAAAGAAGCAACTAGCAAAAAGGTATCCCAAAATCGTTGACAATACGTAGCCAAGGTATCGTCTTTTCGCATCCTCAGATGGCTCCAAACCGTATTCATGTCATGTTCATGTTGCTCAGTCAACCATGTCGAAGTGCACACTTTCCTGAACTTTACCCACGTTTTTGGAGCTTTCTTGTACAAAAAGAAGGTCGACCACCATGTTTGAGCATTTCCTCTAAGAAAAGATGCCACCTTTCGTAACTTGGAGCCTTGACAGAAGTTTTCCCCTAGAGAAAGCGGTATCACATTGCTGTATGTAGGCAAGAGCTCGATGAGAATCCTTGAAGCCTGACAAATGTCAAACCTTACACAACTCTTTAGTCTTCTTTTTCTTCTTATCCACGTTGTTGTACTGAGTAGCTCTCAACAGATGATTTGCTTCCTACTTCCTACCATAATTGGTAGCAAAGTGTGGGTATCACTGTCTGAACTCTCAGAAGAGGATGAGGTCTCCTCCTCTAAATTGCTAGATTGCTTTCTGTGATTTCTAGAATTCTTCTTGGATCTGCTTTTCTCGGTGTTTCTTGGTGTCGAAACTCTCCAAAGACGAAGAACGGGAGTCATCCTCGAAGCAAACACGCTTCTTGGATTCACTAGCCACCTCGAAAGTCGATTTCTGGTCCAAATAATTAGCAAAATCCTCTAGCTTGATTTTCTTTCGAGAGTGCTTGTTGGCTTTCATCATCTCACTCATCTTTTGTTCAAAAGCTTTATTAAACTCTTCTTGAGAGTACAGTTTCTGCTTTTCTGCACACACCTGGTTTTGCTTTTGTCTTCATGGTTGACTTGATAGGTGAATGGATGACCTTTTTTCATCAAGAGTGAACCTCATCAAGTGGATGATTCTTCAAGTACTTCACGTAGTTCGGGTCCTTGGCCTCTATCTAGAGTTATGAGATACTAGGAACAAAGATGTCTTGGATGCTATCTACTAGAGATTCAAAGACATCGAGCCATGGAATTCGCATTGACCTTGATAAGCTGGATAAAGTGCGAAATATGCCCATTCTGAAGAATTGCCCATTTTGAACATTGTATGCCAAGGAAAGTCCTCCCTAGGTTTACCTGGAGTTTTTTGCAAATTTATCAAGTGCTCCGCTTACGCAACTTTTGAAAGGAGGGATGAAAGGATCGAAGACTTCGAGACCTCACCGTTAAGGTAATCCTCCTGTTGTCTAGAACAAGTATCTCGATGAGAGCTTTAAGGCACTAAAGCACTTGGTGACTACTGCACTAATATTGCATATTGTGGATCCTAGCAAGCCATTTGTAGTTGAAACGCATGCTAGTGATTATGTGCTTGGTGCAACATTGTATCAAGATGGACGTCTTGTTGCGTTTCAAAGTAATGATGTTGAAATGCGTTATCCAATGTATGGAAAAGAGCCTTACGCTGTTATCCACGCTTTGAGGAAGTGGCGGCATTATTTGTATGGCTCTACCTTTGTTGCATGGACAGATCATTACTCGTTGCGCTGTCTGTGATTAGGGGGATCTCAAAGGCTGGAAGGCTAGATGGGTTGAACTTATGCAAGAGTTTGACTTTGAGATTCGCTACAGAAAAGGATCCAACAATCAAACCGCTGAGGCACTTAACCAGATTCTTGAGGTTAATGCTCTATCTATGGCTCAAAATCTCGACGAATTTCTACCTCTCTCTGAGGGTTATGGCGTTCTGATAGCCATTTTGGCAAGTTATGGAACGAGGTCAAAGTGGGGCGTGACTCGCATATAGGCTTGGATGATCCGGAGACTCAAGTGAGTCGTGCTAGAGAGATGAGACAGAGACAACATTCCATTAGAGGTGGACTATTGTTAAGAAATAGAAAAGTCTGTGTACCCAAAATTGATGACGTTAGACAAAAGATTTTGTTTGAATGCCATGATGTTCCTATTGCTGGGTACCTAGGCATCCAAAGAACTTTAGCATTGGCCCAAGCAAGATTTCTATTGGCCAAAGATGCCCTCTTACATAGTGAAGAGACTGCAGCAGGAAAAGTGTGTCGTCCTCTCTACAATAGGTGCTCCTCAGTGCGATATGCGTGAAAACTCACTCTAACAGAAAGAAAACAAAACACAACCATGGATGAGAAACTCAAAACACCATGGAACTCGACTAACTCATGGAACCAATACAGAATCTAGCTGGTAGCACACTCAGCTCCAAGCCAGGACTCACAAGTACAATGGGGGTGTCGAGGCTCCAATGTGCAGGGAGAGTGCAAACGTGCGGTGCTGGACAAAAGACCAAGAGACCTTAGAAAGTAGATGATGCCTCCCACGACTAGAACCAACTACACCTATACACAATCATAAAGAGCCACCAAAGGCTAGAAAAATTCCCAGTCCAGCTAAGTCTATCTCCAAATTGTGGTGGTGGTGATTGGGCCACGATGTCCACTAGACCACCACCCGTAGCACTACAACGTGTCACTGCCCTTGCGAGAGTCCGTCCAGTGTGAACTCTAGACCAACTATAACTAACTATTTGTCCTGTGCAGGTGACACTATAGCCCTGCTATAGGTTGCCAACCACAAGACCGCTCAACGTCTTAGTGAGAGAAAACATTGAAAACTACTAAAAGTTGCCAACATCTCGAGTCCATAACCAGGAAGAAACTGCTATGTACACCAAGACAACTAAAAGGAGTTGCCTGTTACAACACAATGCTGAGCCTGATCCGAACGCTCGTGATGGGTGGGCGGTGAATTGGGGTATTTCTGTGCGGAGAAAGCCATGGGCTCTCCTTTCTTTCTTCAATTCAGTTGCCATCGTGTGCATTTTTGCATCTACAAAGCTCACCATGTGAGAACGCGGAGTCTCCTTGCTTATCCATGTCATCAGAAGAATCTCCTTCTATGGTAGAGATTGGGCAGACCTCTCTATGTCTGCAAGATATACTAACAACATCGAGCAGAGTGGGTGGGGTCTCTGGTGCCTTCTAGGAGGTACCAACATCATTTGAGCAGGGAGGGTAGGGCCAGGTAAGAGGGTAGGGGCTAAGCAACGGGGAGGAGGGGTGGTAGGAGTGAGTGGAGAGAGAGGGAGTGAGTAGGGGCAATAGGGATGAGGGGAAGGGTAGGGGTGAGGGGAGAGAGGGTAGGGGCAAGAGTGGTGGGTAGGGGCGAGCGAAGAGAGAGGGGGTTGGTAGGGGCGAGAAGGGAGGGGCTAGGGGGTGGGTAGGGATGAGGGGGGGTGGTAGGGGGTGGGTAGAGTCGAGAGGAGAGAGAGTAGGGGCGAGGGGGTGGGTAGGGCTAGGGGAGGCACTGCTAGTAGTGCACACATAAGATGTCTAACTATTTGAGATGTTAGAACTTTGACTATCTTAGGTGTTAGACATTGGTGGTGGATGAAGCTTAAGCTGACCTGTTCCATTTGAAAGAAACATGCCCTTTGTGGTCCTTGCAAGAAACCTCCCATGTAGATTCCAAACAGGGGGAGTTGCGAGCTGTACCATCACTAGTCTTACCAGAAGTTTTACAAAGCACTCTCTCTCAAGATCATCCGTGCACTCTCTCTCAAAATCATCAACGCATGACTCTTTTGTCAATTTGGAAGAGGCTAATTTTATCTTTTGGGACATAGGACACAAAAAATATGACTGTCTGCTCAGCATCTTCCCGGTTGCTGTAGAAACATGGTGTAGCACCGGGTGATCCCACAACCATGCCGCTGAAAGAACGGGCTGGGGGTTGTCAGAGTTCCCAAATTGAGTTCTTGTAGTGCGTCTGGAGAAGGCCTTACTGAAGATATTTTGCAGGTGAAGAAATTGCAACTTTTTGGAGCACAGAGGCATAATGAGCTGGAGCTGGTGTTTGATCAATATTAAAATCTGCATATGCTTCTTGTAGCCATCCTTGGGAAAGCTCGTCGAAGGATAGTTCATTAGACACAGAGGTTAGCTTTGCCTTGGTTGGATAGTCACACATAGAGGAGGTTGATTGTTGGGCGAACTCGTGCAGAGGAAATTTCTTTCCTCCTCTATGGTTTATAGGCGTGATCACCAAGCCCAAAGGCTCGTACTGTAGCATAACCTGAGTCATCAGCCTCGATGATCTCGACACCTGCTTTTGTGCTAAGTGGTATACTATGGCCAGCTATTGTAAGGACATTGGAAGATGGGTTATTCTCATGCAAAGATTGAATAGAGACCCATAACAAGGCATAAATTTGGTAGCTTCCAACCACTCCAGCAGGTCTTCTTCTGGCCCATCCAACGGAGCAGGCTGTACCAGCTTAGGGTTGAACTCCATTGAGAAAGAACTACGTTAGTCTGTTGCACTACTGTATCCATCCCTCCTTCAAGACGAATGGGTTTCATTGGGGAGCCAGGACTATGTATCCACATGGCGTCATTGCCCCAATCATGTTGTGCTTTAGTGTGCCGCAGCCATGGTCGACTGATGAGCAAAGGAAATCTTGCCTCAACCTCGGGAAGACAAATCACAACAAAATCCAAGCTAAAGTTAAGTCCTATACCTACAGAGGCACCTTGTGAATGTCCCCTTGGGGCTTATTGCCACTTCTGTGAAAAGTATGAACATGAGGACAAGGATGCTACTACCTAAAGGGATTGCAGCAAATACAGCAAAGTCTTGCTCCTACTCTTCAACAAGGGCTGAGACCTGCATCCAACATGGTTTCCCACTACGGCCATCCAAAGTACATGCCACCCTTGCTGAATACACCCCCCATGCAAGGTATGCAAAGCAATTTTCCATCTTAGAACTTTTATCATGCTAATGCTCCCTCAGTCACTCAGAGCTTCTACACCTCAGCCTCCACCTCCATGCACCAGAAGCAAAGACCGCCTCGTCCTCCAGCTCGCCCATCCAAGCGGCCCATTTCGTGTTACAAATGCGGGGAATATGAACATTACCAAAGCTAATGTCTCTACCAGAAGGGTGTCATCCTTGCCAACATTGCCTTGAGGCTCAAGATCACTATTGTAAGGACTGTCCAAAACAACGCGCATCTACATCTTCCAGCCAACCTGAATTCACTTTTCCCGTAATCAATTTAAAAGCAGTTAGCACCATCCCTCAACCGTCACTTTCGACTCATGGGGTGGCCCCTAATGAAAAGTTCTCGCAGGTAAAGGAGGCCACTGGTGTCCTCACTCGGGCCCAGAGGGCATCCTTAGGTTTTAGCCTTCCAACAAGTTCCACTCTTCTACCCCACCAGTGAATACCCCGCTTCTAGCTGTCGACAAGCCATCCCCTAGTGCTAAGCGAGGATCTTCATCTCTGCTCTCCGATATTGATGAAGCTTTCTTGGATGTAGTAGCTGACCTGCAGCAGATCAAGGTACCAGAGAAAACACTAGTAGAAAAAGAAAAGCTTACAGCACAGACCATCTTGAAGAACACCTGTGTCGCTCTCTCACATGCTCCGGCTAGATGCGAGTTTTCGAAGTGACACCCTTGCCATTATTCAATCGCTTTACCCCGGAGCAAGTCCTAGTGGCAGGCACCTCCTAGTTCAACCATCAAATTCTTATATGATATCCTATCCCACTGCTCTTCTCACTAATTATAGAAGCCCTCGTCTCACTGTGTCCATCTTGGGGTGACAATTCTCATGAGTGATCTTGGATGGTGGATCTGGCATCAACATGATGCCTAAGTTCACTATGTTGGCTTTAGGTGTGCAACCTACCCGACTTGCTCCCTTCACAGTTATGTTGGTGGCCGACCAGAGGACAGTCTACCCATTGGGCATAGTGGACAAGGTGCCTCTGCACGTAGAAGACTTCACCTTTAGCTTGGATTTTGTTGTGGTTCATCTTCCCCAGGTTGAGGGAGGATTTCCTTTGCTCATCGGTAGACCATGGCTGTGGCACACTAAAGCACTGCATGATTGGGGAAATGATGCAATGTGGATACATAGTCTTGGCTCCCCAATAAAACCCATTCGACTTGAAGGAGGCATGGATCCAATGGTGCAACATAGTTCCTTGTCAATGGAGTCCAACCCTTAACTGGAACAACCTCCACTTGACGAGTCAACAGAAGATCTGTTGGAATGGTTGGAAGCTACCAAGTCTACGCCATGTTATGGGGTCTCTATTCAATTTTTTCTTGAGGATACATCATCATACAATGCTTCTACAGTAACTAAGCCCAGTGAGCCACCTCAGCCAACAGCTCGTGTGGAGGTCACCGAGGCTGCTAACTTAGCTGCTCCCTTGGTGGAAGCGTGTGGACTTGGTGAACCTATAAAGAATCATAGAATGGGAAATAATCTCCTTTCCAGGAGTTCACCCACACCCCAACCTCAGCCTTATCTGTATTTGACTCTCCGAGCTAGTCAAAGCTCTCCTCTGTGTCTGGTGAACTACCCTTCAACAAGCTTCCGAGGAGGGTACAAGAAAAAGATGCTGATATCAATATTGATGAGACACCAGCTCATGATATCTCTCTGCTCCTAGAGGCGGCAACCTCTTCACTGACAACGAAATCTTCAGCAATGCAATCTCCAAACCCTGTAAAGGGAGACAACTTTGGCAACTCTGATGATGACCCAATGTTGCTAGATCAGATGCAGGGCAGACAGTCATATCTAATAAAATTAGACTTGTCCAAATTGACAGAAGTGTCATGCACTGAGGAGTTTGAGAGAGATTGCTTTGAAAAACTTCTGGTAAGTCTAGTGATGGTACAAGTCACAATTCCTCCCGTCTGAAATCTAGATGAGAGTGTTTTTGCAAGGGCCTCAGAGGGCATGTTTCTTCCAAATCCTAGAACAGGTTCTCTTAAGCTTCATCCACCACTAGATGTCTCTACCCACCCCCTAGCCCTCTCCCCATTGCCCCTACCCACCCCCTCCCTCTCTCTTGCCCCTACCCACCCCCACCCCCTAACCGGTAGTAGGGCTACAGTGTCATTGGCATAGGACAGGCAGTTCGTTTCAGTTGGTATGGGGTTCACACTGGACAAACTCTCGCCTGGGCACTGACACGTGGCAGTGAAACGGGTGGTGGTCTAGTGGACACCGTGGCCAGATCACCAACATCACAGTTTGGAGATAGACTTAGCTGGATTGGGATATTACTACACATGGCAGTACAGCATGGGGAAGGTGCCAGCCACAGCCGCATCGCTGTCAAAAAAGCAGAAGAGGTGCAGCCAAAAGAACAGGGTAAAATAAGTGCATACAATCAAGAAGTAGGGACTCCTCCTTATGCCAGAAAGCAGCAGCTGGAAATCCAACTTGAGGAAGAAGCCACAATGGCACAGGACAGAATTTGGATACGTGGCTTATGGGCTTGAATGCTTTTCATGCAATCGCTTTTGGGCCCTGCCTTATGGCCACTCTTTCCTCTCAGTACTGAAGACTTTGTTTTGATGAACCCTACACTCATTTAATGGATGAATCCTCCCAAATTGCACATGTTGTTCCAGTGAGAAATTCACACCTTTACTGCTTTATCTCTATGGTGCAACATGAACATCTGGCACCATGCCTTACTCCAAAAGGTTGTTTGTGGTGAAAAAGTGAATGCACAGATACAAGTGCAAACTTCAAAGACGTACCTGCTGCACGTCCTTGCAGCAAACTCCAGTACAAGTTTTATTGGCTTGAATATCTGCTTGAGAATTATTCTGATGCGCCCATGGCAACCCATCTGATGTGACCTCTCTGCATTTTCCATGATTAATGCAATCTAGTAATGTCTCAGCTGTTGCAATACCTGCTCGTTGGAAAAACAGCCATTATTGGTAAAGTCATAGACATAGGTTATAAAAAAACAGCTTTTCAAGTAACACGAAGAAGATTGTTACTTCAAACGACAGGACTTTGTTTGTTTGAAGGATCCCTTGTTTGATTATCATCCCCAAGGCCCCGTCCCTCTTGTTTCCACCGAGTTGTCCCTCCTTGGTCTTGCTTCGATTCTCCCATCTGAGAAAGGGCTCAGTAGGAGCAATTGTTGAGTCCACACCTCGCCCACCACCACCAGCAGACTTAGATGGATGCTCGTGCTCCGCCACAAAGGGACTCAGGTGAAGCCCCCCCGTCCAAGCCAGCCAAGCCCACCATCCGAATTGCTTTATCACCAGCAGAACAAGCGAGCCTTGCAGCATCCTCGGTCATCTGCAAGATTATTGGCAGTCGTCCCAGTCGAGGAGAGGTACGCGACCTTCTACAAGACCGCCTTCTAGCAAAGGTGGGGAAGATTATTGATATCCAGCTTCTCGGGCGAGGATACTATCGGATCAAGTTTGAGACTTCCGAGATGGCTGCCAAGGTCTTCTCGATGAGCCCGTTGAGCGGTCCGAGCTCATGTCGCAATGGTTTCGATCCAGCATCGGATGTTCACGCATTCAGTTAGACAGGTTCACAGACAGGGTTGTCCTCTTGCCCCCTTCCTCTTTCTCTCCTATGTTGAGGCGATGAGCAGATTTTTGACTTCACAGGAGGTTGGTTTGTGTGGTCTCGAGCTCCCTATTCAGGAAGATGAGTTGCTTGACACTGTGTTTGCTGACAACTCAAGCATGTACTTGGAGGACAATCTGCACGAGTGTGAGCAGGCTCTTGAGGTGTTTTGTTGTGCATCAGGGGCACTGATCAATTGGAGAAAGACTATGGCTTTTTGGGTTGGCAGTGCTCCTATGCCTGATTGGTCGCCACGCGAGGGCTTCAGGTGGATACCCCCAGGAACTTCTATACGATATCTGGGCTGTCAGGTTGGCTTGGATTTGTCTCTAGAGTGGCTGATACAGGAACTTCAGAAGATTCAACAGGACGTGATGTACCACATAGTAGCCAACAGCACTCGGTTGGTCACTACCACTCTAGTAGCCAAAGAGAGTCGTGTAGAACTCCAACATAGCAGCTTCCTCCTAATGGATAGGAGGAGGGGGGCAGTTTGCTAGTTGGAGAGGCTGATCGGGAATTTTTTGTGGTCAGAGTGCGACACTCAGTCAGCCAGGGCCAAGGTGTCCTCGCAGGTCATCACCTTATCATGTTCTCAGGGAGGGCTAGAGATCATTGACCTAGCACGGTAGAGCAGAGCCCTTCTTGGGAAGCTGGTGGTCAGAGGACTTCTTCCAAGGGAGGAGTCCTGGAAGGAGTTGTTGCTACATTGGAGTCGTGCTCAAGTTCCTCATACGGGTGGCCCTTGGAGGCGGTCCATCAGGTAGATTTTTACAGAGATGCGCCGGGTCGGCCTGAGCACGAGTTGGGAAAACCGCTTTGCCGTGAGTCTGCTTAGGTCCTAGGAACAGCTGAGGAGTGGACTGGAGCAGCACCAGCCCACTTGCATGGAGGAGCGCTTGGGACAGCCACTCGTTTGGAACCCCATGGTTAGCACACAGAGCGGCCACTTGGTGGGCAGCAGGCCTCATGTTTCTTGGGGTCCCATGGCAGAGGGTCCAGCTTGCACGTTTGGTGACTGGCTATAGTTTTTAGACCCTCCCGAGGAGGTTCAGAGCATCCAATTTACGAGGCATGAGGGGGGTGCAGAGCATTTATCAAGATATAACAGAGGTTACCCCAGTTGAGTGGCACACCCCTTTAGAGGCTGCAGCTTCTAGGTGGATGGGGGCCTTCACGCACTTGGAGGTCCTCATTGCCGGTAGGGCTTGCTCAGAGATAGTGCCCCCCATGTTTTTCCAGATTCAGGGGGAGGGCCGGCTTCACAGAGTCTAAGTAGAGGCGCCACATGTTGCATCTGTGGGCAACTTGCGTCATTGATCCTGACCCAGCAGATCTTGAGTCAGAACACTGGCGGCTTTGGGCTTGGGAGAGCTGCCCTCTGTCAATAGTGTAGTGGGAACCATGAGAGTGGTTCTGGCGAGATCCTTTCTCTTCAGCCGACCACCCAGGGACTCCCCACGGACTCCCTTTTTCCAGTATACAGCTCGTTTGGGGCGACACATACTGACAACACAGAGAGAGGCTCGCCCACCTGCTGCACTTCACTGGCAGGAAGAGGGTCTCACGCCTGAGTTCTTGTCAGCTTTTTGGATGCGGTTGTGGGAAAGCAGGCAGCCGAGGAGAGTTACCATGTTTTAGACGCCGGTAGCGCACAAGGCTACAACAGTCGGGAGTTGGTTCGTACACAACGGCTTCTCTGTGGCCATCCTGTGGAGAATTAGCGACACTGTTTGTGGGACTTCCCCATGGCACAGCAAGTTTGGCTTCCGGTTGTCTTGTTGATGCCCCTCTCTACAGCCAGACAATACACTTGGGGTGTTGCAGCTTGGTGCACTGTCACAGGCCCAGCACTCCATTTTTAGTTGGCTTCCACCAGCAGGATGATAGCGATCCAGGAGGGTCAACCTACACTACAGCTTGCCACAGAGCTCATCCGTCAGGACTGGTGCAGTGACAGAGATTGGTGTCGGGAGCTCATTTGCGGCTTGACACTCTAGTTCATTTGGCGGGCGCGCTGCTTCCGCATCTTTGAGGCTCGGCCTGTTCCACAGGTAGGGACTATTCGGGACATTTGGCTCGAGCTGATACACACACATAGGGGTCAATTTGAGACTGTTCGGCAGAGACTATTCGAGACATTTGGCTGGATCATCAACCACTTGATGCACCTGACAGATTCCTTTTTGAAAGAAAATACACTTGGCGAGGAGACGGTTGAACCAAAGTCTAAGTAAAAACCCTACTCCAATGCAGACTCTCCAAGCAAAGAGAGTTACCCCCAGAGGATTGTCGACCATCCCAAGCCAAATGCAAAGTGACAACCTTCCAATCAACAATTAGAGAAGAAGTAAATGGACATCCAGGAATGTGTCCTTCAAGCTTCCCAAAAACAACATCCCAATAAGTCGGTTTCCAACGACCAAAAGAAGGGGTGACAATGTGCGCACACAAATGTGTGACCATGAGAGCCCAGGGTTGCTGCTGCTCCACCAAAACTGGCAACAACATAGCTTTCCGAGCCAAAAGATGATGTCTCAAGTCCAAAATATTCAACCCTCCTAGCCGCTTGGGAGAACACAGCTTGTCCATAGATAGAAGCAGAAGGCCCCTCTTGCTGGACGAGGTCCGCCAAAAATGCTCTAAAATATTGGACATGAGGGACTGCAAGCGCAACCGAGGCCAACAAAGCCAAGTAAAACTGCACATAAGCCACAAGGATGCATTGGACAATCCTGAGACGAACATGAAGTGGCCACGTGGACAATTTCCAATAATTCAACTTGGAATGCAGACGTTGGAGCACCCAATCCTGTTTTTGCATAGCCAATACATTCAACCCAGTGGATAACCCAAATGGCGAACCAGAACATGTGGAGGAACAATCTCCCTAGGCCACAATATTTTATGCCAGTCACACTCTTTTAGAGGCAATAGCTTGGATTTGCAAAAGTTTAACTTTGAGACCTACTGCCAATCAAAACAAGTGAAGAGTATGCATAATCTGCTGTACATCATCATAGTTATTACGAGGCATGAACAAAGAGTCATCCGCATAAGCCTGACCAACAAACTGTCGACCAGAAGGTAAAGTCAAGCCATGTAGCCTACCAGTGGAGGTCAAGGAATCCAAATACATAAACAAGGGATGAGTAGCGATCGCTTAAAGCAAAGCACTCAAAGGGCAGCCCTGCCTTACATCGACCGTCCCAAAGGCCAAGATCTGTGAGAAAACCATCCAGCAAGCCTGCAGAGGTACTGTATGCATACAAGAAAAGCACGACACGGGATAACCTAGGCCCAAAGCCCAAATGTCTCATGGTATCCGCAATGAAATCCCAAAGAACAATATCAAATGCCTTTTCAATGTCGACCTGCATGATTAAGACATCCTGTCGAGTATATTTTGCATATTCCATACCAACGATGACATTCGCAAGGTTATCAGTAATTTGACATCGCGGAATGAAGCCGTATTGAGATTGATGCAAGCCTTCATGCACAAAGCACTTGAGTCGGTTAGCAAGCATTTTTGCCATTAACTTATATACCACAAGCATAAGCGTAATAGGCCGCCAATGTGAGAATTCTTCACACAATGGATGCTTAGGTATCAGCTTGAGCAAGCCTTCTTTCCAAGAGGAGGGCAATTCCTGTTATTCCCAGGCTGTATTCATCATGAACAATAGAGGCAACTTCAAATAATCCAAGAAAGACAAGAAAAATTCCACAGAGAGACCATCCCAACCAGGAGCTCTCCATCGACCCAAATCAAGCAAGCTGGCATACAATTCCGACTCAGTGAAAACAGCTTCCAAGTCTTGAGCCTGCCGCGTCGAAAGAATGGAAGTAACATCCAAAAGAAACATGTGACGTGCTTGGCGAGCTTCTCTCGTGGGAGAAGAAGGGGCCTCAAAAATCTTGCCATAATGAGAGTGTAGGGCTAGTGCTAGCTCTCGGAAAGTGGAGGTCCACTCCCTTGACAGTAATTTAACTCTCCGTATAGGTTGAGACTGCCTCGAGTGATGCAAATGTTGTAAGAATTGTTTAGAAGCACATCCTTTATCTGCAAAAGCCTGTTGACGAGCTCGAGTCTACCATTTGGCCAATTTCCTCTCATTATTGTGCCTCAATATAGCGCGAGCAGAAAACAACTCAGTCATTTGAGCGTCAATAAGAGAAGAATGATTAGCCAAGTGCATTAATCCACTACAAGCATCCTTTGCCTGGTTAACGTGTTCCCTTAATTGTGACGAGTAATACCTGCCATAATCTGTATAACTGATTGAACACGCATAACAAAACGGAACCAAGCTATGTCCATGTCAACATAAATCTGGGAGAGCAAAGACGGGATGATATTCACAATCATAGTGCGAAAAGGCTCATGCTTGAGATAAGCATTATTGATATGCAAAAGTCTCTTCTTGGGTAGGCGCTCATTGACATCAAAAGAGCCAAAACGAAGTTCCAAGTATACAGGAAAATGATCGGAGAGGCACATAGCATAATCAATCCTCATCTCGCATAAAAAGTCATCATACTGTTGCATGTGAAAAGATACCAACGATCCAGCCGAGCGCCATACATAGATTGAGAATTGTGTTGAAAAGTGAATCCTAGATCAGTTGGATGCAAAAAGGGCCACAAATCAAGCCCATTACAGGTCGACATAAATTGGTCCCATGATTGTCATTCCATATGAGGCATGTGAGAATGGGCAGTAGTATTATCTGCAAGGTTTTGTCCATTATTAAAATCCCCGCAAAGAAAGGCATTGGAACGCTAACAATAAGAAGAGATAACACTCCACAACCGTGCACTATCTGCAAAAGCTGTGTATGCATATAATCCTCCAAATTCGAAAACTTCCCCATTAACAATACATCGGATGACCATCCATCTCCCAGCCGGGTCATTAAAAACCAAGGCTGGGAAGAGTTCATGTCGACCAAGCATAAGCACTCCAAAATGGCGAGCCAATCCTGCATAAGCTATCTAGTAGCCCGCAAAGTAAGAAGTCTGTCCTGCAAATTGATGTTGGCTATGCTCTTGAAGAACCACAATGTCTGCTTTACATGTATGTACATAGTGCCAGGTAAGCCGCCACTTGTCGTGATTACATAACCCACGCACATTATAGGAGATGCAATTCAAAGAACTATGCATTCTGTATGGTATATATATACAGTGGACGAGGAAACAGGAAAAGAAAGGGGGGAGAAAACTCAAGTACCAGTGCCCATCGACACATCCTCCCCAGTTGTAGGTGCCTAAGGAGGTGGGTCAAGACATGGACCTGGATAATGTACCTTGCGATGAAGAAGCTTCTCCGGTAACAACTTCCTTGTAAGAGCGAGCCACCTTGACCCAGGCTTCAGCCAAAGAAGTTTGTCATTACAAGGGAGTTTTTTCTGAGTAACATTCTTCAAAGGAGGCACATAATTACGAGAAGATGCCGAAACATGAGCTGTAGCAGCTTTGGCGGGTTTCTTGGGCACTATCCAAGTTTGAGAGGTCGAATCCTGTTCTTTTTCTTTGTCTTTAATATTTGGAGAAGCAGAAAGTGCAGACAATTTTAATTGTTACCCCTTGCCTTTAATCGCCCCAGTTGTGGGGGAGGAGGGTTGTGGGGGAGGAGGGTGAAACTCCTTTAGTTTGAACCTCAGTAGAAGATTTCCGAGGCGATCGAGGTTGAGGAGCAAGGACGGCTGAAGGAGGTGGTTGCAGATTTGGTTCCGGACATTCGGCCTGCTAAAACCTGCCCGTACAACGTAGAGGGCGGTACTATTTCAATTACCTGTTAACTTTACACAGAGCACTGAGAAGGGAAGAGAACACAGTTGTGTCCAGCGACTAGAATGTCACTGCGCACACGAGACCGACACCCTGCATTCCCCAAAGACTGGCGCCCCTTTCGGTATTTCTTTATTCAAATTAAGGTAGACAATCCAACCACTTAGCACAAGCTTTCACAAAGCTGTCCAAACCTGGCGAGGGCTGAAAACGCAGGTTTTAGACCGGATTTCGACAGCATAACGGCGCAAAAACCCCTATAGGTCAAAAACACCTGTCTAGGACGGATTCCCTCGATATCTGGAAGCTTTCTGGTGAGCTGTCACAGAAATTCAACGGGCTGTAATTCTCTGTTTTTCACTGCCAGGAGCCCAAAAGCCTGTACACGCATCCCAAGGCTCCCCCGATGTTCCCTTGCAGTTTAGGTGCGAAACCCTAAACCTGCAGAAAAACACAGCAGGCTGTAATTCCCTGTTTCGGATTGTTTTTAGCAGAGCGAACACGCCTACGCGTGTCCCAAGGGCTCCCGTACGCAATGGGACAGTTCCCCTGTGAATTGGACGAGTTTTCACACGAGAAAACTCTCCAAACTCGCAATCTTTCGTGATGGAATTGTGCGTACCTGTGGGGGATTAGCAATTAGCTAATCCGGTTCCTGTTCAGAAGGCTCTTGCCTTGGCAAACGCGCATAAACCCCCAGAACTGTACATAGGTCAAATGAGAAGCCCACTAGAGGGGCATAACATACTGTACGTAGGGGAGAAAGAGAGCAGTATGTAGCGTGCGGGGCATCACTCCCGTCACCATACTGTGCATAGAGGGCAAGGTAAGCATTCCATAGCTTTTGTACCTGCTACAATCCACCTGAGGCTGAAAATGGCGCCCCCTTTGTTGATATGCAGCTCGTTTTTGCCTCCCAGAGTGGCAGAATCGCTCACAGGCTGACACGTCGCCCAGTTTCCGAGTTTGGGCTTTCCCTGCTAAAAATATCTCAATTGGTGCGTCAGTTGACTTGGTAGCAGAGCAATAAAATGTTCCCCTTGTCATTCCAGAGCTAATGACGCGAACACATTTTCCGGTCAAAAATAGCAGTTCCCTAAATTTTAGGAGATGCTTCCATGGCGTCCCTATCGGTCTCCTGACCATCATTGAAGACTACCATTTGACCGACATCTACAATGTGGGTTAATTTACTGGCCCCTTTCAACTTATAAAGTTGCAGTGACTTGACGAGTGGCCCAAATTCCAGTTTGGCGCACACGAGCTTCCATACTCATCAGAATTCAGTGCTAACTGGCCCGGGCAGTCCCTGTTTGACCGACCTAGATCCCCGATGTGAGAAACCCATTTGGCTGCAGCTGTTTCACACTGGCCATGCAATGTCCACTTGCACCTTTTCAAGGGTTTTGGGACAAACAAGTAAAAATAAAATAAATATATCTAATACTTATTTACGGAAGGCAACAAGAAAAATACACCTCCTGGTGACACCTGCATATGACCAAATTTGCCACATCGAAAGCAAGAATTTGCAAACTTGCCCCATTTAAGCTTAAATGGGCGGTTTCCAATCACTGCATCCCCGGAATCGATCAAATACCTGCTGGAGTGGGGATATCCGTGTCCCACAGAATACAAAAACGGTTTGTGTTTGCGTCCAGCTTAGGAGGGGAAATGACTTTGCCCAATTGAGCAGCCAACAAAGGAAGAAAATGACGCCAAGTGCGAGGAAAGTTGACCACCTCAACCCAGACGGGACACTTGTGACGAATGAGACTCTGATAGTCCTTGGTAAGAGCCCAGGGCAGCACATGAGTCATCTGCGTGTTGAAGAAAAGAGAAGACATTTCCAACAGAGCATCCTGAGCATCCATGTCAGCCAGCAAGACTTCGTAGAACCCTCGCGCGCGAAAGTAAACCCCTCGGACTGCTTGCCGTTTGAGTAGGAAATCAACCCATTGGCTTACATCCTGAGCCATAGGCATTCTACCCGGGAAAAAAAGAATCACCGCGTTAAGTGCATATTGAGCAACAGGATCCATAAGCTCCTGTATAGGGATGCACACTTCCATGACAGGAGCGGATCCTTCCCAGGCTTGACGTGCTTCCTCGAAGTCCTCATGCAAACATTCTTTGATAAGACTCAAAGCATCCATCTCCGTAGTTTTCATGGCTTTCTGACGCTTATATATACACTGATCAGTTGAATCCATGTGAAGCTCTAACACACACACACACACTCTTTTTTTTGGAAGGTTTTTGATATATGATTGCTATGGACATAGACAGACACACACACCGGCTAGCTGTACAGAAACACTCTGTCACCAGTGTGTGACTACTATCTATCCTTTTTGTTGATTTCTTTCTTATTATCTATTTACTTTCACTTTTGGAAACACCCCTCGGGAAATCTAACTGCCCTGCATTGCATAGCTAGTGTGGAACTGTCCAGGGGGAGTCCAGGCCTGAGGGCAAGAGAGCACTAAGGTTGGACAAGGACTATGGTTAGCCAAAGTGGAATCCTTTGCTACAGAGGCTACATTTCAGTTCTGGATGTGGCCGTAGTGTACAAAGAGGGTCGGATGACCTAGAAAGATACAATGGCAACATCTCCTAAAATTTAGGGAACTGCTATTTTGGGACCTGAAAATGTGTTGACGTCATTACCTCTGGCATGACAAAGGGAACATTTTGTTGCTCTGCTGCAAAGTCAACCGACGCACCAGTTGAGATATTTTTAGCCGGGAATGCCCAAAGTAGGCACTCTGTGAGCATCCTGCTACTCCTGGCCAGAGAGGGGGCACCTAAAATGAGAGAGGAGGCTGATTTTCAGAATTTGTCACAAGTTAAGAGCTATGGAGTGCTTGCTTTCCCTCCTATGTACAGTGCAGTGCCAGGAGTGATGCCCTGCACGCTACGCACTGCCCTCTCTCTCCCCTTTGGCAGTATGTTATGCCCCACTAGTGGGCTCTTCATTTGACCAATGTACAGTTGTGTGGGTTCATGCGCGATTACCGAGGCAAGAGCCTCTTGTACAGGTACTGGATTAGGTAGCGGCTAATCCCCCCGTAGGTACAGGTGAATTCGGAGAGGTTTCACGCCAGAAATCTTGTCCGATTCAAAAGGCAAGTAGCCTTACAGGTGCGGAAGCTCGAGGACTTGCTACGGATGCGACCGGCACACGAAACGGAGCCCAAAACAGTGAATTACAGCCTGCTGTGTATTTTTGTAGGTTTAGGGTTTTGGCCCTAAACGGACCCTAATACCCCCATGAGGTTCGGGGACGCAAGGGGACCGCTGTACAGGTGATCTGGCGCATTTTCAGGGCTGAAAACAGAGAATTCAGCATGCTGCAGATTCTCGCCAGGTTTTGCAAAGTGCCCGTATGCGTCGGGAAAGTCAATCAATGCGTGGGAATACTGACTCTGAAGGGTCCTAGTACAGTTATGCTGCCGAAATCAGACCGGAACAGTTGAAATTCAGCCAAGTTTGTGCGGGGCAGCTTGTAGGGATCCAAAGCATTTATTCCCTCTTTTGAACAATAAAGAAATACCGAAAGGGGCGCCTAAGTTAGGGGCCAATCGGGTGTCGGTCTTCTCATACAGGTGCATTCTAGCATCTGTATCCCATTCCCCTTTCTTGTGTCACTATAGCGCAGGTATAATAGACGACTAATAATGGGTGAAACCTAAATCGAGGTTTGCTGTAAAGTCTACCGCCCTTTTTGGATTAAACAGGGAGGTTTCACACTCACACCTCTCTCTCACACAAGACGACGGAAGGACCGCGTGCACGCGAAATCAAACTTCAACACCCGACGCGCTGTGAAGGGCCTGCATAGGGTAGATGTTGTGCAGAATAGAGTCGCGCGACAGACGAGTGGCCGAAGGATTCACCGCACCCCCAAATCCCACACACACACACACACGACATAGACACACACACACACACACACACACACACACACACACACACACACACACACACACGCGCGCGCGCGCGCGCGCGCGCGTGCGCGCGCGTGCGCAGGCTGGCTGAATTGTTGTTGGTCTCTCTCACACTCACACACTCGCACGCACACACACACACCCATACACACAAGCCCAAAGGGGCGAATAAACAGAGAAACGCTGATTCGGAAGAGGGCAGCTGTCTTCGCAAAAAGGAGCATGTCATGAGAGTGTGCTGATCGCGCAGTGGCAGGAAACCTTCGCACAGAGGCTGAGGGTAAGTTTCGCAAGTAGAGCAGGCTGATCGCCCACTGGCAGGGAGTCTTCGCGCAGAAGTGCTTCTCGCTACAATCACGCGTGCGCACCACCACACACACACACACACACCCCAAGTCAAATATCTTTGAGCTGATACACACACTCAGGGGTCAGTTTGAGACTCTTCAGGGCAGCTCCAACCGCACGTGCCGAGAGGCTTTCTTGCGACTATGGCGCCCAAGGCCTTTCTTCACCATGGTTCAGGGTGCGCCTAGATGGCACTACCGGCCACCAGTGTGGCTTTTTCCTCCTCCCATCTCGTGATTTAGCCCTCATTGTACATATTTTTTCTCATTAGGAGAGTCTCCCCATGTTTTCAGTTGTAGCCCTCTCTCATAGAGGTGGTTTGTAGCCTTTGGGCAGATATCATTAACTAATGGAAGGATCTCTGTTCTTGCCCAAAACAAAAAAAAAGAGACTCTTTTGAATTGTCCCCTTAAACACGATATTCTTATAATTCGAGTTTATCCTCAAGGAACAAAAGAAAGAAGCATGTTTCCCTGAACCTATCCCTTTAGGAAAGAAGCTAATCTCTAACCTATGAGGGGTGGTGCTACAAATACATGAAGAACTTAAAAAACAGATCAAGAAAAACTTGAAGATAAAAAGAAACTTTTCTCACCAGCTAAGTAAGCTCCATGTACATAACCATTGAATTTCTCACTTGTATGCTCACCAGTGAAATATAAAGGTCCTACAGGAACCTGCATTAAATGCAAAGAAGGTCAATCAGTTTCTAACTCCTGAGACTTTTCGCAATACATAATTCTTCCACACTCAAAAATTTTCCCTCATAGATATATGTTGGAAATTTTCCTCTTTTCTTTTAGTAAAAAACCTTCATGCGATCAAAATCAGCTCCCGAAACTCCAATAGGCCAATTTGTGTAGCTTCCTCCATAAAAACGGTTCTTCCACCATCTTGGAACAAGTACGTCTTCTGCTTCAGGGATCCCTTCTCCAAAAAGTTTCTTAAGAATCTCCATGATCTCCTCTTTTGTCACTTTGTTTGACTGCTGTTCAATTCGTCGTGCCTCATCATCCGTAACCGTTACAAAGAGGATATTGGCTCCAGGATACTCATTTTCCAGATGCTGTACAGCCCCAAAGTGGGAAAACATTTAAAACAAAAGCATTTGGAAATGTTAGCAGAAACGGATTTTCTCTTGGTCATCAAAACAAAGGATCTCAAGGAAAATCAACTGATTTGGTACCCAGAACATTTTTATATTCAAACATTTGTGTCCGAATTACCCAGACTTGGTGTCTTCACGACAGCTGTATTGTCTGGTAAATATAGAACTTAGAGAAGGTAAACACTGTCTAGACCTCAGCTCAAAAATAACCCTTGACACTACTTGAGAACTATTACCTTGTGAGGTTCACGGTTCCCAATAACAGATCCAGGTGCAGAAGATGGTAGCATTTATGAAAAGGTAGGACAACACACCAAATAGCCAGAACCACTTCCCAAACCAACACGAAGGCAATTTGAAATGAGTGAAAGCAACACCTGAGACAAAGGACAGAACCAAAGCAAAATTCGACGAGTCTCCTCTACATGCCAACAACATGGACATCGTGCATCTGAGATTTTGTGTTTGACAAGTAGAGCACCTACTGGAAGCACTCCAACAAGGCATCACCCTAAGAACAAACATTCCTTAAGAGGAAGATAATTTTTCCATATGCCTGTAAGACATTTGCACCACCAAGCATCATGTTTTTGCATATGCCACAAATAATTGCATACCTCCGATAACCAAAAATATGATTCGAACTTGACATATATGTGATAAGCTGAAATTTGAGAAAAGGGAACCTCACAAAGTTGCCAATCAACCAATCCCAATTAGGTGTGATATGGTGGCACTAAACACACATACCTGGGATGCATTAAGTATAAAAGAAAACAGGAATAAACTGAATAACATCTGAGTTTACCTGCCAAAACGGATAATATCCTCTCTTGTCATCTGCATACAGAAAGAATTCAGTGCCAGGTCCTGTTGGCCAGAATTTGTATGGGAACTTTAGGAAAATTTTTGTGTAGATAGACATGTCGAATTGGTAAAATGTTTTGATTTTCCAGTACTACAGCACAGTAAACAACATAAGAAATGGGTGCGAATTGCTCTCTTTCTCTAAACTACAGAACAAAAAGAAACAACTATGGTGGATGCTCACATTCTTTTTCAAATTAGGTGGTCAACACAATAACTTTGTACTAGTAACCAAGAACAGAGAGTCTTGATCAATCAGAGTGCCTTTCATTGGATCCTTCTTTCTTAGGGTAACTAGGTTTGTCTACAGAGACTCAACATCTGTCTACTATGTTGATGACCTCAAAGTTTACAATGTTTTTTCCTGAGTTGTAGCAACCCTTTGAGTTTGGACCTAAGTAAATGATACCATCCAGAAACTGAGAATCTTTCATCAGCAAAATAAAACACAGAATCTCCAATATGTAGATCTGAGGCTTTGAGTACAATGTGCAGCGCCTAGTAGCATAGTTTTTTTTTGTAAAGTCCATTGACAGCAACCTTGGTACTTACAGGCAAGTCTGGCTTGAAGGTGATAAGACGGCTTTTCAAAACACCGAGACTAACTGATAAGATGGCGTAGCTTGCATGGTAAGTTGAGTTGTCTTCTGTGCTTATATGCACACCATGAGGAGAATACTTTATTTGTCTAACGACCTAGAAAAGAAAGCATGAGTTGCATTTTTTAGCATGTTGAAGATACGTTAGGAAAGAAGGCAGTCACTGTCCCTAGTACTGACTCGAATAATAGCAATATGAAAAATATCCTCACCTTCTGCAATTTTAGACGCGAGTCTATAAACTTTTCATTGTCATGCTTCAGAAATTCCCTGGCCAACTGTTCCGGAAGGTAAGAGTAACCTCGCTTATCACAGACAAAGTACTCACTGTCCCCATAGTAATCAAAGGTTGGATTAGGCAAGACATTCTTCAGGCTCGTGATCCTAGGAGGTTCTGCACTTCAGATGACATTTGATGTTGACGTACATCCATTGTAGCGTGCCATTGTAACACGCTTCATTAGCATTTACAGCTTAGATTATTTTGAGCTGAACCGCAATTGTCAAAGGACAGCAAGAAATAATTTACAAATGTACATGCATGGCTGCAGCCATATACTTAATTTATCAATCAGGTACTTGGTATGAGGCTATATGAGCAGACGTACATGGGTCCTTCCCTATTTCTTATTTTTCAAGTCCAGGTCATACTTTTTTTTGAGAGATGACGTGACGGGCCACACAACAGCAATGGAGGCGCCAGGGAAGATGAGAACATTTATAATTCTATATATGCTTGTGGCGTGCTCTTATATGTATGTAGGATGATGAACGACATGTGAAGGTCTTGGAGTTAATTGGGACAGTTTCTGCATGTTAGCAAATGCTGAGGTCTACAACTACAAACAGTGTGAAGGTTTCCAGCTCTTGGAATGATGACTGCGACAGTAGGGTAGACTCTAGAGAGAGATACCCTAACCAAGACCAATGTAAGACCTTGGGTACTGGCATGATGATATCCTCCCATCCAACTCCCTTAAGTAGAGCTCCTTGGCTCAACTACTGAGATTCCTTGCCATGCATGCCATACATGTGGCTCTTAGTCAGGACCACAAGACACTCGTCCTGATGTCACTCTCCCCCATGAAGAAGATTTTTAATCCTCGAAAGAAAAAGTGGAAATGTCATAGAACACTAATGTTTTCACAAGTGGATCTCACTTGATGAAAGGTTGGTGACAAACATGTGGTTATAACCACGAGAACACGTCCATAAGTAATCATAATCCAGTAAGACACCATGGTCTTACATATACAGCTATTTTCCCAAGTGTCAGTGACATCCATATACAGTCATCTTTTATTATACAAAAAAAGCTTACACAGAGCCATGTTAAATATCAACAGGAAGACCTTGGATCACATTAACACAATTAACATTGCACACAACATCATCTTTGTTCAAAGAGAAAGAAACTTCTATTTAACATTTTTTGTTACATTCCACTTGATAAAGACTTTTGTATTATTCAAAAGCAAGCGCTTTCCACATTTGAAACAAAGGAAAGGTTACCTGCAATTTCAAAATCATAATAAAAGTAGTCTATAGCCATATCCAGTGGTGATGTAGGAATCCTGTACATTAAGATTTACCTTATCAAATAAAGGTATGTAAACAGCCTTTAAGAAATGTCTATTGAAGTTTATCAGAGATTGACATGACATACATTAATGAGTGTCAGACAAGCTCTTTTTGTGTGAATGGAGCTCACACAGTATTGATGGAGCAAGAAAACCAGTAACACACTAGCATAGCTCTGATATATTTACCTAAGTAGTAGCACTTGGTGCCTTTCTTACAGTAGAGGCAGGAATGTGTGCATTATAAATATAGGTTGTAAAAATATGGCATCAAGCATTGCTAAAGAAGTCGTGACTTACAAGTCTTTCGAAGAGCCTCACTTGCAGCTTAATAGCCAAATGGACTGATTTGATCCTCCCATTCGATTATACGGCTGGAGCTTCACGTTGACATACAAACCTATGTGCATTCTGAGGCGCTCCGTAGGAGGAAAAATGTGTGTGCTTTGTGCAGTATGCAGGAAAGTCTCACTCAAGACCAAAAGCAACACGCAGCTGTAAAAAGTAGGCAAAGAATCAATTGTAGGAGCACCAACAGCAAATAGACCACAACAAGCAACAGACAAAAAAATAACAACAGTGAGCTGAAACACTAGAAATAGTAAGCTAGACACTATATCAACTCAATGGACACTCAAACCCTTAGCCTTCAAGGATCTGTTTGAAGAGTCTGGCTGGCATCACCTACAGCTCCAAACAAAGAACCATAGACGGATACAAGGGGGTGTAGACGCTCAATTATGCAGGGAGAGTGCAGTGTGACAGTCCAACACTAGACAATAGATTGCAAGAGAAACTGTAATGGAAGTAGATGTTGCAAGGACGATAACTTCTTCGGGGTGATAATATGTGCTCCATGACTACTCTAGAACTGATAAATACCTCACCGGATAATCTAGACATACTAAGGCTACCAAGAAAAATCTCAGCAGATTGTGGTAAGTAGATTACGAACCAGGTTGGGGCCCTAGGGAGACTGACCACCATTCCTCCTGTGGTCCCAAGCCTATAGTAATCTGAACACTCTGCTGTAGCTTTTCTATGACAGACAGTATCATTGTATAGCGCTTGTACTGCACTGCTGCTACAAATTTTTTGCACAATTCCACTCACCGCCCCTAGTGACGTAGAGGCTATCCTGTTGGAGTGGCTGCAGGCTCCCAGGGTCACGGGTGAGCCTGTATTGCCTCTATGGCTGGGTATTGCTAAATTGGCTATTTTCTTAATTTTCAAGTGAATTCTATTTAATAAAATTAGGATAGTTAAGTGTGTAAACTTGAACTGTTAAGTTGGGAACTGTAGATCTACAAGAACTGATAAAATCCATCAGGAACGGACATCTTTGATGTGTCATATAATGGGAGACATTAAACATTGCAAAGGAGTTGTTCCGTAAGTTCGGTGGAAGAGACGAGGTAACGGATATTGTTGATGCGTCACAAGATGGGTAACGGAGAATCGGATAGGAAATATTCCGTTGGTCTGAGGAGGAAACTCGAGCTGGGAAACAATTATGTGTAAAGATGCAAGCACATGAATAAAGATGGATTTTAAGAAGCTTTGAATAAGAAAAGAATGTTTTTAAGTTCTTTTCGGGAAAATAGATGCTTTCCCGTGTGTTGCATTGCATCTCGGCATGAGATTGCACTCAGGGACACCTCGGAAGTGCTATGTAAGCATTAGCTTTCAGCTCACAAGTTTTTACTAAGTTTTTTAAACGGATTCACACTTATTTTAATAAGAGATCGGCTCCACTTAATAAAAAGCAACATAAAAAGCATGCGCTCCCCGATCTGGCTAAAAACAGCAGCAAATTAGCGATCATCTCTCTCTCCTCTCTGTAGAACCTGCCACCAGCCCCTTTTCTCTCTCCTCTCACTATTTTAGTCGTCCCCCCAACTGCTACTGTTGGGAGAAAAAGCAGCAATAGCCCCCTTTGTTATTCCTGCCACCCCTAAGCAACAGGGACGCCCCCACTTCCAGCAGTTGTGTCAGCACTAGGAAGAGGAGACCCTACGGCCACGGACCTTCAAGTGCTCGCGAGGACAAGTTTGCTTACACAGGTTGTTTTCCATGCCAAGAGAAATAGGTGATGGTTGTGGAGAAGATCTACGATTCTTAGCTTGTTTGGCTGCTGTAGCAGCAACAGTTTTCTCCCACTGATCCCATGAGGAAAGTCTCATGGAACATACAGGGCCTTGGAGGTCCACAGTTTGTGCGCCAGTGGGGCCGTCTGAGACAGAAGTTGTAGAGATGCTTAGTGGGTGGTCCTATTGATATTCTCATGCTACAAGAGCACCACCTTTGTGAGAGCCGTATTCGGCATTGTGGACAGATTTTGTGTGGCCGCTATGAGACATTTTGGTAAGCTGCCTTTGGGCCTAGTGGCATCCAGGGAGGTGTATGTATGACCATTGCGGGTTCATTGCAATGAGCCATTGTGGGCAGAGGCATTGTGGTGCTAGGCATGGCCCAGTGGGTCACCATGCAAGTTCAAGGTAGCCTTGTAAGATTCTTGAACAACTATGCGCCCAACCAGGCGAGTGCACGGGTTGAGTTTTGGTCTCTTCTTATGGAGGCCTTGCCTCATGCACAACAGTGGTGCATTGGGGGGACTCCAACATGTTGGAGAACCCCTTGGACAGGATTGGAGGCAGTTATGTTACTATTCATGGGACAGAGCTGGCTGTTTGGGAGCGCCTATTTATGACTTTGAGGATTATAGATGTATGGCAGCATGCAGGCTTTGTATGGCCCTCAGATAGCCTCTCTTTCTCTCGATCGGTGGACCGTAGAATCGGAAGAGTGAATCTATCCAAGATAGATCGCTTCTATGCTAATGACCACGTTTGTGACATGGGTGGCTCAGTTGGCATACTCGCAAGGCCCACCTTTTCAGATCATGCACCAGTGATTCTCACAGTGGCAGTGTCATGCTTCGCATCCCACAGAGGATTTTGTTGGATACAGAGCTCAAACTCCAGAGAACAGGTTGTGGTACTGTGGACAGAGAGCTTGGCAATGCAAGGGGGACCCTGCTGCTAGAGCGGCCAATGGCCTTAGGGAGCTTAGTCGTTTCTTCCTCCAGAAGCCTGCAGCTCGTTTGGCTGCAACTAGGAAGAAGGAGAAGCAGCTCCGACGGGGCATTGCGTCACCCAGATAGCCCTTGGATGGAGGGACGGACGCAGCAGGGTTGACAAGAGCTGATCACCATAGAGGAGCGATGCCACAAGTTTGCTTTTCATCGGCATGCATCTCAGTGGACACAGGTTGGTGACAGAGTTACTGGTGAGTTCTTTGAGATTGTGGGTCCTCGCCATGCAAACACTACTATTAGTCAATTGAGGAGGCCCAATGGGTGCAGTTGCATCAGAGCTAGAGGATATGCGTGCAATTGCTACTGACCTTTACCACGAGCTACTCTCAGTTGAGCCACAGTCAGAGCGACGAGAGGCCTGCAGAGAGCAGGTGTGGGCACAGATGCCTTGTTTAGTCATTGAGGAGATGCCAGTGGCTTGAGTGCCCGCTTCAGCCAGAGGAGCTACAGGAGGCCCTCAAGGCACTTCCCCGGGGTAGCTACCCAAGGCAAGATGGTTTGACTCCCAGCTTCTTTTTAGAGTACTGGGAGGTGTTTGGCTTAGACCTTTGTAGTGCATACCAGCACATTCTGCACACGGGAGAGATGCTTGATAGCATGAGTGAGGGATTGATCTATCTTATCCCCAAAGGACGGAGGCTCCTTAGATGAGATCCGACAGTGGCGACCCATCATCATTCTCAACTCAGCCTACAAAGTTTTAGCAAAGGCTCTGAGTTTGAGAATTCAGCCGCTTCTAGAGAGCCTTATACATGAGACACAGTCTGGTTTTGTCAGGGAGAACACTATCCTTGACAACATCTTCACCTTTTGGGAGATGTCTGCACTAGCTCGTCTCCGAGGCTAGGACCTTGTGATGCTCCTTCTAGACTTTGAGAAGGTGTACGACAAAGTTGATTGGGACTTCCTTGAGGGCACTTTACGACGGATGGGGTTCTTAGATGCGGGGATCAAGGGAGTGCCAGCTCTCTACAGGCAGGGTGCACAATCACGTGTTTTTGGCAGGGGGAAGAGGGGAGTGTTTTTTGCTTTCACGCTCGGTTCGCCAGGGCTGCCCTCTTGCCCCCTTCTTGTTTCTATTCTATGCTCAAGCGATGAGAAGGTTTCTGAATTCACAGGAGGTAGTTCTGCGTGGACTGCAGCTGCCTATTCGAGGCGAAGAGCTACTGGACGCTAGGTTTTCTGATGATTCACGTTTGTTTTTGGAGGGCCGGGAAGCCAACTTCCACAGGTGTGAGCAGGCTCTGGAGGTGCTCTGTTGTGCATTGGGAGCATTGATCAACTGGAGGAAGACTGTGGCTTTCTGGGTTGGTAGTGCTCCCATGCCTAAGGGGTCATCTAGAGAGGGCTTTAGGTGGATCCCTCCAGGTACATCGATACGCTACTTGGGCTGCAAGGTCGGGTTGGATCTTTCACCAGAGTAGCAGATAGCTCCTCTCCTCCTGCAACATCAAGAAAAAGCTACTTCATTGGAGCTCAGCAAGGCTTCCTCTTGCAACCACGGTTGTGGTGGTCAACAGGTGTTGTTGGCTCCTATGTGGTAGATCACATCTTGCTAGGGGGTTTTCGAGTTCTTGCATCAGCCAGCTGAAGTGGCTGATAAGGAATTCTTGTGCACAAGGCAAGACACGCACTCAATTTGCGCCAAGGTCTCTTGGCAGGTCATCACTTTACCTTGCTCTCAGGGAGGGTTGGGGATGATAGACCCAGCACGGTAGAGTAGAGCCCTCCTTGGGAAGCTTGTGGTTAGGGGTCTTCTTCTCGGGGCAAAGCCCTGGAAGGAGTTGTTGCTTCACAGGATTCGGGTCGAGTCACACAGACACGTGGCCCATGGAGTCCTTCCACCCGTTGGATCTTCACAGAAATGCGCAGAGTAGGCCTGAGCAGGAGGTGGGAGGATCGTAGCCTACTTTGGTCTCGGGAGCAGTTGCGGGGGGGCCTTGAGCAGCATTAGCCCACACAGATTGAGGAGTAGTGTGGATCTAATATAATGTATGGGTACAAAATAAAAATGAAGTAAAGTAAAAACTACAATCATCATCAACAATGTTCAAGGATGCCCGGCATCAGGGGCGTTGTCCAAGAATGTATTGCATCGGTCATTGAAGAGCATCGTCAATGTTTGTCTCTGTAAATAGTCGTACTGAACGTCTCTCATGTCGTGCTAGAATATTCATGATCCTCTGGTGGAGCCTCCGTCAATGTCGTGGTCGCCCTCGTAGACGTGAGGCTTTGTCAAATTATATACCTCTGGTATAGGTGGGCTCTGAAGTTCGCTTTGAGGCTTGCTCATCTGATTGCCAAGTCTCTGCTCTAAAGACGTTGGTGATCTCCCTTTGTGAATGTCTCCCACTGCCTGATCTCCTCAAGAGACTCTCCCTGTGTCTGCGCAGCTCTAGCAAAAACAACCCAAGGCATCTCTGATCTTGATATCTCATGACTCTAGCAAGTGGTACAAAGTCCTCTCTAAATAGACAATGAAAGCAGCCTCGTATCTCATAGTAAACCGGACAATGACATATGTGATGTAACTCTGTCTCGGGCTCTATACGACACAACTAATAAATCCTGGGCTCTGCTGGTACTCTCCTAAATCTGTCAGTCTCACTCTCTAACAGATGCGATGATGTGCGCATCTGACCAATAGCACATCGTATCCCGTGGGATAAATGAGTGTTCATATAGGCCGGTCTGATCACATATCCATCCTCTCTGAGTTGGAGAAGATGCTCTCTATATAGATCTATCTTTGTGCCCAACTCCTGTGTCGGATGTATCCATGTGCTCATGATATCTAGCTGAATCACATCCTGGTGTATGGGTCTAGTGATCTTTGTCCGTCTAAGAGATAGGGAGGGTGCATCCAAGGAGTACTAGAACGGAGGCAGTTTATCCATATTGAAACCATGTCCTATAGCGCTAGCTGTTGGGAGGACAAGGGCTAGCCAAGCATATCTGTCTCTAGGGAGGTCCCATAAACTATGCATGAAGGATACTGATCTAGTAAGTGCCTCGACCACGAGAGGGGGGGCAGCTAGCTCAGCTCAAATAATCTCATGTGGCACTGAGACCTTAGTCCGAATCATCCGAGAAACCATAGAGACTAAAGGCCTCTCCGTACATCTCCATCCATCAGTGCTATCACATCCGCCATGGTGGTCCACTAAGGGTCCACATATCTGAACTTCATAAAGCATAGTTGAAGCCACTAGAGTGTTAAAAAGCCAGAGCTTTGTTCGAGGTTCCTAAAACTGAACCTATGAACACATCCTCTCCAATCCTCCCAAGGCTGCATAAGCTCTCCTCAATCTAGTCTTTGCTGCTCTCCTCAATGAAAACACCGGTCCACTGAAGCCTACCCCAAGATAGGTGTATGCATTTGTATACTCCACCGTCTCGTGGCCACATGTACATGTGGGTGCTGACCTCCCAACCCACTATGGTGTGGTGTTAAACACCATAATTTTGGTTTTCCCAAGTTAACAGACAATACACTATCATGAGCAAATGTGTATAAAGCATCTAAGTGATGTTGCATTCCCTCCAAGAAGCCAAAAATCAACACAATATCATCAGCATACAACAATAGTGGGATGCATGTCCCTCATATCACCATCCCTCTCACTGTAGTTAGAAACCTCATCCACATACATGCCAAATAGTGTAGGAGATAGCAAGCAACCCTTTTTTACCGTGATAGTGGAGTGAACCAAATCAAAAATCCCCTGTGGAGTGCGTACATGCCCCACTGCCGACCTATATAGAGCCATGATCCCCCAAATCAACTCTGTGGGTACCCCCACCTCCTGCAATCTGCGCATCAATCTAGCTTTGGGCACTATATCGAAGGCTTTGTGGAAATCCACAAAGCAACAATAGATCCGTCTCCCATGTGATCCCCCCTCCTCAATAATGGCTCCGAGTGTCAGAATATGATCAAGAGTAGAGAAAACTCTCTGTAGCAGGCTATAGTGTCACTCTCACAAGACACAGTTAGTAAAGTTGGTCTAGACGGGTTCACACTGGACGGACCCTCTGGGCTGGGGAGTGACACGTGGCAGGGTACCGACGGTGGTCTAGTGGACATCGTGGCCAAGTCACCACATGGCTGACATTTATGAGCCGTTGGTGGCTCTTTATGGTGGTACATATGAGCAGTAGCCGTGGGTCATCAGGGTATCTTCTTCACCTCTGGTCCAGCATCGTGGTGGAGAGCAGTGAGTCTATACAAAGAGCACTTATTCACCATCCCGGTACATCAAAGCCTCCACACCCCATTGTACCTGAGAGTCTGGGCTGGAGCTGAGTGTACTGCCACGCCAGAGTCTGTATCAATTCTTTGAGATAGTAGAGTCATTTGTTGTGGTCTACTGTTGTTGTTGTGTCTCTGTGAGCTCAGTTGTTGTCTATTGTTTCCTGTTTTGAGTGAGATTGTCACGCACATTGCACTGAGGAGCACCCACTGTAGAGAGCACGACACACTATCTGTGCTACAGGTGCTCTCATTTTGGCCATCACGGTGGGACCTCAACTGAAATCTCACTCTGTGAGGTGCAAATCTTGAAGCTAGTTGGGTCTATCTAGCTTCGCCTACCTTGCCTAGCTTCGTTGACCTTGCCTTGAACTCGCTTGGTCCAACTGGTCTAGTCCTCTCTCGTCCTAGTCATCTCTCGCCCTGGTCCAACCTGTCCTCGTCCCTGGTCTAGTCACTTGCCAGGTCTAGAAGAGTCTAGACCAGCAGTTCAAGGTTTTCTTGCCCAAAGCTTGGTTGGTTTGGTGGTCGTTGCATGACCCATACAAGGCGGTCAGTCGAGCGTCAAAGCGCACTCTTGAGTCCTCTGAAGTACTACAATAGAAGATGACCCTTGGAACCTGTTAGAAGTCCATCTGGCATCAACCTCATCACCCATACCTCCACATACGACATCACCCATTCCTCCCTCCGGTTCCATATCTTCCAGATCACCTTCTCCAGTAAAGCTCTCTCCTATTCTGCTATAGCAGGCTATTGAGCAACAGGCTGAGCAAGGGGCCATGGAGCCGTTGGCTAGCGTTTTGGCTAAGGTAAACATCAAGTTCCCTACATTCAAAGGACTCTCTTCAGAAGATACTGACGACCATGCAAGGAGGTTTGTATCTCTCTGTAGGGGTCGTGGTCTTAACAGGGAAGATGCTTATTTGGTACTCTTTCCATCCACCTTGGATGGCTTAGCAGACAAATGGTACAGCCAGTTTGCAGAGAACCATTTTGCAACTTGGGCAACCTTAAGGCAACAGTTCTGTGCAGCTTTCAGGCCAAGTGACTACCAGGAGAAGGTGTTGGATGAGTTGGCCAACATGGTGCTCCAGCCAGAGGAGACTTTTGCAAAACTTATGACGAAAACCAAGTCTCTGGTTGTCAAGCTTCCCCAGCAACCAGGTGAATTTATGGTTAAGAAGTGGGTAGAGAAGGCGCTTCCCAAAACTTCTCAGCAAAAACTACGCGAGAGTCTCCGACCCGACGCCACTCTGGAGGAGTTCATCGTAGCTGCTACGAGGATAGAGGGGGCTAGGAAGCTGTTCTCCAACCCCCCTCACATAGAGACCCCCTCTATGTTTTTGGAAAGTCCTTCTAATCCTTTAACTTCTTTACGCAGGGAACTGGAAGCCCTAAAGTTACAACGAGCTCTTCAAGAGGAGAGGTCCTTCTCTCTTAGACAGGAGACGCCTCCACATCACGAGGCATTGGAACAGATCAAGCGCGAGCTAGAAGAGCTCAAGGGTCAGTGAGAGACTAAGGCTACGGTTTGCTGTAGCTCGTGCCGCTCTCCAGGGCACCCTCCACAGGAATGCCCCCTTCGGGTTTACTGCCACTTTTGTGAAAAATCTGGACATGAGGACAAGGATTGTTACTACCTCAAGCGATTGCGACAAATACAGCAAAGTCTTGGTCCTACTCTTCAACAAGGGCCAACACCTGCATCCAACATGGTTTCTCCTTCTTTCTAGCCACACCATATGCCACCCTTGCTAACAGCCCCTCCTATGCAAGGTATGCCAAGTACTTTTCCGTCTCAGAGCTTTTATCATACCCCTGCTCCCTCATCACCTCAAAGCTTCTATGCCTCCACCTCCAACTCAATGCACCACGAGCAAGGACCACCTCGCCCTTCGACTCGCCCTTTGAATCGGCCCATTTTGTGCTACAGATGCGGGGAATATGGGCATTACCAAAGCAAACACCCCCTGCCAGAAGGGTCCCCTCCTTGCCGTCATTGCCCTGAAACGAAGGATCACTACAGTAAGGATTGCCCTAAACTTCGTGCATCCACGGCTTCGAACTCAAGTCAAAGCCAGAGTGAGTTTGCGTTTCCCAAGCTCAACTTGATAGCAGTGAGCACCGTTTCTCAGTCGCCCCCTTCTACCCACATGGTTACCCCTCAAAATAAATCGTCGCAGTTGGCAGAGGAGCCATCGGGCGTCCTCACCCGGGCCCAGAGAGCCGCTCTCGGTCTTAGCATTCCATCAAGTTCAACTCCCCCACACATTCTCACACCAGTGGATACCCTGCCTGCAACTGTTAACAAGCCATCCCCCAATGCCATGAAAGAATCCAAATCTTTGCTCTCAGATATTGATGAAGCCTTCTTGGAAGCAGTTTCCGATCTACAGAAGATCAAGGTACCAGAGAAACAACAGGTAGAAAAAGAGAAGCTTACAGCAGAGACAGTCTTAAAGAACACTTTCCAACAAGTGTCCCTCTATGACATGTTGTGGCTAGATACAAGTTTTAGAAGTGACACCCTTGCTGTTATTCAATCACCCCGGAGCAAGTCCTAGTGGCGGGCACCTCCCAGTGCGACCATCAGAGTCCTATATGATATCCAATCCCGCTGCTCCTCTCACTGATTATAGAAGCCCTCGCCTGACGGTGTCCGTTTTGGGTCAGCATTTCTCAGGAGTGATAGTGGATGGTGGATCTGGCATCAACCTGATGCCCGAGTTCACTATGTTAGCTCTAGGTCTACAGCCTACTCGCCCTGCTCCCTTCACAGTTACATTGGCCGACCAACAGACAGTCTACCCAATGGGCATAGTGGACAATGTGCCTCTGCAGGTACAAGACTTTACTTTTAACTTGGATTTCGTTGTGGTTCGTCTTCCGCAGGTTGAGGGCGGATTTCCCCTTATCATTGGAAGACCATGGCTGCGACACACTAAAGCACTTCATGATTGGGGAAACGATGCCATGTGGATACATACTTCTGGCTCCCCGATGCAGCAGGTTTCTTTGTCAATGGAAACCAACCCTGAACAAGAACAGCCTACTCCACCTGACGGGTCAGACGAGGATCTGTTGGAGTGGTTGGATGCTACCAAATCTCTGCCCTGTTATGGAGTCTCTATTCACTCTTTGCTTGAAGGTACAACCTCTTCCAATGTTTCCACAGTAACTAAACCTAATGAGCCATTTGAGCCAGCTCAAAGGTTGAAGATCACAGAAGCTACTCTTGATGCGCCCTTGGTGGAAGCCTTTGAATTTGGCGAGCCTATGAAGAAGCATAGAAGCGGGAAGAAATCTCCTCTACAAGAGTTCACACCCCTCGCCCTACCCCCTCGTCCTAGTCCCTCACCCTCACCCCCTCGCCCCTTGTCCATCCCCCTCGCCCCCTACCCACTTGCCCTCGCCCTTGTCCCTGCCCCTCGCCCCCTACCCACGCGCCCTTGCCCCCTCACCACCCCTCACCCTAGTCCCTCCCCCTCACCCCCTCGCCCCTTAAGTCCGCGCCCCTGGTCCCTCCCCCTCACCCCCTACCCACTTGCCCTCGCCCCCTCACCACCCCTCGCCCTAGTCCCTCCCCCTCGCCCCCACACCACCCCTCTTGTACTCGCCCCTACCCACCCCCTACCCTCCCCCTCACTTTCCCCTCGCCCCTACCCTCCCCCTCGCCTTCCCCTCGTCCCTACCCAGCCCCCTCGCCCCTACCCACCCCCTCTCGCCCCACCCTCCCCTCATCTTCCCTCGCCCCTACCCAGCCCCCCTCGCCCCCTCACCACCCCTTGCACTCCTGCCGAGCCCTCGCTCCCTTTTCTCACCAAGGCCACCTCGCCCCTTCGGGTGAGGAGCCGGAGACCTGTAATTTAACAATCAAGCGGGCCTCAGGCCTTGTTTCTTTGATTCACAGGTGATGGCTAGCGACACAAAGGGGAGAGCAACCAGCTTCTTGTAATCGATCACAGCATAGCTTTTGGCTGTTTCCATGTGGCTGTCAAGAATTCACCCGGTTGCCATCCTGTTGCTGTTAATGCCTTTTCGTTCTGCCATCATGATGGAGCTTAATCTTATTTGCGGTGTTACTCCACCTTATGGGCATCTCTCATTAAAGAGGAATGCTGTTTAGAAAGTGTTGCAAGGTTATCTGCAAGGATGGACCAGGTCATATTCGTCTCACTAAGGTTGTGGAGGATAAAGATGCGCTGGATCCAAACCGAGCATATCTCTTTGCTGTGGAGTTTTATTCTGTTTTGCCAATTGGGATTCTTGGATTATGCAATCATACAGAGTCGCGCCTATTCAAAGGCTTAAAATGTTTGCAAGCAGTGCAGTGTGTTTAAACTCTACTTTTGGGCCTAGAACCTTCTTCAAGAAAGATGTACAGATGTAGTACCTAATGGTTTTCTTTCACAGTTTTTTCAATATTTCCTCTCACCGAGACGGTGAGCGGTCTTGTGGCGGGCAACCTGTATAGCAGGCTACAATCACTTTCACAGGACACAGTTAGTACAGTTGGTCTAGGCTGGTTCACACTGGATGGACCCTCTGGGCTAGGGAGTGACACGTGGTAGGGTATCGACGTGGTCTAGTGGACATCGTGGCCAAGTCACCCCATGGCTGACATTTATGAGCCGTTGGTGGCTCTTTATGGTGGTACATATGAGTAGTAGCCGTGGGTCATCAGGGTATCTTCTTCACCTTTGGTCCAGCATCGTGGTGGAGAGCAGTGAGTCTATACACAGAGCACTTATTCACCATCCCGGTACATCTGAGACTCCACACCCCATTGTACCTGAGAGTCTGGGCTGGAGCTGAGTGTGCTGCCACGCCAGAGTCTGTATCAATTCTTTGAGATAGTCGAGTCATTTGTTGTGGTCTACTGTTGCTGTTGTGTCTCTGTGAGCTCAGTTGTTGTCTATTGTTTCCTGTTTTCAGCCTGTTTTGAGTGACATTGTCACGCACATTGCACTGAGGAGCACCCACTGTAGAGAGCACGACACATTATCTGCGCTACACTCTCTTGAAACCTGCCTGTCCTATTGTCCGTACACCCTCTCTCTCTGCCCATCTACTGAACTGCTGCTCAAGGATGGATGCGTACAACCGTGCCACTGTCTAACAAATCATGATAATGCGGTAGTTCCCACATTCCATAGGGTCCCCTGACTTGAAGATAGGTACAATAGTAGACAAACTGCAAGTATCAGGTAGGCCCTCACACATGGCATGGTTGAACATCACTGCTAGAAGCTCTGTAAGAAGATCTCTGGCATGTATAAAATGACCTTCTACGAGGCCATAATGATCATATGCTTTCCTGGTCCTCATCCTATCAATGGCCTACTTTACCATCTCGGCGGTAAAGAAATCACATATGTGTGGGCATGGCTCTGGCGGATACAGAAGAGGTGGCTGCTCCGAGATTGTGTAGAGAGATTATGCATACTGACCCCATACCAACTGCCGAGAAACAATCCGTGACTGCTTGTCACCAACTGCCGAGAAACAATCCGTGACTGCTTGTCAGTGATGACTCCTAGGAGTACCTCCCTTTGAAGATGGGCTCTCGTCTCTCCGCACTCATTATCATACTAGCTATTCTCAGGTATGCTCCTAGAACGTCATCGCTGCCCAAGCTCAATGTGTGGGTATGCCTCGGCTGCTGCATCTTGCAGTGTCTCTGTCAATATATAAGTGAGCTCCTCCAGAGGTCTCCCCGGACCCTCTGTGCATAAGCGTCTGTATAAACCATCTATGTAGACAGAATCAGTCTCCGAAGTAAAAGTGTGTTGGATATGGGTAGATGTCTGTGCCAATCACAAGAGAGAGAGAGAGACAGAAATGAAATGGAATGAAATGTAATTTTAACGTCTTCAAAAGGCCAAAATGAACTATGAGACCAAAAGATTACATGTGATGAATCTAATACCAGGTCTGGGTACAAAAAGTACAAAGAGAGAGAGAGAGAGAGAGAGAGAGAGAGAGAGAGAGAGATGAAATGAAATGTTATATTAACGTCTTCAAAAGGCTAAAGTGATCTATGAGACCAGAAAGTTACAATGTGGTGGATCAAAGTCTGAGTAACAAAATAAAAATACAATGGAATCCTAAGCTACTAGATGTGAACTAAGCAGCTAGCTGGGATTGTGTAGAATATGATTGGGGGGTGTGAAGCGAAAGGGGAGCTAATACAACACAATGTGGGTGTATCCTCACAAAGAGCTAAATCATAGGAGATCCAACATCGGGGCGGATCTCATCAATGTCACGTGACACATCCCAACCCTATGTGTCCGTGGACAAGCTACACCACAGCAGGGTTCAGTCAGTCCAGTCAGTTTAGATTAGCAGTGATCTGGCACTTTTGTGAGTCTATTCGTAGACCGTGCATGCCCAGTCACTTAGCATACATGCATATCCTCCGGTTGCACACAGCATGATCATCAGTATTCCCTTCACGCTCGATCAGATTCAATTAGGGTTATTTTTCACTTATTATTTTTAAGTGACTTTCCAACAAAAGTAGGTAGGGCAATTTTGCTAAGTTAATACATAAGCAAACCCAAGTTAGCACCAAATGGCAGAAGAGGCAGCAGGAGCTTCCCGCTCAACAGGCAACTTCTCAGCAGTACCCCCCCCTCATCACCCCCAACAGATACCATTGCCTAGCCTCTTGCAGACCTTGGCGTTTTCCCAGATTCAGCCCATCGCTACCATCAGCACCATTCAGCCCTGGCGTTTTCTCACTGCCATAGCCAGCTTTCTCTCAGTAAGTTACTAACGCTAGGACCTGCTGCCCATTCCAGAGATTTTCAGAATTGAATAGACCTGCTGATCCAGCGTTTTCAGCAATGCAACAGTAGCCTAAAACGCAGCCTTATGGTGCCAACACATCAGCGTTTTTGTCTTCAGCAAGAACCTCGACACACCCATCACTTTCAGCCACAAGGACAGCAGTACAACAATCATTTTCAGCCCCGAAACAGTCCAAGAAACTCAGCATATAGGAGATCACAGTTTTCAGCCTAAGTCATCGTCGTCATCGGCATAGTCCCATTGCATACGCATTGTACACCTTTGTGCAATCAAAGTTAGACCACTCTCGCCGACGAGAGTGGGGCCTTCGGAGGAGGGTTTTACAACCTCTCGGTGTCGTATCTCTTCTCTCTCCTTCTCTCAGTCTCGTTCACTTGCACGCACAAAATCCACTCACTTTGTTCGTGATCATAGCACTCTCCATAAAGACGGAAGGCTCTCTCCTTCCCTAAGAACTAAAAGGAACCTTGAGCAATAAAGATCACTAATCTTGAGAAAATACAACATTCATTCCGCTGCACCTTACATTGGTATCAGAGCTTTGGAAGTGTTCTGCATTACTCAAGGAAAGAACCACAAGAACCACAAGAATTTTTTTGCTTGTTGCGGTCGCACGAACCCAAGTTCGCTTGGGCGTGTCGATTCCTAATCGTGTTTTGTTGAAGAGTGACAGGAATCCCAAGAAAGAAGGGCTTGTGCAGCCTCCCCTTGTGTCTCTTTTCACTCATTGAGAGCGGACCGTGCACTTAGCGGCTGGCCAATCGACGTGAGGTGGAAAAAGCAACCTTGGTCTGAGCGCAAGGCCGCCAAGGGGTGCGCCCGCAGAAAGGAGTAGAACTCGGGTAAAGAGAAGATCCTTCTCCAATGCGATTTGCAAGCGAAAGAAAACCTCAAGAACCCAAGACCCTCAAGAATCAAGAACCCAAGATTCTCATGAATCAAGGACCTCAAGAACCTCAAGACCCTCAAGAACCCAAGTTCCTCGCGAGCTTAAGACCCCAAGATCATAGTGCATGGTCGTTACCCGAAGAGGAATGGATACATCGCGTACAGGTGATGAGCATGAGAGAGGCGACGAAGACTCGTCCCCACCCAGGAAGATTTCTTCAACCCTCCCCCTTCGCCCTCTACGCCACCAAGTGCACCAGACCCTATGGAGGAAATGGTCAAGCAGATGATGGCCACGATGGATAGACAGGAAGACAAGCGCCTTGCTTTAGAACGCGAGCGCAATGCAAGAAAAGAAAGAAAAGAACTAAGGAGGGAGGAAGCGGCAGCAAGAAACGCGGCATTGAAGGCCGATCGTGCCGCTCATAGATTGGCTTTGGAGACCGAGCGTGAAGCTCGACAAGAGCTACGCACTCAAGAATTGCTTGCCCAAGTCCTAGCCTCGGAGACCGAACCACCCAAAGATCATGGGAGTTCGTCAAACGGCGCAAGCCACGATGCGGATTCCAACCATCCAGTCACAGAAAAGTTGAGTTTTAGTAAGTATGACGGTAAGATGGATGCTACTGTTATTTATTCTTGGTTGCATCAATTTAATGCTTATTTTGCAACAACTAAGAAGACAGGAAATAGCAAAGTTTTGACGATAGCTATGTACCTTGCCAGTGATGCCATCAATTGGTACTACGCATGGCAAGAGGCACAGCTAGCCGCGCACCTAGAGGCAGCCAACGATTTCACGCCCCTCTTTTAGTTGGGCTGATTTCCAAGACAAGCTCAAGCCGCGGTTTGTGCCACCTCACTACCTTGCACGATTGAAGGACGATTGGCGAACTCTCAAGCAAAATGGTATGCCGGTTATGTCTTTTTCTAATCGTGTTTTTCAGCTCGGCACTCAATTACGCAAATCGGATGCGAAGCGCAAGGAGGCATTTCTTTACGGATTGAACGAGTATATCAAGAATGATGTCGAGGTACTCGATCCAATCGATCTCAACAAAGCGGTAGCAATTGCTCTCGCCCACGAGACGAAGCACAACAAAGGAAAGCCTAAGGAGAACAAGACTTCCACAAATACCTCGCAGACTTCTCAGAACCCTCAAAACGGTAAGAACGGTAAGAATGGTAAGAATGATAACTCTTCTAACCAATCTTCCAACAGCCTCTCATCAAAGAATTCTTCCAATGAATCTAAGGGTAAGGCTAACACAATTGTTAAACCTAAGCTTACTCCAGATGAAAAGGTAGCACAAGGAATTGTAGGAGGATACATCACTTCAGAAGAACAAAACACTTATTCTAAAGAAAGGTCGTTGTTTCCATTGTCACATTAAGGGTCACATAAAACGAACATGTCCTAAGCTTGAATCGAATGAATCTAAAGAGCCCACAGCACCCACTACATCTGTCAATGCAATGAATGATAACACGATTGTACCCAAAGTTTCTCAAAATCCTCCCATTGATGATTCTCTCATTAAATGTTATGGTCGTACGTCGGGGCACCGTTTTGTCATATTGTTTGACCCAGGTAGTATGCATGATGTGATCAGTTCCTCTCTTGTTGAGAGAGCCCGCCTCCAGGTTAGTCCGAGATCTCCTATCGAGGTCTCTGGCTTTCGTCCCGGTATGGACACTCTCATCACCGAGGAATGCCTTGATGTGTTGTTTGCAATTCAACAAACTGCCTTCACTAGAAGATTTGTTGTTTCTCCTCTCTCAGGATGTGATATGATTTTGGGCATTCGATGGTTTCATGAGACTAACGCTCTCATTGATTTTGAGGCTAACACTTTAACTCTCAATGCCAAAAGTGATTCTCCTACTGTCTTTCATGGAGTGGACATTGCTCCTTCTCCATCTCTCATTGCTAATATGCAGGACAAGGTTGAAAGGATTCGGGATAAGGAGATTCTCTCAGTCTCTCTTTCTCCACAACATGACACACAGGATTTGCATGATTATGAGAAGCATGATGATTTGGATGACAATGACAAGCGTGATGATTTGCATGATCAAGATGTGATTTCTCACAAGCATGATGAGTTGCATGAAGAGGATGTGATTGTTCACAAAGATCATGTGTTAGTTGATGCTTTTTCTAGCAAAGCTAACCTCGTTGTAGATTCGATCAATCACCAAGAATCGATCTTGGCTTTCGAGTCAAGGTCCACAGATCCCCCACAAGAAGATTCGATAGATCCCGAAGAAGCGATCTTGGCTCTCGAGCCCTGGTCCAAAGAGCCATTACAGGAAGTATTATGTGTTCGCATGATTGATACGCACGCATTGTTCGAGTGTTTCATTCGTGACGGTTTCTTGCATTTTAGTCAACATCGTTTTGTGATCCCTTTTCCTAGGCATGACATATTGTATGTTGAGCACGTTTCTCTCATGGATGAGCATGAATGTATGCGGCTTGTTCAGGAAAAGCTTGTTCCATGTCTCTTCCTTGGCATGACACAGTTTCCGAAAGAGCACATGATAGTATGAGCACCAAGCATGGGCATTTCCATTGTGATTTACCACACTTGATTGATTTCGATCAAACAGAAAAGATTCGATTGCATTGTTTGCATGTGTTTGATGAACGGATTGTCATTGCGTCTCTATGTTCATCTACATTGCATACACAGTCTTTAGAGAAGAAAAGATTTTTTTCCTTCACTTTACATGGAATGAGTATGTTCATGGTTTTGTGTTGGAGATGGTTTCAAGAATTTTCAGCCATGGAGATTCTTGAAGACGGAAGAAGAAGGACTCTAGACGAAGTTGAAGCATTGAAGGAGCCACAGATGACTTTGTGTCGCTTTCAGCGCGGCCCAAAGAAGCAAGCGTTGTAGACCTTTATGAAGTTCAAGTACCGCTCGACCCACACATCAGAGTGGGCCGGCGAAGAGTCCCTTCCAGGATTCCGGATGTTGTTGGCGATCTCCCTCGACGCCAAACAGTTCGGTACCAATACCTCACTTTGAAAAGGAGGGGATGTCACGTGACACATCCCAACCCTATGTGTCTGTGGACAAGCTACACCACAGTAGGGTTCAGTTAGTCCAGTCAATCTAGATTAGCAGTGATCTGGCACTTTTGTGAGTCTATTCGTAGACCGTGCATGCCCAGTCACTTAGCATAGATGCATATCCTCCGGTTGCACACAGCATGATCATCAGTATTCCCTTCAGGATCCATCAGATTCAGTCACGGGAATTTTCCAGTGCATTTAGCCTATCTTTCTGTTTTTGGTTATTTTTCACTTATTATTTTTAAGTGACTTTCCAACAAAAGTAGGTAAGGCAATTTTGCTAAGTTAATATATAAGCAAACCCAAGTTAGCACTAAATGGCAGAAGAGGCAGCAGGAGCTTCCCGCTCAACAGGCAACTTCTCAACAGTACCCCCCTCCCCCCCTCATCACCCCCAACAGATACCATCGCCTAGCCTCTTGCAGACCTTGGCGTTTTCCCAGATTCAGCCCATCGCTAACCATCAGCACCATTCAGCCCTGGTGTTTTCTCACTGGCATAGACAACGTTTTCTCAGTAAATTACTAACGCTAGGACCTGCTGCCCATTCCAGCAATTTTCAGCATTGAATAGACCTGCTGATCCAGCGTTTTCAGCAATGCAACAGTAGCCTAAAACACAGCCTTATGGTGCCAGCACATCAGCGTTTTTGTCTTCAGCAGGAACCTCGACACACCCATCATTTTCAGCCACAAGGACAGCAGTACAACAGTCATTTTCAGCCCCGAAACAGTCCAAGAAACTCAGCATATAGAAGATCACAATTTTCAGCCAAAGTCGTCGTCGTCATCACCGTCGTCGTCATCGGCATAGTCCCATTGCATCAGTCCATTGCATACGCATTGTACACCTTTGTGCAATCAAAGTTAGACCACTCTCGCCGACGAGAGTGGGGCCTTCGGAGGAGGGTTTTACAACCTCTCGGTGTCGTATCTCTTCTCTTTCCTTCTCTCAGTCTCATTCACTTGCACGCACAATATCCACTCACTTTGTTCGTGATCATAGCACTCTCCATAAAGACGGAAGGCTCTCTCCTTCCCTAAGAACTAAAAGGAACCTTGAGCAATAAAGATCACTAATCTTGAGAAAATACAATATTCATTCCGCTGCACCTTACAAACAATCTCCCCATGGTTAGTAGTCTGACCGGGCGTCGTGCATGTCACACTAAAGTGATCCGAATCCTCTGATGCAGCCTCCGTCGATGCTCTGCAGACCTCCGTAGTCGTGGGCGTCTGGATCTCCCTAGCTCAGTCGCTCGATCGATCAGTGTGCCTACGGTGCAAGGAGAATGTGGACTCTGTAGTGGTAGTAGCTCCTCCGGTTGTCCAGTGTCTGCTCTAAAGAAGTCTGTGTTCCCTCTCTCAGACTGGCTAGCCTGTCCTCTAATCAGGCTCTCTCTGTGTCTGCGCAGCTCCAACAAAAACAGACCCAAGCATCTCTAGTCCTCATATCCCATGACTCTCGAGAGTGGTCCAAAGCCCTCTCTGAACAAGTAGTGGAAGCAGCCTCATATCTCATAGTAGACTGGGTAGTGACATGCGTAATGCAACTCTCTCTCAAGCTCCATGTGACACAAGGGGCATGTCCTAGCCTCTGCTGGTACTTCGTTGTATCTCCGAGTCTCGACCCGAAGCTGGTGTGAAGATGTGTGTATCTAGCCAATAGCACATCGTATTCATGAGACAAGTAGGTGTCAATGTATTTAGGTCTCGTCACAAAGCTATCCTCCGTAAGCTGGAGAAGATGCTTTTTGTAGAAAGCCATCTTCGTGCCCAGATCTTGCGTTGGCTATATCCATGTCCTCCTCGTGTCTAGCTGAATCAGGTCCTGGCGCATGATCCTAGTGATCTCGAACTGTTGTAAGAGTCAGAGAGGGTGCATCCAATGAGTACTGGAAGAAAGGGGGGCAATCTGTCTATGCTGAAACCATGTGCCTGGAACCATGATGTCATCTCCCCATACCTGCATGCTATATCTCCCTGCATGGCTAACTGTCGAGAGGACTTGTGTAACATTTAATGGCCTAGTAACTTGTGTGTAGCCGAAATTAGCATGAACATTGTGAGCATTTCATTAGAATAGATTCCTAATGAGCATAACAAGAGTGCTTGGGTGGAGAGAGCAACAAAAAGCATAACACCTAGTTAGATAGCATGAACAATACTTCAAAAGAGAGAGAAATTAAGCTATTGACAACAGTTGAGGACCGAATTTACATGGAGCCGGTCCCCCCTCCAAAAGGCCTTGTATCATAGGGTTCTCCCATCAAGAGAGACATTTTACAACACAATTCTTTGTGTTTCTTCAATACTAGCTAGTGCAATGAAGATGGAAGCTTCAAGCACTAAGCAAAACACTTATAAAACACAACATTAATTCCCTCATGGTCTCGGACCCAAGACCTCACACACCTTCGAAGATGGTGAGAGCTAGTGGGGTATGAGAGTAGATTGAGAGAAATAAGGAGTAGTCTTACGAGAAAGATGTACACCTCCTCACATAATCACTCATATTAGCATAGCATAGCTTAGTAATTAGCATGGTAGAGGAGATGAGCATGCATTGAAGCTTGGCTCTTGGTTGGATTTGCATCACAAAGCCAAGAGTTGTTGGTGTAGGCCTCCCTTCTCACAAGCTTGGAGTAGGTGATAAGCTTTCCATTAAAGCTTGAGAAGAAGAGAGAGAGTCTTCTTGCTTCACACATGAGCTTGTGTGTGAGTGTGTGAGATAATGACTTTAGAAAATCAGTCCCCCTCTCTCTCTCTCTTGGTAGACCCCTCATGCTATTTCCTCTTGTTGACAAACCATTGGACCTCTCCAGGCTTAGCCAATGGGATTTTAGGAGCATAAGTGATAACCTTTTGACACCCCGTTTGTGAGAGCTTTAGGTAATTTAATTAATGCAACTAAAATCTCATTGGACCCCTTTGTCTCCTGGCCAATAAGAATCAGGCAAGCCATTGGGTTGCTGAATGCTCATTGGACCCCTTGGTAGACTGTCCGATAGTCTTCTAGAGAGCTTAATTCTTATTGGTTCTTTTATTAAGTGTTTTTAAATTAATTAAACTAGATTTACTCTAGCATAATTCTCATTGGTCCACCTCCATGGCCATCCAATAGGATTTGAGTACACCTTGTGGGCATCTAGGCTAGGGAGCTGACATGTGTCCCTCATTCCCTTTGTGTAAAGGAGGGTTGTGTGTGTGTGTGTGTGTGTGTGTGTGTGTGTTTCTCTGTCATCCCCTACTTGCAAGGCTTGCCTCCTCCTTTGTAGAATCCATGAAGACTTTTGGTACACACACACAGTATCCAATTTTTACTAAGCTTTGATCATTGGACACAACCTTTGAAGTTTGGAACCTTAGCATTTTGGAAGTCTTAATGGGCTAAACCTTAGGGTCTTTAAAGCCCATTATTGCGCATTGCTCTTTTGCAGATGGTCCCCCCTTTGCATCCCTATTTTTCCTCCTTTGGATCCCTACTGTGGCCGGTCTGCCAGCTTAACCAATATTCTAGCTTTTTCTCCCCTGTCACTTCCCCATATTAAATGATCAGTTTAACATGAGAAAATCATTTAGGAGAATTACAGATTAGTTATTATGACATTACCTCTCTCTTGAAATCATAGTCGTCCTCAACTATGGAGTAGAGAAGATAAAGCCTATTCATTAGTCCTTTTTCTAGCAGGTAGAGGATCCCTATGTTACCCTACGACATCATTCCAGAATGGATGACTAATCCATTTGGCGCTTGAGAGCCTAAGGCTGCCGCAAGCATGTCTGCATATTAGTCCTCTCAATCTTCCATAGTAGAGTAACAAGCTCTACTTGGTGTTTGGGAGACGTCATCTCCACAAACTTGATCTAAGCACGCATGCTACTTAACATTTGTGCACAATAAAGAAAAAGAGAGCCTTATAGGACAAAAACTTTCTTCATTTTAAACATTTGTACATTTGCTTAATCTAAGGAAGCATCATAAGCATTGACAAGGTTTAGGTTATCCTTTAATTGTATGCCTTGCATCCATCTAGCATCTTCAAAAGGATAATTCTTAAACTTAATAAAATATCATCGGATAGTCTTACCGCCTCTGAATACCTTGTCTTCATGTCGGAGAATGGACTCGGGCTGGTGCACCTCTTCTTCGTCCTCGATCTCCGGTGGGTCTTCAATAGTTGGTTCTTGAGGTGGCTCTCCTTTCTAAGGCTTTAGTAGGCTCACATAAAAAGCATTGTGTATGAGCCAATGGCTGGGCAACTTGAGTTGATAGGCCATCTCATTGATTGGCCTAAGAATCTGGAAAGGACCATAGTACCTGTTTGCTAACTTAGCATAGTACTTTTGATGTCCCGTAGGATTCTTGCCTGTCGTGTGCCTTAATCGAGCCTTGGGAAATTTAAGTAAGACCCAATCATTTTCTTTAAAGGCTTAGGCTCTTCTGTGCTTATCAGCAACAGCCTTTTGCCTTTGCTGTGAGATAGAGATAGCATCCTTAATCTTTTGGAAAGATTCTTGTAGGTCTTGGCTATACATCTGCAGCAAAGATCTTCCCGTGTACCTTAAGTAGAAGGGGACTTTTTGATCTTCCCTCAATTACCTCAAAAGGTGCTTTTCACGTGGAAGTATATACAGTGTTATTGTAGGCATACTCCACTAAGGGTAAGTACTTCTCCCATTGGGACCTTTGATCTACTTCCGTTACATAGGTTTTTAGTAGATCAAGAATTATTAAGTTAGCTATTTCACTTTGGCGATCCGTTTGCGGGTGATAGGCCGAAGAGAAGTTTAGCCTTGTCCCTAAATTCTCAAAGAGACCCTTCCAGAAATCACTGGTCATTCTAGGATCTCTATTTGACAGTATGGACATTGGCAAGCCATGGTACTTCAAGATTTGTGATATGAAGAGGGTTGCCATTTGATGGGCTTTGATAGTCTTTTTGACAGGTATAAAATGAGCTTGTTTACTTAACCTGTCTACTATCGTCCATATTCCCGTATTCCCATGGATAGACTTAGGCAATCCAAAGATAAAATCCATGGATATGCTCTCGCATGGTGAATTAGGGATTGGCAAAGGTTGAAGCAATCCAGGTTTCTTCCCTCTATCAAACTTCGTCTTTTGGCATACCACACATTTAGAAACATACTCTTGTATGTTTGCTTTCATGGTAGACCAATAGAAATATGTTTCAATCCCCTTTAGGGTAGACTGAATCCCTCTATGCCCCGCATAAGCAGGAGCATGAGATTCATACATTACTTTCTCATGTAGTGAGTTAGTAACGCATAGGCTATTGCCATAGAGAAGATAACCATCTTGTAAAGTAAATGGTTGCTCTTTCTTCCCTAGTGCAAGGGCTGAAATCACATCTCTAAAAGCGGGATCAATAGCATAGTCATCTATCATAGAAGATAGATCATTGTGAGTTGCTATGGAAACCGCATTCACTCTCGGCCGTCTTGAGAGTGCATCGGCTACTTGATTACGCTTGCCAGCAATGTGAGCAATATGAAAATGAAATTGCGAAAGGAAATTTACCCACCTCATTTGTTTGTCGGAGAGCTTGTCTGCGTCATGAAGTACTTAAGACTTTGGTGATCTGTTCACAGAATGAAAGGAGTTCCCAATAAATAATGCTTCCATGAGTCTAAGGCATGTAGAACTGCGAGGAGTTCCTTTTCATATATGCCTAGAGCTTGCTCAACAGGGTCGAGCCTTCGACTTTCATAGGCTATGGCTCCAAGGCAATCACCACAAGCGTCACAATGGACCTCAAATGGCTTTGAGAGATCCGGCAGTGTAAGCACTGGTTGAGAGATAAGCTTTTCGAAAGCATTGTTCTCCTTGGCAGACCGTGTATACCTAACGTTTTTCTTTGTTAGGTCATGTGATGGTCCTACAATTTGTGAGAACTTTTCTATGAAGCGTCTATAGTATGCACACATAACTATAAAGCTTCTTAGTTCATGAAGATTCCTTGGTTTAGGCCATCCTTTTATTACCTCTAACTTTGATGGATCCATTTGGATGCCATCTTGAGAGATAATGTGACCTAAATACTTAATTTCTTGTAAGAAAAATTCACTTAATTTCTTGTAAGAAAAATGCACACATACCTATAAAGCTTCTTAGTTCATGAAGATTCCTTGGATCCATTTGGATGCCATCTTGAGAGATAATGTGACCTAAATACTTAATTTCTTGTAAGAAAAATTCACTTAATTTCTTGTAAGAAAAATGCACACATACCTATAAAGCTTCTTAGTTCATGAAGATTCCTTGGTTTAGGCCATCCTTTTATTACCTCTAGCTTTGATGGATCCATTTGGATGCCATCTTGAGAGATAATGTGACCTAAATACTTAATTTCTTGTAAGAAAAATTCACTTTTCTTTCGATTAACATAAAGTTTATTCTCTCTTAGAACTTGGAATATTACCTCGAGGTGTTGCTTGTGTTCGTCTAATGAATTAGAGTAGATGATGATATCATCAAAGAACACTCCAGTAAAGGTTCGGTGAGGCCTGAATAGCTTCTCCATCAAGCGGTTGAATGTGGCTGGTGCATTGGTCAAGCCAAAAGGCATGACAATGTATTCGTAAAGACCAAACGTAGTGCGAAATGCGGTCTTTACAATGTCTTGATCCACTATCCTTATTTGATGGTAGCCACTTTTTAGGTCAATCCTACTGAAGTAGGTCAATCCTTGTAGCTTATCAAATGTGTCATCTACCCGTGGCACGGGAAACCTATTCTTGATAGTGATCCTATTTAGTGCTCTATATTCGACACACATACGATATGTGTCGTTTTTCTTTTGCACTAGTAACACGGGTGAGCAAAATGGAGATGAGCTAGGCCTAACCATGCCCTTCTCAAGTAACTCATGCACTTGCCGCATAATCTCTTCTTGTTGAGCTTGAGAAACTCTATAAGGAGGTTTACTAGGCGGTGAACTTCCTAGAAGAAGTTCAATTGCATGGTCATCATTGCCTTGTTTAGGAGGTACTTCACAAGGGATGTCGTCAATAAAGCGAAACCCCTTGAGAAAATTGGATATCTCTAATTCCTTGTGAGCGTTTATATTTTCTTTTGCTAAAGCATTAGGTTCATTTTGAGAATCTTTAACAAAAACCATGTACACGGAAATAGAGCTCTTTATTGACTTATTGAAAGCTTGCATATGTACAATGGGTATGGTGTTACCCATCTCTTTGGCACCTTTTTCCCTGAACTTAAAGTAGATTCTCCTTATAGGGAATTTAACATTGGCAACCATGCGATCAAACCATCGTGCCCCTAGGATTACATCCTCATGCTTGAGAGGAGAGATAAAGAAGCCCTCTTTGTCCACATAGCTTTGGACATGGAGCCTCAATTTCCCGATTAAGGGAGTGACTGAAGCTTCTTGCCCCTTGAAAGCACCATTTGCGGGTAGGACATCTCCCATCTCATAGTCTTGGATGCCTAGCTTGGCGGACAACTCTGTGGATATGAAATTGTGAGTAGAACCAAGGTCAAAGAGAATAAAAGCATCATGTTCTTTTACCTTTCCCCAAGCATGGCATAGAGGAGATCCTTTGTGGTGAGCTTCCTCTTCTTGGATTTCAACCAAGGTAGCTCTAGGAGGCTCATGGCGGGTGTTCTTTTGTGGACAAGCGAAGTACGCATGCCCTTGCTTGTCGCACTTGAAACAGCGGTTATCCTTGCGATAACGCTCAAGCTCTTCAGGAGAGAGTTTGTTTTTGCCTTTGTAAACTCCCTTCTCTTTAGCTTTGTTGGAATTGCCCTTAGGAGACTTTTGGACATTGTCCTTCCCCTTAGGCTGATTGGAACCCTTGTTTTCCCTGGGCTTAGAATTTCTCTTAGCCCCTGTTTGGAAATTGATTCAAGAGGCCACCATAGTATGGTGTATAACCGCGGATATAGTGCGTGGCCTTTGGGAGTTGACATACTCTGCCATTTCTTCAGTTAAGCCCGCACAAAATTGTTGCTTTTGCTCTCCAAAATCCATCTTTTTGAAGACAGTGGCTTTGAGATGTAAGTCCCAAAACCTGTCTACATATTTGTGAATGGATTCGTAGGAAGAGTACTTCAAGCTTCGCCATTCGGTGAGTACTTTGTCTTTGGCATCGATGGCCAAAAACTGCTTCATAATGGAAGCTCTTAAAGCTTTCCATGTTCGTGGAGCTTCACCGTTTGCCCGTAGGCTAGACCACCATTGCCTGGTGGGCTTTTGAAAGTGCATAGCTACATGGCGTAGCTTAGAGGACTCCGTGAAGCCCTCATCTCCAAACGCCGCATCGAATTGTTGGATAAAGGCCAAGACTTTGTCCGTAGCACCAAAGGTGTCATCGTAGGTAAGGAAAGAGATGCTCTTTTCTCCCTCTTTGAACGTCTTGAGCTTGGACAACCTCTTTTCTATGGCCTCTTCTTTTTTATGGTTCAAAAGTTCCACCATCGCTTTCTCAAAGGATGAAGAATTTGAGGAAAATGGAGAAGAGGGTGACCTCTTTCTCGCCTTTTTCTTGCCTTGGTTCTCTTTGTCCGCACCATCACTTTCTTCATAAGAGGAAGAGGATGAAGAAGATGGAGAAGAGGGTGATCTCTTTCTCGCCGTTTTCTTCTCTTGCTTTTTGTCATCCCTCTTTGAATTATGGTGGGGAGAAGTGTGCAATGGTCTTCTCCGTTTAGGAGGTGATGGAGAGCGTTTAGCCCGCCGTCTTGGTGGAGCCATCTCCGCCGAGGTGGCAGGAGACTCACTTCTTTCTCATTCCTTTGGTGGGGGCTCTTGAGTTCTCCTTTGAGAAGGAGATGCGTCATCAAGAAGCAAATTTTTAAGCCCTTTGTATGGCCATATCCTCTTCTTCTTCCTGAATCGGAGAGAGGCCTCTTTTGGAAGTCTCACAAGGAGGCTTCCTAAGTACTCTCTCTTCATGGTGGAGAACTTGGGGAATCCCATGAGCACAAAGCTGTCGTTGCACTTCACTATGGAGGGATGGATTGCCCATGGCTTGTTGAAGCCTAGAAACAAGGTAGTTAACAAGCATCGGGGCATCATTAGTAGCCTGCTCATTAGCAAAATCAAAGTTATCAACATTAATTTCACTCTCTTTACTATTATCAGCCATTCTAACAACTTTTAGGTGTAAACTTTTTTAGGTGTACTTTGGCACTTCAAGCCCTAGTTGCTACTCCTCTTTACCCCTTTAGAAAAAGCACTCAAGCTACTGTACCCATGGCTCGAATACCATTAATTGAAAGTAATAGAAGAGAGAGTCGTTCACACCAAAACAGCACCGACTCCTGTCAAGCTTGTAATAGCTCAATAGTGGTAAGCCGTAGGCAAGCCCCGTAGGACTCCACTATTAAGACCATAGCTCTCGACGGTGATGCCTCGTTATCTGCACGAAGGCAAGCGCACTGCAAGGCTGAAAAATCCCTATTCTACTTACTCATTTGCAATTAATAATAACAACCATTTATAGCTAGCATGAGGACCTTCCTTCTTGAGAAAGAAAAGAGAAACCTCGTGCTCTGATACCAATGTAACATTTAATGGCCTAGTAACTTGTGTGTAGCAAAAATTAGCATGAAAATAGTGAGAATTTCATTAGAATAGATTCCTAATGAGCATAACAAGAGTGCTTGGGTGGAGAGAGCAACTAAAAGCATAACACCTAGTTAGATAGCATGAACAATACTTCAAAAGAGAGAGAAATTAAGCTATTGACAACAGTTGAGGACCGGATTTACATGGAGCCGGTCCCCCCTCCAAAAGGCTTTGTATTATAGGGTTCTCCCATCAAGAGAGACATTTTACAATACAATTCTTTGTGTAATGAGAATGGAAGCTTCAAGCACTAAGCAAAACACTTATAAAACACAACATCAATTCCCTCACGGTCTCAAACCCAAGACCTCACACACCTTCGAAGATGGTGAGAGCTAGCGGGGTATGAGAGTAGATTGAGAGGAGGAAGGAGTAGTCTTACGAGAAAGATGTACATCTCCTCACATAATCACTCATATTAGCATAGCATAGCTTAGTAATTAGCATGGTAGAGGAGATGAGCATGCATTGAAGCTTGGCTCTTGGTTGGATTTGCATCACAAAGCCAAGAGTTGTTGGTGTGGACCTCCTTTCTCACAAGCTTGGAGTAGGTGATAAGCTGTCCATTAAAGCTTGAGAAGGAGAGAGAGATGTCTTCTTGCTTCGCACATGAGCTTGTGTGAGAGTGTGTGAGTGTGTGAGATAATGACTTGAGAAAATCAGCCCCCTCTCTCTCTTGGTCGACCGCTCATGCTATTTTCTCTTGTTAACACCCCATTGGACCTCTCCAGGCTTAGCCAATAGGATTTTAGGAGCATAAGTGATAACCTTCTGACATCTGTCCCCCTTTCCTCTTTTGTGAGAGCTTTAGGTAATAAATTAATGCCACTAAACTCTCATTGGACCCCTTTGTCTCCTGGCCAATAAGAATCGGGCAAGCCATTGGGTTGTTGAATGCTCATTGGACTCCTTGGTAGACTATCCAATAGTCTTCTAGAGAGCTTAATTCTTATTGTGTTCTTTTATTAAGTGCTTTTAAATTAATTAAACTAGATTTACTCTAGCCTAATTCTCATTGGTCCACCTCCATGGCCATCCAATAAGACTTGAGTACACCTTGGGGGCATCTGGCCTAGGGAGCTGACCTGTGTCTCTCATTCCCTTTGTGTAAAGGAGAGCTGTGAGTGTGTATGTGTGTGTTTCTCTCTCATCCCCTACTTGCAAGGCTCGCCTCCTCCTTTGTAGGATTCATGAAGACTTTTGGTACACACACAAAGCATCCAATTTTTACTAAGCTTTGACCATTGGACACAACCTTTGAATTTTGGAACCTTAGCATTTTGGAAGTCTTAATGGGCTGAACCTTAGGGGCTTTAAAGCCCATTGTTGCTGTCACAAGACGGGCACCATGTGCCAATAGAAAAGAACAAACTAAACAGACTTTTAACACTACAATAACAAGTGAGCTGAAAGAGAGAGACGACACGTGACACGGAGTGGCGGAATTCCACCCCAGAGAGTATTGGCCCCAAACCTTGGCGCCCCTTTCGGTATTTCTTTATATTGCATCAACACAGTACAAGCCGGTACTCCAAACTCTGCACCTTCTCCAAGAAGCATGCCAGAGAATGAGCCCTAACCTCATATCTAAAGGCCCTAGGTCCCAAAAGCAGTTTAAAGTAAAAAGCCTTCAAACTCAAAAGCATCTGGTCCAAAAGCAAAGCCAAAAAGCTGCCAGCACAATTTACGAAAATCCGTACAGCCTGCCACGTCATCAGCTAGTGCAAAATGCGGAAATCCGTACAGCCTGCCACGTCATCATGCTAGCGCAATTTTCGAAAATCTGTCACGTCATCAGTTTTTTGCATGTGTGCGGATCCTGCTTTATTTTAATCCTTTATGTCACTTGGGGCCCCATCGGACGGGGTCCCCATAAGTTGGTAGGACTTCTTCTTCTGTTACTTGTTCTCTTAGTGTTTAGGCCCCTCGGCCGGCATCTGTAAGTTGGCCCCCTTCTTCAGGGCTTTGACACGTCAGCAGTTTGTTACAGTTGCACATTGCTCTTTTCCGGATGGTCCCCCCTTTGGATCCCTATTTTCCCTCCTTTGGATCCCTATTTTCCCTCCTTTGGATCCCTACTGTGGACGCTCTGATAGCTTAACCAATATTCTAGATTTTTCTTCCTTGCCACTTCCATGATGATCCAATGAGGGTCCCCAAATCTCAGCTCCACAGAGCAATGCGAAGGCCACCAAATTGTCAAAGAACCAGAGCTTCGTCCACCGAGGCTCCTGAAAATGAACCTGTGAACACATCCTCTCCAATCTACCCAATGTTGCATGGGCTTTGGTCAGCCTAGTCTCTGCTTCTCTCCTCAATGAAAATGTTGGTCCACTAAAGAGCACCCCAAGGTAAGTGTAAGCGTCTGTTTACTCCACTGTCTCCTGGCCGTATGTGAATACGGGTGCTGACCTCCTAATGCATTGTGGGGTGGTATTAATCACCATAACCTTGGTTTTACCAAGGTTGACAGACAAACCACTTTCATGCGCAAACCTATGCAAAGCATCCAAGTGGCGTTGCATCCCCTCCGGAGAGTCGGAGATCAACACAATATCATCAGCATATGACAATAGTGGAATCCGTGTCCCTGCCAACTGTGCACCTCTATGACCATCTCTCTCAATATAGAGAGAGACACCATTACACTCTAAATAAACATTGAGCAGTTGCTATCTAAACATCCTCTCTTCACTATTTGCATTCAATGTGAAACTTAGTGCATTCAAATATTTGAAGAAACTGCTGATGTCAGAGACATAAAGAGAGAGAGAGAGAGAACATTACACTCCAAACAAACGTTGAGCAGTGGCTATCGAAACATCTTCTTCACTGTATGCATTCAATGAGAAACTTAGTGCATTCGAATAGTTGAAAGAAGCATCTGCAAGGTCAAAATGAGGCTTGGTCTTGGATAACTGAAGCAATTCACCCCTGCATTCACAAAAAACCTCAGAGGTCCAAGCAATATATAAAAATCTCTCTCTCTCTCTTGAATCAGACCCACCCTCTCTCTCGACTCTTGAATCGGACTGACTCTCTCTCTCTCTCTCTCTCTCTCTCTCTCTCTCTCTCTCTCTCTCTCTCTCTCTCTGCTGCTCCTGCGCGCGCCACTGCTGCTGCCCCCTGTGCGCGCCACTGCTGCTGCTGTTTCACCCCCTGCGCGCGCCACTACTGCTGCTGCTGAACCCGTTGTAGCTGACCTGTTGCGACTGCACGCTGCCAAGGCTGTAGCACTTGCCGCTGCCTCACTGTGGCAGCATTACCAAGTGCACCAGGCCCGCAATCTCTCACACACGGATACATACCCACACACACACTACACACATACACGCATACACACAAGTACTCCCTCTCTTCCCCTTCTCCCCTCTTCTTCACAATATGAAGAGAGGGTAGTTACGAAGACAGCCATGTCTTCCCCCATCATCAAGACGCCGGTATCGACAATGAAGACAACGTTCATGCTCACGAACAAGAGGCTTGCACAATTGGAGAAGGACATGAAAGAATGGCGGATGGAGAGAGAGATATGGGAGGAGGAGAAAGCCACCCTCATCAAGCTATGGAACGAAGAGAAGGAGGACATGAGAGCGGAAATCCAAAATCTCAAAGAGGAGAAGGAGAGAAGGGAACGGGAGAACGGGAAGGAGAGGGAGAGATGGAGGAAAGAGCAAGAAGAGATGAAGGCACAAATCGATCTCCTTCATGCTTCCATCACATCCCTCACCCCCGAAGAAGGAGAGATTAAAGAGGAGGCTAAGGAAGCCCTCAAGGAGGAGATCACCAAAGCCCTCACCGCAAGCATTGAGGACAAATTAGAGGCCACCAAAGAAGGATGGGTCGAAGTGGTCAAAAAGAACATCAAGAAGGTTGCAAGAGAGGAAGCCCAAAAAGATGAGGTACTCATCGTACACACAACCATCGAGGAGGAGAAGATGCGACAAGCTCGCCGTCTCAATGTGCGAGTGACCGGCATCAAAGAAGAAGAAGGGTCTACACCCGAGAGCGATGGGAAAGCTTTATGCAAGAAAGTGGGATACAAGGAAGAAGAGATCCCTTTCTCCAAAGTTTGGAGAGCCGGCAAAGATCCAAAGAAGAGAGCTCTCATCCTCCAATTCGCCTCCGAGGAGTCTCGAACTTCTTTCCTCCGAAAGAGGGTCATCTTGAGAGGGCTAGAAGGCCCCCCGATTTATCTTGATGATGACCTCACAAAGATGCAACAAGATCACCGTCACGCGTGCATGCCTAGAGTCCACCAAGCCCGCAAAGAAGGGAAGAAGGCAGTATATCGAGATGGTAGGGTTATCATTGATGGCAAGACCATCGCATAGGGACTCACGGCCTGTGGGACACACGAGGAGATTCATGTCACGGTTTGGAATTGCAATGGAGACCTATGGACACACCCAGAGAGACTTGAGGAGGTGATGAGAGGTCGAGACATCATTCTACTTACAGAGACACACGAGAGCCCAGAGAGAGGGCTACCACGGATACATGGATTCCAGTGGGAGTCTCTACATCGGGGGTGTATGCGCCAGCACACCACTCGTGGCTCAGGAGGAGTGGCCATACTCTTTAGACAGGGGCTTCACAGTAGACTACAGATTGTTGCCCGGGACCCACAGGCCCGCTACATGTGGATTCGCCTCGAGCTCTCACGAGACAGGATCGTCTACATTGCCCTTTGCTACTTTGCTCCCACAGGCTCCAGATTCGCCCCTATTGAGCAGGAGTCACCGTACGCATGCCTCACGGAGGAGATTATGGAGTACTCCACACTGGGTGAAGTCTTCCTTATGGGAGACTTCAATGCTCGTACGCGCAGTGAGCAGTGTGAGGCATATGACCACGAGGACCGAGAGGCACTACACACTCTAGATGAGGAGGCTACTATGAGAGATACAGCAGACAGAGCTCCAGTCACAGCCTACGGACGACATCTACTTCGACTTGGCTCCCAGCACCGTCTCGTTATTTATAACGGGATGGTCCAGTGGCCCACCTCAGGGGGCCTGACTTGTATGCCACATGGAGTTGCAGAGGGAGGGGGGAGTACAGTCGACTATATTCTGGGACCAGGGAGGCTACACACCTTATCACATCCTTCACCATTCCACCCATACCCATCAGAGCCGACCACACATACCTCTCTTTCTCCATCAGCGGAGATACCATCCCACACAGCTCCACAGCACACACTCCACACACCACCATCCATTTCACACATGAGCTAGCCTCTCTTTACTCGGCCGAGGTCGAGCATGGCCTATGCCTCCTCCACCCATCCACACCACTCTCAGTTCTCACATCACATATCTCTTCCGTTCTCCACACTTCAGCTATTAGCTCCTTTCCACACACCACTCACACAGGACGCACTCCCCCCCCCGGGACTATGCCTCAGAACCGCTGGTATGATGATGAGTGCAGAGAGCTATACCGACGCCTCCGCGCACAGCGAGCCTTAGGAGAGATCACAGAGAGAGAGGCCAGACGGCATATGAAGACACTGACACGCCAAAAGCGGCGAGCATTCGAAGAGGCACAGGAGCTTGAGCTATACCGCCTATTCATGAGCATGGATAGCGCAACAGCATGGCGCACCCTGCGCGAGCCACGTCCGACTACAGCTATTGAGGATCCACAGATATGACATGATTATGCAGAGCGACTTTACGAGGTGCCAGGACAGCCTCCTATCCCACAGCCACACGAGCCACGCCCCACGTGCTCCTCCTTCTTTACAGCACAGATGGTAGAGAGGGCCATACGCCGCATGCAGCACAGACGATCAGCTGACCATACTGGATTACAGAGTGAGCACATCATTTATGCGGCCTCCACTATAGCCCCGTTGATTGCACATGTCTTCAACCGGGCTATAGGGGAGGGCTTCCCAGAGGAGTGGACACAGCACACCATAGTGCCTATCCACAAATCTGGCGACACCCTGGATCCAAGGAACTACAGGACTATCATGATTGGCCACACGATGGCCAAGCTATATGGAGCAGTACTTGAGGCACAGCTCAGTTGCTACGCAGAGATCGAGGGTTTACGAGCTCCAGGCTAGGCAGGTTTCAGACGAGCTTTCTCCACCACTGATCACATCTTCGTTCTGCGCTGCCTCATTGATGGGGCAAAGGCGCGGAAGAAGAGGCTTTACTGCTGCTTTGTGGATTTCCGCAAGGCCTTTGACACAGTCCCACGCGAGAGACTCTTCCAGCGCCTTCACAGCATTGGGGTACCAACAGAGATGATTTGGGCCATATATGCTCTCTACGAGAAGGTGACGGGTCGAGTTCGTTGCCCAGGCGGTTTTTCAGAGACCATTGCTAGCACCATTGGTGTTAAGCAAGGATGCCCACTCTCCCCGACACTCTTTGGGCTCTACATCGACGAGATCTCCGACTACATACTGCGAGCAGGGGGAGAGGGGAGCGACTTGGCAGGTACTCCGGTCCACATCATGTTATATGCTGATGATATTGTGTTGATTTCAGAGTCACCCGAGGGCTTGCAATGCCATCTTGAGGCCTTGGACGAATTCAGCACACACAGGGGGTTGACTGTGAACCTTGGCAAAACCAAGGTTATGATCTTTCACACATCCAGTGCAGTGAGGAGCGCTGCCACCTTCACAGCAGCAGGAGGAAAGGTTGATGTAGTCACCTCCTATGTCTACCTTGGCATCACATTCACCAGCCTACCAGGACCCTTCACTATGAGGCAGGCTGCTGCTGACAGGCTCACCCGAGGATATGCAGCTCTGGCCATGCTAGAGCGGAGATGCCACCAGGCACACTTTCAGGAACCCCGCACGAAGGGGTGGCTTTTCGACACCTTAGTCACCCCGGCCTTGATGTACTCGGCGGCAGTATGGGCACCAGGATTGACAGCTGACCAGTGGACACAGCTTGAGAGGCCACAGGTATGTATGATCTCACGCTTGCTCCGCAACAAGAAGACAGTGCCACATGACATTATTAGAGCCGAGCTCGCCACACCACCCATGGTGGTAGAGGCACTATTCCAGACAGTCTGCTTCATCCAGAGGATGAGAGAGCTACCTCCTGACAGACTTACTCGTAGAGCATTTGAGGCAGCTATACAGCTATCAGAGAGTGGGCATGAGAGAGCATGGTACTCACAGGTCAGAGCATGGTTTGAGGGACACGGTCTTGACATGGAGAGCCTACCACCATTCCAGTACGACCCCCACTCACCATATGTTCACCTCTCTCGCAGTGAGAGGAACTTGGTACTGAGACAGGATCTGTGGCAGCTATACACTAGGAGAGTCTGGGAGTCACCTGGCTTGGGGACGAGGATGTCAGATTACAGAGACCAGTTTCTCACCATATTGTCCGGGGGGTTCATACAGAGACCACGCTACATGGACACATATATGCCACATAGCTCACGGGTGGCGATTGGTCAGCTGAGAGTGGCTTCACACAGGTTAGAGATTGAGATCGGGAGACATACTGGTGTTCCCAGGGGGGAGCGCGTCTGCAGAGCCTGCACAGAGGAGGTGGAGAGTGAGGAGCACTTTGTATGTAGATGCAGAGCATACACTGAGATCAGAGGCAGGTATGAGGCCCTATTCAAAGGACAGCCCACTCTCCGAGAGATCATGGACTCTCGAGATCAGAGACAGCTCGGACGGTTCTTACTAGAGATACAGAGCCATCGGGACACACTACTACAGCCACACACAGCTACACAGACAGAGGGGAGACAGTCGCAGCTCACAGACTTCTTTCAGAGGATTACCGCCCCTCCCCCACCAGACACTCAGAGAGGAGTGACACTCCCACAGGCGGAGGTGAGCCGAGCTAGACGACGACCACGAGTCACAGGCTACAGGGGCGCGAGCTCCCACCACCGACAGATCGAGGAGATCCGAGCCCGGGAGCGCCGTGCCACTGAGGAGCGAGTGGCCCGGATGAGGGCCGACCCGACAGCTTTCATCCGGGTAGCCTTGGCACCAGACCCGCCCATGTACCACATCTTACATCCCCCCATTAGTACAGGATGGAGTTAGATAGCTTGATGCATTCTCATGATTGTACTACCTTGAGCATATGGCTCCATCCCTCCTCAGATACCCCACTACCTACACTCAGTTCAGTTTTGTATCAGTTTTTGTTTCATTTGTCTTTCCGATAGACGGATGACATACACACCATGTACATTTGATTTGTCTCATAGGCCGATTTCGGCCTGACATAGACGTTAAAAATCTTTCTTTCTTCTTTCTTTCTTTTCTCTCTCTCTCTCTCTCTCTCTCTCTCTCTCTCTCTCTCTCTCTCTCTCTCTCTCTCTCTCTCTCTCTGTGGCTCCAACTGGCCCACTCAAGGGTGCTGACTGTCACCTGCGCGCAGCCCTTACAGAAGGGTCTGCTTTCTGCCTGCATTCGCAACCTGTGGTGATAAAGGCACAACCCCTCTGTAGGCTGCCCCGTGCTCTGTACCTGCGTGTGTTGAACACAGCCCCCTTCAAGGCACTGTCTGTGATATCCGAAAGCAGCCCCCAACTGAGCGGGAGGCCTGCTGAATGCACTCGAAGCCTGTGCTGTAGGAGGCGTAACCCTGAGGCCTAAGCCTGTGTCTGTGCGTACCAGCCCAGCGCGCGACCTGTTCGCACACAAGCCCTCTCTTTCTACACGTAGAAGGACTTCCTACGCGTAGCAAGTCCCCGGCACCCCTCCTTTACCTACGCGTAGAAGGACTTCCCATCTCCTACGTTAAAGTTTGAAGGTTTTTAAGCTTTGAAATAAACTTTTAAAGTTTAAAGGTTTTTAAGCTTTAAAAAATAAACTCTTAAGTTTGCCTTATTCTCAGTCCCTCACCCTAGTACCCTACCCCACATTTGTGGGGTGGGTTCGATGGATCCGCCTACCGAAGGGGAAGGGCCGGGTGTAGATAGCTACACCACCCCAAAAAAAACGACGGCTAATTTCAAACGGAGAAACAGAGATACTATGCTATCACCAGGATCCTTACGAGTTGGAAAAACCTCCAGGATACATGATGAGCTACTAATGGAGAAGGTCCAGGTGATGCTCAAATCAGAGCAAAACTATATGAGGGATGACATCAGGAAGGAAATGCACGCGAACGCTGAGAGCTACAGGAACTCCATGTATGGAGACATGATGAGAGAACTAAGGAAAGAGATCCGGGGGGTACATAAATGAGGAAATTCAGATCGGGAAAACGGAATTACGAAACCTAATCAAGGCCGAAGTAAATGTGACAGAATGCGTTATGCAAAAGAAACTCGATGAGGCAGTAGCAAGTTTTGAAGCATGGAGAACAAATATGGAAAAGCACATGGGGGAAAAAGATGCAATAATCGAGGAGCTAAAAGGAGAACTTGCGGCTTGCAAATCTGCAACTAAGGAGAAGGAAGACGACCAACCTTCCGTGCTGAAGGAGCTCGAGGACATGAAGGATCAGATGAAAGCTCTACGGGAAGGAGATAAACAGAAATCGAAAACGGCATCTTCATGGGCGGAACGTCTTGTTAAGACACAAGAAAAGGTTGATGAAGCAGAGAAATGGATTGAGGATGCGAAGAAAGGGAAGGCCCTGATGCCTGAGACCACACCTACCTCCACCATTATTAATATGACCATTGAGGAAGAGCACAAAAGGAAGAATCGGGCTCTGCATGTGCGGGTCACAGGAGTCAAAGACAAAGAGAATGTAGATGAAGAAGTGAGGGAACTACTACAAAGCATGGGCTTCAGCCTACTCACACAAGTGCATGGAGAGTGGGCAAGAAAGGAATCGACGAGAAGGGAAACGTAAAGGATAGGGCACTTATTCTCCGCTTCCCAAATATAGAAATAAGAAAAGAATTTCTAAAGAAGAGGCCAACTCTTAACAAGACCGATATTTCCCTGGGAGATGACCTTACATTGGCACAAGTGGCACACATGCAAGAGTTGATGCCAGAGATCAAGGCAGCAAGAGAAAAGGGAAAAATCACCTTTTATAGAGGAGGAAAAGTAGTGGTTCTGGAAAAGCGCACATCATGACGGTGCGAGACCTATGGGGCGACGCTCCGGATAGCGGCGTGGAATTGTAATGGATCATATAGGCTAGATGTAGGTGCCTTTGAAGACAGCTTTAGGGACAGAGACATAATTTTCTACTCAGAGACACACCAAATACCGGGACAGCTTATGCCACATGTGAAGGGGTATTTATGGGAAACAACTGGTCGACGAGACAAGAGATCTCTGCGAGGTAGCCGGGGTTCAGGAGGAGTAGCAGTCTTATTTAAAGAGGAGCTGAAACCACTACTACAGATTATCAGGAAAGATGAACAAGCAAGGTATATGTGGGTGAGAATGAGAGCCGAGACAGGTAGATTTCTATATATCGCTATATGCTACTTCCCTCCAAGTACATCAGTCTACTCCTCACCTAAAGGACAGTCCCCTTTCTCCATATTGAATAATGACATATGGGAGTTCTCTAGAGATGGAGACATCGTTCTCTTAGGAGACTTTAATGCCAAAACGGCCAACTCTCAAGCAGTATTCTATGATACCTGAGGAAATGCTCAGAGAAGTGGATTTATCACAAGAGGGGCTTACTAGAAACTCACAGGATAAAGAACACACTAAATATGGGAGACATCTCATGGAAATGGCAACTACACATGGTTTGGCCATACTTAATGGTCCAGAGAATTTCCGTTTATCTGGGGGATTCACATGCTTCCCGCACAGGCATGGGGCCAGTACAGTGGATTATGTCATGACTTCACCAAGCTTTATTTCTAGTATCGAGGACTTTAAGGTGGGACCCAGACCGGTTGGGATTGCAGTGGATCATGCTCTCTTGACCTTATCAATCTCCTTCCAATACAATGCCTCTCAAGTACAAAGGAAGAAGACACACACAAGATATACTTTCACGCCAGAGATTGATTCAGTCTATATGGAAAAGATCTATAATAGGATGTGGGCAGCCGAGCCAGTATATACTGTAGAGGAGATAGTATCTCAGCTAACAGAGATACTACATGGAGCAGCACAAGAGGCATACCCACATACTCAGCTTGATCAGAAGAGAGGATCTGGGAACATGCCTCAAAACAGTTGGTACGACGAGGAATGCAGAGGGACGAGAACCCAGGTCCAGAAAGAGCTTACACTTGGGATTATCACATATAAGCAATCTCGGATTGCTCTTCGGCGTATAGTACGTCGCAAGAAAAGGGCATTTTTAGCCAAACTGGAGAAGGATTTATATCAGCTCTTCTTGAGTCAGGACTCACATGAGGCATGGCGTTTATTTCACGAGCACTCATCGCCTCCGACAATTACTTCTCCTAAGATTTGGGATCAATATGTAACATCATTATATACAGTACCTGGACAACCTCCATTACCAAATCCGCTCGAGCCATGCCCTGCTACTAGTACTTTCTTTACTACGGAAATGGTGGAAAAAGCCATTGATAAGATGAAGACAAGAAGAGCATATGATCATGAGGGTTTAGTAGCAGAACATCTGATCCATGCAAGGGATCTACTTTCAGAAGTCCTTGCTCGTCTATTTAATCGGGTCATGTGTGAAGGATTACCTGAATCTTGGAAATTATCTACTATCGTACCTATTTTCAAGTCAAGGGATCCTATGATACCCGGGAACTACCGTACCATTATGGTGGGTCACACATTGACCCGACTGTACGCATCCATTCTAGAACAAAAATTGACTAGATGGGCAGAGAATGAGGGCATAAGGGCAACAGGACAAGCTGGATTCAGGAGGGGTTATTCCACTTTAGGTCATATTCTTACGCTCAGAGCCATTATTGAGGAAGGAAGAGCAAGCGGGAGAAGGATGTAAAGAAAGAGGATGCAAGAGAGCTACACAAGACAAGCACAAAGCACACAGAGATGGAAAGCTTCTTCTTCTTCTTCACACAAAAGAGAGTACAAAATGACTAAGTGCTAAAGCTGAAAAGTAGCACATATGTACATGCGGTCACTAAGTGTGAACACGCAATGAGGATGCAAGAGAGCTACACAAGACAAGCACAAAGCACACAGAGATGGAAAGCTTCTTCTTCTTCTTCACAGAAAAGAGAGTACAAAATGACTAAGTGCTAAAGCTGAAAAGTAGCACATATGTACATGCGGTCACTAAGTGTGAACACGCTAGAAGCGTACTAGGCTGGCACTATAAGTGTAGTCCAGCTGTAGAATCACTGGTAGAGATCCTCCGTGTCGGTCACCTAACGCGCCAGTGAGTAAATGCCGTAAGCGGCCAAGACCCGTAGTGGATGCCAGCTCAAGGTGTAGAGCTCGACATCTCAACACTCCCCCTCGAGCTCTGCATGTCGCAGAGTCCAAGCATAGTCCGGAAACGTCGAAGCTTCTCAGCTCGGAGGGCCTTGGTAAAGATATCCACTATCTGCTCCTCTGTGCTGACGTAGACCAAGTCGATGTCGCCCGCCAACACTCGCTCTCGAACGTAGTGGTAATGGACCTCTATGTGTTTGGTCCTGGCATGGAACACCGGGTTCCTAGCCAACTGCATGCTGCTGAGGTTGTCACAATGGATGAAAATCTGCTCGTCCACCTGCACTCCCAAGTCCTCAAGTAATATGCGTAGCCAAGCTACCTCGCACGCCGCAACTGCTGCACCTCTGTACTTGGCCTCTGTGCTCGATAAAACAACCGTAGGCTGCTTTTTGCTGCTCCAAGTAACAGCAGCACTCCCAAAAGAGAACATGAAGCCACTCGTAGATCTCCTATCAACAATGCTACCTGCCCAATCTGCATCTGTATACCCATACAATGCTAATAGTGCATCTGCTGCATAGAACAATGCGTAGTCAGAGTACCTTGCACATACCTAAGTGTGCGTCGTACTCCATCCAAATGTGGCTTCCTCGGAAGCTGCATGAACTGACTCTCCAAGCCTACTGTGTAGCTCAAGTCTGGCCTCGTGATAGTCAAGTAGATTAGACTACCCACAATCTTCCTGTACATGTTTACATCCTCAACAACATCACCCTTCTCTGCACTCAGCTTTGCATTCACATCCAAGGGAATAGAAATTGGCTTACAATCAGCCATACCATACTATGACAACATGTCCAAAGCATACTGTCTCTGTGATAGCCATACACCCTCTGGAGTCCTGATCACCTCAATGCCAAGAAAGTAGCGCAACTCGCCTAAATCTTTCATTTCAAACTCCTGTTTGAGAAGACCCTTCACATGGTCAATCTCTATAGCATTGTCACCAACAATAATAAGGTCATCTACATATATGGTAATGACCACAATCCCCACATCACTCTCACGTACATAGAGTGAATGATCAGCATGAGCTCTCCTAAAACCAATACTGACAAGATACTTGGCAATCCTGTCATACCATGCTCTAGAGCCCTGCTTCAAACCATACAAAGCTTTGAGAAGTCTGCATACATAATCTAGGTAACCTAGATCCACATAACCAAGTGGCTGATCCATATACACTTCCTCTTGCAACTCACCATTCAAGAAGGCATTCTTTACATCCATTTGATGCATAATCCATCCTCTAGATACAGCCACTGTTATGACAGCTCTCACAGTCGTCATCTTTGTCACTGGAGCAAAGGTCTCCTCATAGTCTATGCCATACGTCTGTGCATAACCCTTTGCGACCAGCCTTGCCTTGTGACGCTCAATGTTACCATCAGCCTTATGCTTGGTTTTATACACCCATTTACAGCCAATAGCTTTCTTGCCACTTGGCAATGGCACCAACTCCCATGTGTCGTTTGCTTCCAATGCAGCCATCTCTTCATTCATTGCATCATCCCAATGCACATTTCCAACTGCATCCTCAAAACATGTGGGCTCCACATCCTGTATCACCTTAGCCATGTAGGCTTGGTGATGCGCTAGATACCCATCATAAGTCAATTTCTGAACTGGATTTCTGACTCTATTAGATCTGTGCGGTCCTGGGTCACTCCTTTGTCCTCTGGCATCTTCCCTAGAAGGGTTCTGCTCTGCTGTGCTGGATCAATGATCCCAAGCCCTCCCTGAGAACAAGGAAGCGTGATGACCGACCAAGCCACCTTGGCTCGGGCCATCTAAGTGTCACGTCCTGACCAAAGGAAGTTTCTGATCAGCCTCTCTACCTGGCTGATACAAGAACTCGAGAAGATCCAACAGGAAGTGATGTACCACATAGTCGCCAACAGCACCTGGTTGGCAACTACTACTCTACCAGCCAGCGAAAGTCGTGTTGAGCTCTAATGTAACAGCTTTCTCCTGATGGACAGAAGAAGAGGAGCAATCTGCTGCTCGGGAGACAAGTCCAAACCAACCTGACAACCCAAGTACCGAACTGCAGTCCCTGGGGGAATCTACCTGAAACCCTCTCCTGGCATCCAATCTGGCACAGGAGCACTACCAACCGAGATAGCCATTGTCTTTCTCCACTTGATCAGTGCGCCCGATGCACAACAGAAGGTCACCAGAGCCTGCTCACATCTGTGAAGATTGGCCTCCTGGCCATCTAAGTACAAGGCTGAGTCATCGGCAAACTCAACGTCCAGTAGCTCCTCTCCCCGAACAGGGAGTGCTAAGCCCCGAAGACCAACCTGCTGTGATACCAAAAATCTGCTCATCGCCTCCGCATAGAACAGAAAGAGAAAGGAGGCAAGAGGACAACCCTGTCTGACCGAGCGTGTGAGCATGAAGCGCTCACCTCTCCCTCCTGCCAAAAGCACTTGACTGTGAGCCTGTCTGTACAAAGCTGACACCCCTCTGATCCAAGCATCTGAGAAGCCCATCCTGCGGAGAGTGCCCTCTAGAAAGTCCCAGTCAACTCGGTCGTATGCCTTCTCAAAATCGAGAAGAAGAATCACAAGGTCCTCACCACGGAGCCGTGCTAGGGCAGAAGCCTCCTAGAAGGTAAAGATGTTGTCAAGGATACTACGTTCCTCGACAAAACCTGTCTAAGTCTCATGTATAAGGCTCTCTAAAAGTGGTTGAATCCTCAAACTCAGAGCCTTGGCAGGAATTTTGTAGGCTGGTGATGGGGCGCCACTGTCGAATCTCATCCAAGGAGCCACCCTCCTTGGGAATGAGGTAGATCAGGCCCTCACTCATGCTGTCAGGCATCAATCCTGTGTGCAAAATGTACTAAAAAGCACTACAAAGATCTGGGCCAAGCAGGTCCCAGTACTCCAAGAAAAAGCCTCCTCAACTGAATGACCTTGGCATGCGAGTGTCGAGGTCCCACTGTCTCAAAAAAAGCACCAGTCACTCTATCACCCACCTGAGTCCACTGAGATGCCTGTCGGTGAAAGGCAAACTCATGACGCCTCTCCTCTGTGCTAGCAAGCTCCTGTCGAGCCTGCTGTAACTGCTCCTCCAACCATGGACTGTCTGGATGCTGCTCCTGCATCCTCTATAGTGAAGCAATGCCTTGTCTGAGACGCTGCTCCGCCTCCCTCAGTGCAGCCCAGCGAGCCAGAGACTCCTGAAGAAAAAAAGTGGCTAAGTTGAGCTAGGCCTGAGGCCACTCTGTCGCCAGGTGAAACCTGGCTGTCCATGCCCTCTGTCCAGAGAGCCTCTACCCTCTCTCTGAGTGTTGAGTCCAACAAGACCCTCTCTCGGATGCGAAGCATCGTGCTCCCAATCCTCTGCCTGTCTGCCACCGTGAGGATCACTGGTGCATGGTCTGAGAAGGAAGTCCCTGCCAAGATGCCCACTGAACCCCCCAAGTCACTGAAGTGGTCACTAGTGTAGAAGCGATCTATCCGCGATAGATTCACTCCTCCCACTCTGCGGTCCGATCTAGAGAAGGCAAGACTGTCTAGGGGCCTCACAAAACCAGAGTGCTGCCATGTATCCGAGACCCTCAAAAGTCATACAAAACCTCTCCCAAGCTGCCAACTCGCATGGCTGCCACCAATCCTGTCAGAAGGGTCCTCCAACATGTTGAAGTCCCCTCCTATACACCAATGATCGGCCTGCGGCAAAGACTCAACAATCTGTGACCAAAACTCTGCACGAGCACTCGCCACATAGGGCGCATAGATGTTCAGGAAGCCCACAAGGCCACCCTGAACCTGCATAGTAATCCACTGAGCCCTGCCTAGCACAATAATCCCTCTGTCCACAATGGCTTGCTGCAATGAGTCCGCAATAGTCATAAATACCCCACCCTGGATGCCTCCAGGTCCAAAAGCAGCTGACCAAAAGGTATCATAACGTCCACGCAAAATCTGACCACATCGCCGAATGCGGCTCTCACACAGATGGTGCTCCTGAAGCATAAGGAGATCAATCTCTCGTCCCACAAGGCAATGCTGAAGCTCCTGACGCAGTCGGCCCCACTGTCGCTGGAACTGGGGCCCACCGAGTCCCTGCACGTTCCATGAGACGATCCTCATGGGGGAGCGAGAGAGAACAGATGTTGCCGCAGCAGCAAGACGGGCTATCTTCGAGGCAGACTTGGATGGAGAGTAATCCGCATCCGAGCGTCCTCTAGATAGGCGTGACTGCACAGAGTGCCTAGCCCAAGCCCAAGCAGAGCGAGCCATGCGTAACACAACCTCCTCTGTCCAAGAGTCCTCATGAATGTATACATAGCAAGGCAAACACTGCGTATCAGCAAAGAAGTACACCACAAGGTGCCTACATCCTGTTGAGTCTGGGGGTGTCACCGCAAACTTGGCCAATGGCCACAAAGTTTGCAACATATCTGTAACTCCAAGTTCTCCCATGTGGTGAGAGAACTCTAAGACCTGTGTATGCAACCATCCCACCATTGAGTCAAGGGACCACTCTCACTCGGCCCTACCACAGAGGGGGAAGGAGAAACCAACTGCGGAGTCCAAGGCCTCTGTCCCCCTAGCGGCGAGGAACAAAACATGGACCCTGAAACAGGCTACCTCATGGTCTGCTACGGAATCGTCGAGAAAACGAGTGAACCCGTAGTCGAAGAAGTCCCACCAGCATCGGATGTCAATGCTCGTCAGCCCACGAGGGATAGCTGCAAGGGAGGATGTCTGAATTTGCAGAGGGGGCCGCAAGAAGGGCTGACCCTCTCTCGCTAGGCGACTCGCGGCAAAGGCGCTGCCAAGAGATCTCATAGCCGTCGGAGAGGGACCAGTCTCCTGAGCCGACTGAGAAACTGGAGCAGGAGGGGGGGGAGAAGGAGCTGGGGAGAGTGCAGGAGAAGAGGGGCGGGATGGGGCGACAGAGGTAGAGGGGCGAGGTGGAGAGGCGACGGGAGCAGAAGGCGGGGAGGATGAGGAAGAGGGGGGGAACTCTTGGGGGGGAGCGGTTGTCAAGGGAGAAGCGGAGGTGGGGGCTGGGTCAGGGATCTCCTCCTCCTCAAGAGGACCAGAACGGTTCCCCGTGGGAACCCACTGCTGCTGAGTAGGCACCTGAGGGCCACTCTGAGTGCCAGGCTGACACTGTGGCCCCTGGCGTCGGCGGCCACGGGCCTACTGCCACCCCTCCTCCGCTGGAGCCCCAAGCTCGGAGGGTGGCTCTGCATCTGTACGCTGTGCAGCTGGCTGTGGCTGCGGGCCAGCCCACCAGGGCTGGGGCTGAGGCTGTGGTGCAGATCGCGGCCTCCTCCGTGGACAGGCCTTCGCTAGATGGCCCATCTGTCGGCAAATGAAGCACTAGTTCGGGAGGCCTGAGTACTCCACACTCTGTCGAAACGCTGTGCCGCTGGCTGTGGCTGCGGGCCAGCCCTGGCAGGCTGGGGCTGACGCTGTGGTGTAGGTCGCGGCCTCCTCCGTGGACAGGCCTTCGCTAGATGGCCCATCTGTTGGCAAATGAAGCACTGGTTCGGGAGGCCTGAGTACTCCACACTGTGAAAACCAACCCCCACTTACCCGAGGTAAAAGGATAACCTTCGGGAGCGTGTGGGTATCTCTGACACAAACTCGAACTGAGGGAATGCCAGCCGCCTTGGCAACTACTGATGCTGCCGTACGAGGTGTCTCCAAGACATTCCCAATGGCGGAACCGATCCTGGAAAGAAGTGGTAGGTACTCCCTCCGTAAACCCGGAAAGCAGATTGAGATGGGGATGTTTGCCTCCTATACTAGAACATCCGAAACCATGTCGCCACTGTCGAAAGTGGGCACGTGATGCTCGGATGGCTAGTGGACTCATAGCTATGACCTTGGACGCCATCTCGGAGGACTCAAACTCGATCTGATAGTAGCCCCGTCCGAGAATCTGTACATCCAAAATCTTTCCCACCTCTGCGAGAAGGCGGGCCTGGAGAAGGTCTCGCAGCTCTCCTCTGCTAGGTCGGGTGCCGAGAATCTTGCAGATGACAGAGGTCGCCTGCAATCGCTCTACCTCTGCGGCAAGGCTCGCTTGCTTTGTAGGCGAGAGAGCAAGTCGAATGGTGGGCTCAGCGGGGTCAGGCGAGGGGGCTTCTGGCGAGTCCCTCTGTGGCGAAGCTGGAGCCTCGATCTGTGTCTACTGCTGTGGCGTAAGAAGGGGACGACGGGACGGTGCTGCAGTTGGGCGCGCCAAACACTGCTCCAAGGAATTGAAACAAATGCCGAAAGTGCAGAAGTGCAAGGAGTTGCCGAGCAGAAGGACCCAAACGGGCAGGCGAACGGGCCGAGGCGGGGGGGGGGGGGATATAGCGGGCTGGGGCAAGCAGGCAGGCAGCAAAAAAAGCACAGGGGATAGGGCAGCGGGCGGGGCTGAGGGCGGGCAGACGGGTTGGGACAGGGGCAGCGCGAGGGGGGGTAGCGGGGGCTGAGGGCAGGCGGGAGGGGGGAGGCAGCCAGCGGGAGGGCAGGGCAGCGCTGGGGGGGAGGGGGGGTGAGGGGGGTGGCGATGGTGCAGCGAGGAGGATTTAATAGCAACAGCGAGCGCGCGATTTTGGAGACCATCAATGCTATTTGCCCTAGTTTTTCGCATTTATTTTCACACTTTCACACTTTTCAGACATTGTAACAGATTCACCACTTTCACACTTTTCAGACATTGTAACAGATTCACCACTTTTGTATCACTTTGGTCTCATAGGTCACTCTGGCCTTTTGAAGACATTAATATAACATTTCATTTCATTTCGTTTCTCTCTCTCTCTCTCTCTCTCTCTCTCTCTCTCTCTCTCTCTCTCTCTCTCTCTCTCTCTCTCTCTCTCTCTCTCTCTCTCTCTCTCTCTCTCACACTTTTTTGTAAATCTGCTTTGATTAATTTACAAGTGGGAAACCTCAAAGCGAGGGAAACCCACGAAAAGAAAGGGATACAAAACACGGAGCACTAGGAGGCTCCGAAGGCTAGAAACAATCAAAATAAAGGTATCAAGAGTGATGTCTCCAGCGTCATAGGCAAAATGCAGCGCTTGACCAAGAGATAATTTGAAATAGGGAAAGGGGTCAACAAAAGTGCCCTGGAACATTAAGGAGTTCCTATGGTGCCAGATGGCCCACACAGTCCAAAATCTGACCCAGGTGAAGAACACCGCAAACTGAGATTGTGGTGACCGAAGCACCCCAAAAAGCCAAAATCGCCTGTGAAAAGAGTCGGAAGGAAAACGCAGCCGAAAAGCAGTCGACGCTTGCGGAATGAAGGCTCTGGAGTGACGACAACACTACAGTAAGTGTGGCACGGTCTCCTCAGCTTAAAGGCACGTGGGGCAACGGGAAGGCGCAACATGCCGAGCATGAATACATTGCCAACAGGTAGAGCTTCCACCAAGCACCGCCACAAGAAAACACGTTCCTTCAAAGGAAAATGACTCTGCCAAATGCGAGACAATGTGTGTTGCCACCACAAGGATGACTCCGAAAGCGACCACATCTGATTACCCTGATGCACAATCCATACGTCAGACTGAAGGATGGCATAGACACTGGCAGCTGAGATGTAGTCCAATCTAGCAGTAGCCAGATTCCAATCAGAGAAGCGAGAGTCCACATCCAGAGGAGGAATGGGTGAATGAACAGCAAGCATCCTTTGAATCTCCCGCCAGAGAGGAGAATAGTGAAGGCCCAACCGCAAGGAGACGGCAGCAGCAGTGAAAGAAAAAACATAACCCAAGTCATCAACCACCTGATGCACCTGGTAGATTCCTTTTTGGGAAAGAAAATATGCTTGGCGTGGAGACCGTTGAACCAAAGTCGAAGCAAAAACCTTGCTCCAATGCAGACTCTCCAAGCGAAGAGAGTTACCCCTAGAGGATTGTCGACCATTCCAAACCAAATGCGAAGTGACAACCTTCCAATCAACAATGAGAGAAGAAGTAAAGGGACGTCCAGGAATGTGTCCTTCAAGCTTCCCAAAAACAACATCCCAATAAGTCGGCTTCCAATGACCAAAAGAAGGGGTCACAATGTGTGACCATGAGAGCCCAGAGTTGCTACTCCTCCACCAAAACTGGTAACAACATAGCTTTCCGAGCCAAAAGATGACCTCTCAAATCCAAAATATTTAACCCTCCAAGTCGTTGGGAACAACACAGATTGTCCATAGATAGAAGCCGAAGGCCCCTCTTGCTAGACGAGGTCCACCAAAAATGCTCTAAAATATTGGACATGAGGGACTGCAAGCGCAACCGAGGCCAAGATAATAAAGGCAAGTAAAACTGCACATAAGCCACAAGGATGCATTGGACAATCCTGAGACGCACATAAAGTGGCCACGTGGACAATTTCCAATAATTCAACTTGGAATGCAAATGTTGGAGCACCCAATCCAGTGTCTGCATAGCCAATACATTCCAACCCAGCGGATAACCCGAATGGCGAACAAGAACATGTGGAGGAACAATCTTCCCAAGCCACAATATCTTATGTCACTCACACTCTTTCAGAGGCAATAGCTTGGATTTGCAAAAGTTAACTTTGAGACCTGCTGCCAATCCAAACAAGTGAAGAGTATGCATAATCTACTATACATCATCATAGTTATTACGAGGCATGAACAAAGAGTTATCCGCATAAGCCTGACCAGCAAACTGCAGACCAGAAGGTAAAGTTAGGCCATGTAGCCTACCAGTGGAAGTCAAGGAATCCAAATACATAAACAAGGGATGAGTAGCGATCGCATAAAGCAAAGCACTCAGAGGGCATCCCTGCCTTACCAACCGTCCCAAAGGCCAAGATTCTATGAGAACCATCCAGCAAGCCTGCAGAAGTACTGTGTGCATACAAGAAAAGCACGACACGAGATAGCCTAAGCCCAAAGCCCAAATGTCGCATGGTATCCGCAATGTACTCTCTCTCTCTCTCTCTCTCTCTCTCTCTCTCTCTCTCTCTCTCTCTCTCTCTCTCTCTCTCTCTCTCTCTCTCTCTCTCTCTCTCTCTCTCTCACACACACACACACACACACACACACACACACACAAAAAGTGGGGATTTTGACCCTTTGCATTACATAAAATCGACTCTAGGTCCATAGACAAGAGATATGGGAAAGACCCTGAAAGATATACAGTGAGATCATGGGGAACAAACCACAGGATACATCTAGGGATAAAGATACTCTAATCAGGAAGTGAAATCTAGCTAGCTGGGCTTCTGATAAGCCTACAAAATCTGCCCCAAACTCTGTCCACCTCAAGCGATGTAGTGAAAAGCACAATCTCCAATGCTATGTATCTAGTTGATATACATTATAAACAAACAGTTGTAGGAGCTCACAAGAGCCAAGGCACTGTGAAACCCCTAGACTGTGCCTCCAAAATCGTCCGCATCCACTCTAACATTTCCTTAGTATGTATCCTAAAAAAGGATGCAGATCAACGACCACTCATTATCCGACATTGTAATAAGCTCGGACACTCCAAGCATAAAATCTATATCAACATACGTGAGAAACTGCAAAACAATTGTAATAAACTTGAATAGAGGGAGAGGGAGAGGAGGAGAGTTGACGCAAAGTAGCGTAGTTCTGCTTCCAAATGCACTGGCCCCAAAGATCGCCACGCCTTCCGGTATTTCTTCATTATTGATGCTTCACAAGAAATAACGTCCGAGGGTTCTCGCTCTACGATTGCTCCAATGCTAGTTCTCCAACAATAGAGGCCCTGGCACGCTTATAAAGGCTTTCCATGTGGCCTCTAGCCCAAAAGAACCTCACATGAAAAGCTATGGCTTCCAAAAGCTCCTGCTCCAAAATCTTACGCCTAGAGGAATGCCCATAAAACTTAAGGGTTCCGTGCAATGCCACGTCAATAATTCCACGATTTTCGGCCAGGTCCATATGGGTTGCCACGTGTAATAGACTTGGACACTCTAAGTCGAAGATCTACAACAACACACGTGAGAAAACTGCAATAGAGAGAGAAAACCAGAGTCGACACAAAGCGGCGAAGTTCCGCTTCCAGATACACTGGCCCCAAAGACTAGCGCCCCTTCCTCTCTCTGCAATGCTCCCAAGCTAATGTTCTCAAAGAAGAGACCCTAGCTCTTATTTAACGTCCCTTGGCCAAAAGTGTCTTCAATTTGAAAAGCATTGGCCCCAAAGAGCTCCCAACTAGCACCCTCTAGGCAGCTTTCGTAAAACGCGGATGTTTGTATAGTGTCATGTCAGTACCTCTACGATTTGCGGGCTAGTCCGTACAATCTGCCATGTGTCATCTTTTTACGCAAATTCTGGTCCTGCTTTATTTATAAGGGTTTAGACCCCTCCACCGTGCTCAGGTTCTGTCGGCCAAACCTCTAAGTTAGGCATGCCACTCACAACGTTGTGACATACCCCCCTCTTGAAAGAACTGTAATCGCTATCGATTACGCTTGCAAAACAACCATAGGACAAATACTAGCTCAGTATACACCAACTCTAAGTACTAACGATGACAGTCACTGAACATTCACATCACATTCTCATCATTATCCTCGTCGAGATCTCGGGTGAGAATCATGTTTGTAACAAACTTGGACACCCAAGACAAGATTCTAACACGACACAATAGAGATTCACTTCAAAACAATTCACAAAGACGACACGGCCCGGCGTAGTTCCGTACCCAAAGGTATTGGCCCCAAAGACTGGCGCCCCTTTCGGTATTTCTTTTTAAATTAATCTGTGTGCAAAGTACAAGGGAGTCTCTAGGATCTCACACTCAGACTCTCCGTTCATGAACTTGACCAAATATCGGCAGACCAGCTTACCTTTCAATTTTCCTTCCTTATGTGCTAGCACATATTCTCAAACAAGAATCTCTTCCTTCTCTTCCACTTCTGGTTGCTCATTTGGCTCATTGTCCACTGGCACTTCACCTTTGCAAGGTGTGAATAGACTCACATGGAATACATTGTGAATCTTCTAAGTATCTAGCAACTTCAATCGAATGGATACATCATTTATATTTTTTGGTACTTGGAAGGGCCCATAGTATGGCATACTAAGCTTTGGAATAATTCTCTCCTTACCCTTCTGCTTTCAAAGGCGTGCTATCTCAAACGGAAGGTCCCCAACACCCTTTTGAGTCAAGGTATACAGCGGTAAATAAATCTTCGTAAACTTTGTAATGAACCGCCTGTAGTAAGAGCATAAACCCAAAAATCTTCAAACTTTATGTACATTCTTTAATTCTGGCCAATACCGAATGGTTTCTATCTTGGTCCAATCGAACTGTACACCCTTTGTTGAGACAATGTGTCCCAAAAAGTGTATCTTTGGTAGGAAAACTCAATCTGTTTCCCATTGACCACCAATATGTGTTGTTGTAGTGCCTCAAATACGTGTAAGCAAGGTTGCATTCCAAACGCGTATTTATCAATCTTCCCATACCGTATGACAAATACCGTACTCGTATTGAGTACCTTACGTATTGGTTGTTATTTATACGCACACACAAACACACATACATGCATGCATGTATCTAGGGTTGTGTACATATGATGTATACATGCAAGCACGTATGCGTATATATATGTATGTATATATTCAAGCATACGTATACTGGTAGTGATTCTCCATACTGCACAATATTTTTCAACATTTTTTTCATACCGTACTTATCGTGCCTATCTACCTTTCCTGTAAGATATGCTTCTTGTGATCTTCTTCACTTTTGGAGAATACGATGATGTCGTCAAAGAAAGTGCCCACAAATGGTCTGTACTCTCTAAAAATCCGGTCCATCATCCAGCTGAACGTTGCAATAGCATTTGAAAGACCAAAAGACATCACCAAATACTCCTACAATCGGAAGGATGTCCTAAACACGGTCTCGTATACATCTCCGGAGCAATCTTGATGTGATGATAGCCACTTTTCAGGTCCATTCTGCTGACACAAGTAGAACCCTGTAGTCTGTCAAGTATATCATCAATCGTGGGTATTGGAAACTTGTTCTTGATGGTGATTTTTATTCAGAGCACTGCACATCCTCCAAGATCCATCTTTCTTCAATATGAGAAGCACTAGTGAACAAAAAAGTGATGTACTAAGTTGAATTAGACCCTTTTCAGGAAGTTCTTTTACTTGCTTCATGACTTCCTCCCTCTAGGATATGCTTACTCTGTAAGGTGGCCAATTCGGTGGCAAATTGTCCGGTATCAAATCAATCACATGATCTTCAAGTCTCTCAAAAGGTAGCTCTCCATGTAATCCCTCAAAGAAACAGTGGCCTGAGCTTGCAAAAATTCTCGGCGTTCTTGTTCTAATTTTGACAGATTTGATTTTCTATGGTCATCTAATTCTTTCAAATAGATCGAGTTAACAAAAAGACTAGATTTCTAAATTTAGGAAACAGCTTAAACCAATACAAGTGGGACAGACTCGCCCTTTAATTTTACATGAAGGATGATTTCTTTGCCTTTCTGATTCTTCAATGTGGCCTTTCTTGCCCAATAATCAACCACGACCTAGTTCTTTTGGTACCAAAGGATTCCCAAGAGTACACCACACCCCTCTAGGGGCATGATGTAACAAACTGCTGACGTGTCAAAGCCTAAAGAATGGAGCCAACTTACAGATGTGGCCGAGGGGCCCAAACCCTAAGAAGAACAAGTAACAGAAGAAGTGTCACCAAGTGATGACGTGGTTGCTCGAGAGCAAAAACCCTAACCTTAATTTCTGCCAGAAACCCTAACTGCTGAAACCCTAATTCTGGAAACCCTAACCCTAAAACCTGCAAACCCTAATTCTGGAAACCCTAACTCTAAAACCTGCAAACCCTAATTCCGGAAATCCTTAACCCTAAAACTGCAGAAACCCTAACCCTAACCCTTAGGCCAGCAGACAGGTTTCCGAAATTTGCGCTGGTTGATGACGTGGCAAGTTGTACGGATTTTCGTGATTTACGCTAGCAGCTTTTGGCTTTGCTTTTGGACCAACAGCTTTTGAGTTTTAAAGGCTTTTTATTGTAACTGCTTTTTAGGCCAAGGGCCTTTAAATATGAGGCTAGGGCTCATTCTCTGGCATGCTACCTAGCGAAGGTGCAGAGTCTGGAGTACCGGCTTGTACTGTGTTGATGCAATATAAAGAAATACAAGGGCGCCAAGGTTTGAAGCCAATACTCTCTGAGGTGGAATTTCGCCACTCCGTATCGCGTGTCGTCTCTCTCTCTCAATTCAGTTGTTATTGAAGTGCTTAAAGTCTGTTTCAAGCTGTTCTTTTCTATTGGCACGTGGTGCCCACCTTGTGACAGTGGTATCAGAGCTAACTTGAGTTGTTTTGCAGATATGTTGTAATCGCGGACGATTACTCTATTTCAAGAAGGGGAGATGTAACAAACTGCTGACGTGTCAAAGCCAGAATGGAGCCAACTTATAGATGTGGCCGAGGGACCTAAAGTTTAAACCCTAAGAAGAACAAGTAACAGAACAAGTGTCACAAATTGATGATGTGGTTGCCTGAGAGCAGAAATCCTAACCCTAATTTTTGCCAGAAACCGTAACTGCTGAAAGCCTAATTTTGGAAACCCTAACCCTAAAACCTGCAAACCCCAATTCTGGAAACCCTAACCCTAAAACTGGAGAAACCCTAACCCTAACCCTAAGGGGAGCATGCAGTTTCCGAAATTTGCATTGGTTGATGACGTGGCAAGTTGTACGGATTTCCGTGATTTACGATGGCAGCTTTTTGGCTTTGCTTTTGGACCAGAAGCTTTTTTAGTTTTAAAGGCTTTTTATTGTAACTGCTTTTTAGGCCAAGGGCCTTCAAATATGAGGCTAGGGCTCATTCTCTGGCATGCTTCCTGGCGAAGGTGCAGAGTCTGGAGTACCGGCTTGTATTGTGTTTGATGCAATATAAAGAAATACCGAAAGGGGCGCCAAGGTTTGGGGCCAATATTCTCTGGGGTGGAATTTCTCCACTCCATGTTGCGTGTCGTCTCTCTCTCTCTCTCTCTCTCTCTCTCTCTCTCTCTCTCTCTCTCTCTCTCTCTCTCAATTTAGTTGTTATTGAAGTGCTAAAAGTCTGTTTCAGGCTGTTCTTTTCTATTGCCACATGATGCCCGCCTTGTGACAGTGGTATCAAAGCTAATTGAGTTGTTTTGCAGATATGTTGTAATCGCGGACGAGTAATCGCGGACGATTACTCTCTTTCAAGAAGGGGAGATGTAACAAACTCCTGACGTGTCAAAGCCTAAAGAATGGAGCCAACTTACAGATGTGGCCCGAGGGGCCTAAACCCTAAGAAGAATAACTAACAGAAGAAGTGTCACAAAGTGATGACATGGTTGCCCAAGAGCAGAAACCCTAACCCTAATTTTTGCCAGAAACCCTAACTGCTGAAACCCTAATTCTGGAAACCCAAACCCTAAAACTGCAAAAACCCTAACCCTAACCCTCAGGGCAGCAGACAGATTTCCGAAATTTGCGATGGCTGATGACGTGGCAAGTTGTACGGATTTCCGTGATTTACGCTAGCAGGTTTTTGGCTTTGCTTTTGGACCAGAAGCTTTTGAGTTTTAAAGGCTTTTTATTGTAATTGCTTTTTAGGCCAAGGGCCTTTAAATATGAGGCTAGGGCTTATTCTCTGGCATGCTTCCTGGCGAAGGTGCAGAGTCTGGAGTACCGGCTTGTACTGTGTTTGATGCAATATAAAGAAATACCAAAAGGGGCGCCAAGGTTTGGGGCCAATACTCTCTGGGTGGAATTTCGCCACTCCGTGTCGCGTGTAGTCTCTCTCTCTCTCTCAATTCAGTTGTTATTGAAGTGCTAAAAGTCTGTTTCAAGCTGTTCTTTTCTATTGGCAGGTGGTGTCGGCCTTGTGATAGTGGTATCAGAGCTAACTTGAGTTGTTTTGGAGATATGCTGTAATCGTTGACGATTACTCTCTTTCAAGAAGGGGAGATGTAACAAACTACAGATGTAACAAACTACTGACGTGTCAAAGCCTAAAGAATGGAGCCAACTTACAAATGTGGCCGAGGCACCTAAACCCTAAGAAGAACAAGTAACAGAAGAAGTGTCACAAAGTGATTACGTGGTTGCCTGAGAGCAAAAACCCTAACCCTAATTTTTGCCGGAAACCCTAACTGCTGAAACCCTAATTTTGGAAACCCTAACCCTAAAACCTACAAACCCTAATTTTGGAAACCCTAACCCTAAAACTTGCAAACCCTAATTATGGAAACCCTAACCCTAACCCTAAGGGCAACAGGCAAATTTCCAAAATTTGCATTGGCTGATGACGTGGCAAGTTGCACGGATTTCCGTGATTTACGCCGATAGCTTTTTCACTTTGCTTTTGGACCAGAAGCTTTTGAGTTTTAAAGGCTTTTTACTGTAACTGCTTTTTAGGCCAAGGGCCTTTAAATATGAGGCTAGGGCTCATTCTCTGGCATGCTTCCTGGCGAAGGTACAGAGTCTGGAGTACCGGCTTGTACTGTGTTTGATGCAATATAAAGAAATACCGAAAGGGGTGCCAAGGTTTGGGGCCAATACTCTCTGGGGTGGAATTTCGCCACTCCATGTCGCGTGTCGTCTCTCTCTCTCTCTCTCAATTCAGTTGTTATTGAAGTGCTAAAAGTCTGTTTCAGGCTGTTCTTTTCTATTGGCATGTGGTGCCTGCCTTGTGATAGCGGTATCAAAGCTAACTTGAGTTGTTTTACAGATACGCTGTAATCACGGACGATTACTCTCTTTCAAGAAGGGGAGATGTAACAAACTGCTGACGTGTCAAAGCCTAAAGAATGGAGCCAACTTACAGGTGTGGCCGAGGGGCTTAAACCCTAAGAAGAACAAGTAACAGAAGAAGTGTCACAAAGTGATGACGTGGTTGCCCGAGAGTAAAAACCCTAACCCTAATTTCTGCCAAAAACCCTATTTGCTGAAACCCTAATTTTGGAAAACCTAACCCTAAAACCTACAAGCCCTAATTTTGGAAACCCTAACCCTAAAACCTGCAAACCCTAATTCTGGAAACCGTAACTCTAAAACTGCAGAAACCCTAACCCTAAGGGCAGCAGACAGATTTTCGAAATTTGCGTTGGCTGATGACATGGCAAGTTGTACGGATTTCCATGATTTACGTTGGCAACTTTTTAGCTTTGCTTTTGGACCAGAAGCTTTTGAGTTTTAAAGGCTTTTTATTGTACCTGCTTCTTAGGCCAAGGGCCTTTAAATATGAGCCTAGGGCTCATTCTCTGGCATGCTTCCTGGCGAAGGTGCAGAGTGTGAGTACCGGCTTGTACTGTGTTGATGCAATATAAAGAAATACCGAAAGGGGCGCCAAGGTTTGGGGCCAATACTCTCTGGGGTGGAATTTCGCCAGTCCGTGTCGCGTGTCGTTTCTCTCTCTCTCTCTCTCAATTCAGTTGTTATTGAAGTGCTAAAAGTCCGTTTCAATCTGTTCTTTTCTATTGGCACGTGGTGCCCGCCTTGTGACACATGATATAGAAGTCCCCTAGGTACCCTTGACAATGCAACCAAAGTTTGCCTATAACAGGCATAGTGGCCACACCATGCCCCGGTACCGCTAAAACCGTATCCATCGGTGGTCCCATTTCTTCCGATGTTATTCCAAGTTGAGCCACCAATTCTGGTCAAATGAGTTGGCCTTGGCTCCTCCATCAAAGAATATGAGGACTTCCTGATCTCGTACTTTGCACCACGCTCTGTAAAGCTGTGTACTCTCATTCTTCTACTCTGGGGTCGCTCCCACAAAATTTGGAACCAATCGTACCTTTGGATTTCTTTCTTAGCCCGCTCTTGTGCCAACTTTGAAGTTTTAGTTGATCCTCTGCTTGCTCCTTGGGTGCTTTCTTTGGGCACTTTGCAAAAATGTGCCCTTGTTCCCCACTCCCATAACACTTGTCCTCTTTATAGTATTATGCATACTGGGTGATTTTTTCTTTTGTTGCTTGCCCTTCTTCTTGTTGCCCTCGAAAGAATCTTGCCCCATTCTAGCGGACACTGGCTTGTCCATAGAATAGATCAATGAGCCGGAATGCATACCAAAACCTTCCTTGACCTCCCAACAAGACGATGTCAAACTGCTATATAAACACGCTCGATGGGTATCCTTGAAGCTTGGAAACGTGTCAAACTTGATTGCATGTCTCTCATCCTTGAACTCCATGGTCATACTTAGCCAAAAGTACTAGGGGTCTTATTTTCTTCCGATACATTGGCACGTGCCCAAACTGTCACAGGATGAGGTATCCTCCTCGGAACTGCTAGAATGCTTTCCGTGCTTTCTTTGAGATCTGCTTTTCTTGTTTTTCTTGCTTTTCTGAGTCTTCCTCCGCTTCATGTGCTTCTTTTCCTCCTCCTGGAGGCAAAGGAGGAGGAGCTCTCTACATTGTCTGAAGACGAAGACAACGAACTTTGGTTATCCTCAAAGCGAACATGCTTTTTGGATTTGCTTGCTTCATTAAAAGTAGATGTCCAACCTAAGTAGCCAGGAGTAAGTTGCTGAATAGTTCTTCTTCCGAGAATTCCTTGTAGTCTTCATAAGTTTGTTCACCTTCTACTCAAGAGCGCAGTCAAACTCTTCTTGTGAGTATAGTTTCTACTTGTCTACAGTCGGATTTTCTTTCTTCTTCATAGCCAACTTGAGAGGTGAAAGGGTGGCATCCTGCCATCATGAATGGACCTTCAAGTACTTTGCATACTTCAGATCCTTGGGGTACTTGATCATCCTTTTGGCACAAGTGTCAACCTGTAGTTGACGCTGATACTCCATCCTATCGAGATCTCCTAGTAGGAACGGGCCGGGCCATGCTCTTCCCTTAATTCCTAGGAAGGAGGTCTGCTCCTGTTGGAATCCCCGTTGGTTTTTGTTGATCCCCCGCTAGGGTTGGAGTTGACTTTATCTTCGCGAAGTCGGGTAGTCAGTTGAGCAGTTTCCTCTTCACCATGTTCATTGCACGAATCCATGTGTGCTGCGGGAAAAGAGATCAGATCCTCCGTAGAAGAAGAATTATTTGGGCTCTAATACCACATAATAGGCTTGGAAACTCCAAGCGTAAAATCTACGCAACACACGTGAGAAACTGCAAAACAATTGTAGTGAACTTGAATAGAGAGAGAGAGAGAGAGAGAGAGAGAGAGAGAGAGAGAGAGAGAGAGAGAGAGATTAAATAAAATGTTATATTAACGTCTTTAAAAGGCCAAAATGACCTATGAGACCTATCTATTACAAAATAGTGAATCTAATACCATGTCTGGGTACAAAAGAACGAACAAAGATACTACTAGTAGAATCCATCCTCATCTGCACTCCGAATGTCGAGAGAGTATGGCTCAAATCCTCTATTGTAGTCTCCGTCGATGCTATGTAGCCCCTCTCCTCAATTGTGGCCGTCTGGATCTCCGTAGCTCCAGTGCTCGGTCGATGAGAGTGCCGGTAGTGGTCGAATGAGTGTGGGCCGACGAGCTCTGCAGTGATGGCTGCTCCTCTTGCTCTCCCATATCTAGTGAAAAGAAATCTGTAATCTGTCTCTGGGACTGTCTCTCTCTATCTCTCCCCAGTAAAGTGTCTATATCTATGTCACTCAAGTAGATATAGCCCAAGACATCTCTGATCCTCATTACTCATGACCCTAGAGAAAGGACCGAAACCCTCTCTGAGTAAGCAGTGGAAACGGCCCCGTATCTCATTGTACACTGTGCAATGACATATGTAATGTAGCTATGTCTCTAACTCTAGCTGGCATAAGCACATATCCTGCTCTCTATTGGTATCCCTCTCAATCTCCAGCTGATGTGAGGATCTGCATATCTAACCAATGGCACACCACAAACCATGAGACATATGTGTGTCCATGTAGCAGGGTCGAATCACAAACCCATCTCCTGTGAGGTGGAGAAGATGCTCTCTATCGAAAGCCATCTTCGTGCCCAGCTTTTGTGGCGGTTCTATCCATATCCTCTTGGTATCGAGCTGGATCGGGTCCTGACGAATGAGTCTAGTAATCTCCACCCGTGTAAGAGACACCGAGGGTGCCTGAAGAGAGTATTGGAAAGGGGGCAGCCTGTCCATGGTGAAGCCATGCGTCTGAAACCATGATGTCATCTGTGCATACCAGCATGAAGTGTCCCCCTGAAGAGCTAACAGTCTGGAAGACTCAAGGGCCAGTCTAGCATATTTGTCTCTAGTAGTATCCCACAAGCTGTGCACAAAGAGACTGATCTAGTAAGCGCCTCAATCTCCATAGGATGTGATCTATAAACTAACAATAGAAAATTATGATATTGATATGACTATTATATTATGTGGATACACTTTTTTCTGACACATAACAAAAGAAGCATGGGCATTGATCTAAAACCTCAGAAGGTATTTTTTTGTAAAATCATTCATTATCATATTGATAATTTTGATCCCTCATTGCATTTAAAATGCCCATAAATCCTAGAAACAACCATTGCATTGAGATGTCTCAAAAACCTTGAAAGTAATATCCATATGTTTCGGGATTGCTCGCTACTGCTGCTCGCCCCCCCCTTGCTGCGCCATCGCTGCCCTCTCCCCCCCCCCCCAACCCGCTGCCCCTGCGCGCTGCTGCCCGCCTGCTGCCCCCCCCTGTTTTCGCGCTGCCCCACAGGCTACCCGCTGCCCTCCTCTCGCGTTGCCATCCCCACCCCACCCCCCCCCCGTCCTCTTTGCTCCCGAAGGTCTTCTGCACCTGGCTCGGCAACGCTTTCTCTTCGGACAAGTGCTTGGCGTACTCGTTCGCAGATTTTCTTCATCGCCCGCTTCTCGACTCAGCAGTAGACTTAGATGGAGGCTCCACCTCCACCTCAGAGGGACTCGCCTGAAGCCCCCTCGCCCGACCCCGCTGAGCCCACCATTCGACTTACTCTTACGCCGGCAGAGCAAGCAAGCCTTGCCACAGAGGTAGAACACTTGCAGGCGACTTCTGTCATCTGCAAGGTTCTCGGCACTCGTCCCAGCCGAGGAGAGCTGCGAGATCTTCTCCAGGCCCGCCTCCTCGCAGAGGTGGGCAAGATCTTGGATATCCAGATTCTCGGACGGGGGTACTACCAGATTGAGTTCGAGAGTTCCGAGATGGCCTCCAAGGTCATAGCTATGAGTCCATTGGCCATCCGAGCAGCACGCGCCCACTTTCGCCAGTGGCGACATGGTTTTGACCCGTCTTCGGATGTGCTAGTAGAGGAGGCGGACATCCCCATATCAGTCTGCTTTCCGGGTTTACGGAGGGAGTACCTTCCACTTCTCTCTAGGATTGGCTCCGCCATCGGAACTGTCTTGGAGACACCTCGTACGGCAGCATCAGTAGCTGCCAAGGCGGCTGGCATCCCTTCAGTTCGAGTTTTGGTCAGAGATACCCACACGCTCCCGAAGGTCATCCTTCTGCCTCGGGTGAGTGGGGGTTGGTTTAGACAGAGTGTGGAGTACTCGGGTCTCCCAAACCAGTGTTTCATTTGCAGACAGATGGGCCACCTAGCGAAGGCCTGTCCACGGAGGAGACCACGACCCCGCACCGCAGCCTCAGCCCCAGCCTGCCAAGGCTGGGCCGCAGCCACAGCCAGCGACGCAGAGCACAGATCCAGCGCCACCCTCCGAGCCTGGGGCTCCAGCGGAGGAGGGGTGGCAGCAAGCCCGTGGCCGTCGACGCCAGGGGCCACAGCGACAGCCTGGCACTCAGAGTGGCCCCCAGGTGCCTACTCAGCAGCAGTGGGTTCCCACAGGGAACCGCTTTGGTCCTCTTGAGCAGGAGGAGCCCCCTACGCCAGCCTCCACCTCCGCTTCACCCTCGCCAGCCGCTCCGCCTTCCGATCTCCCCTCCTCCTCCTCATGCCCTCCCCCGCCCTCTGCTACCGCTCTCTCCCCACCTCGCCCCCCCCCATGTCTCTGCCGCCCCACCCCGCTTCTCCTCTCCCCCGTCCCCCCCAGCCCCTTCTCCCCCTCCTCCTGCTTCAGTACCACAGTCGGCTCTGGAGACTGGACCCTTGCCGGCGGCCAGGAGATCTCTTGGCAGCGCCTTCGCCACGAGTCGCCTTGCGAGAGAGGGTCAGCCCTTCTTGCCGCCCCCACTGCAGATTCAGACATCTCCTCTTGCAGCTATCCCTCGTGGTTTGACGAGCTTTGACCTCCGACGCCGCTGGGATTTCTTCGATTACGGGTTTACTCGTTTTCTTGGCGATTCCGCAGCAGACCACGAGGCAGCCTGCTTCAGAGTCCACGCTCTATTCCTCGCCGCTAGGGGGACAGAGGCCTTGGACTCAGCAGTTGGTTTCTCCTTCCCCCTCTGTGGCAGGACTGAGACAGAGTGGTCCCTCGACTCAGTGGTGGGATGGTTGCATACACAGGTTCTCGAGTTCTCTCACCACATGGGAGAACTTGGCGTTACAGATCTGCTGCAGACTTTGTGGCCACTGGCCAAGTTTGCGGTGACACCCCCAGATTCAGCAGGATGTAGACACATTGTGGTATACTTTTTTGCTGATACGCAGTGTTTGCCTTGCTATGTATTCATTCATGAGGACTCCTGGACAGAGGAGGTTGCTTTACGCACGGCTCGCTCTACTTGGGCTTGGACCAGGCACTCACTGCAGTCTCGCCTATCAAGAGGACGCTCGGATGCGGATTACTCCCCATCCAAGCCTGCTTCGAAGATAGCTCGTCTTGCTGTTGCGGTAGCATCTGTTCTCTCTCGCTCCCCATGAGGATCGTCTCGTGGAACGTGCAGGGACTCGGTGAAACCGGCCTGTTCAATCCAAAAAGGGCGGTAGACTTTACTTTAAACCTTGATTTAGCTTTCACCCATTATTAGTCGTCTATTTTACTTGTATTTTCAAGACACAACAAAGGGGAGAGGGATACAGGCTGCTAGATTGCACCTGTATGAGTAGACAGACACCAGATTGGCCCCTAACTTAGGCGCCCCTTTCGGTATTTCTTTATTGTTCAAAAGAGGGAATAAACGCTGTGGTTCCTACAAGCTGCCCCGCACAAACTCGGCTGAATTTCCACTGTTCCAGCCCGATTTCGGCAACATAACTGTACTAGAACCCTTCACGGTCAGTATTCCCACGCATTGACTGACTTTCCCGACGCATACGGGCACTTTGCAAAACCTGGCGAGAATCTGCAGCACGCTGAATTCTCTGTTTTCAGCCCTGAAAATACGCCAGATCGCCTGTACAGCGGTCCCCTTGCGTCCCCGAACCTCCTGGGGGTATTAGGGTCCGTTTAGGGCCAAAACCCTAAACCTGCAAAAATACACAGCAGGCTGTAATTCACTGTTTCGGGCTCCGTTCCGCGTGCCGGTCGCATCCCTAGCAAGTCCTCGAGCTCCCGCACCTGTAGGGCTACTTGCCCTTTGAATCGGACGAGATTTCTGGCGTGAAACCTCTCCGAATTCACCTGTACCTGCGGGGGGATTAGCCGCTAGCTAATCCAGTACCTGTGCAAGAGGCTCTTGCCTCGGCAATCGCGCATGAACCCACACAACTGTACATTGGTCAAATGAAGAGCCCACTAGAGGGGCATAACATACTGCCAAAGGGGAGAGAGAGGGCAGTGCGTAGCGTGCAGGGCATCACTCCTGGCACCGCACTGTGCATAAGAGGGAAAGCAAGCACTCCATAGCTCTTAACCTGTGACAAAATCTGAAAATGAGGCTCTCTCCTCTTCAAATTCAGCGCCACTTCTTGTTGCATAAGGCAAGTGCACCAGAAGGTGCCACTTGGCACTTTTACAAGCATTTTCCCGTTTCGGGGTTGCCGCCTAAAAATATCCCAACCGGTTGCCCAGTTGACTTCACGGCAGAGTAAGAAAATGTTCCCTTTGTCATTCCGGAGGTAATGACGCCAACACATTTTCAGGTCCCAAAATAGCAGTTCCCTAAATTTTAGGAGATGCTGCCATTGTATCTTTCTAGGTCATCCGACCCTCTTTGTACACTGCGGCCACATCCAGAACTGAAATGTAGCCTCTGTAGCAAAGGATTCCACTTTGGCTAGTCAATGACCCCACTTGGCTAACCATAGTCCTTGTCCAACCTTAGTGCTCTCTTGCCCTCAGGCCTGGACTCCCTCTGGACAGTTCCACACTAGCTATGCAATGCAGGGCAGTTAGATTTCCCGAGGGGTGTTTCCAAAAAGTGAAAGTAAATAGATAATAAGAAAGAAAGAAAACAAAAAGGATAGATAGTAGTCACACGCTGGTGACACTCGGTGGGCCCCAGTTTCAGCGACAGCGGGGCCGATTGCGTCAAGAGCTTCAGCGATGCCTTGTGGGAGGAGAGATTGATCTCCTTATGTTTCAGGAGCACCATTTTTCTGAGAGCCGCATTCGGCGATGTGGTCAGATTTTGCGTGGACGCTATGATACCTTTTGGTCAGCTGATTTTGGACCTGGAGGCATCCAGGGTGGGGTATGTATGACTATTGCGGACTCATTACAGCAGGCCATTGTGGGCAGAGGGATTATTGTACCAGGCAGGGCTCAGTGGATTACTATGCAGGTTCAGGGTAGCCTTGTGGGTTTCCTAAACATCTATGCGCCCAATGTGGCGAGTGCTCGTGCAGAGTTTTGGTCACAGATGGTTGAGTCTTTGCCACAGGTTGACCAGTGGTGTGTAGGAGGGGACTTCAACATGTTGGAGGACCCTTCTGACAGAATCGGAGGCAGCCATGCTACTGTGCATGGAGTCGAGTTAGCAGCTTGGGAGAGGTTTTGTATGACGTTGAGGGTCTCGGATACATGGCAGCATTCTGGCTTTGTGAGGCCTCCAGAGAGTCTTGCCTTCTCTAGATCGGACCGCCGAGTGGGAGGAGTGAATCTATCGCGCATAGATCGCTTCTACACTAGTGACCACTTCAGTGACTTGGGGGGATCAGTGGGCATCCTGGCAGGGACATCCTTCTCGGACCATGCACCAGTGATCCTCACAGTGGCAGACAGGCAGAGGAGTGGGAGCACGATGCTTCGCATCCCAGAGCGGGTCTTGTTGGACTCAGCACTCAGAGAGAGGGTCGAGGCTCTATGGACAGAGGGCATGGACAGCCAAGCTCCACCTGCAGACAGAGTGGCCTCAGGCGTAGCTCAGCTCAGCCACTTCTTTCTCCAGGAGTCTTTGGCTCGACGGGCTGCAGCGAGAGAGGAGGAGCAGCGTCTCAGACGAGGCATTGCTTCACTACAGAGGATGCAGGAGCAGCATCCACACATTCCATGGTTGGAGGAGCAGCTTCAGCAGGCTCGACAGGAGCTTGCTTGCACAGAGGAGAGGCGCCATGAGTTTGCCTTCCACCGGCATGCATCTCAGTGGACTCAGGTGGGTGACAGAGTGACAGGTGTTTTTTTTGAGACAGTGGGACCTCGGCACTCGCATGCCAAGGTCACTCAGTTGAGGAGACCCGATGGGTCAGTTGTTTGCGAGCCAGAGGATATGCGTGCAGTTGCTACTGACTTTTACCGTGAGTTGCTGTCGGCTGAGCCTGAGTCAGAGAGGCAGGATGCATGCAGGGAGCAGGTTTGGGCACAGATGCCTTGTCTTGTGACTGAGGAGATGCGGCAGAGGCTTGAGTTACCTCTTCAGCTTGAGGAGCTGCACACGGCTCTTAGGGCCCTCCCTCGTGGTAGCTGTCCAGGTGAGGATGGGCTGACTCCCAGCTTCTTCTTGGAGTACTGGGACCTGCTTGGCCCAGATCTTTGTAGTGCCTTTCAGTACATTCTGCACACAGGAGTGATGCCGGATAGCATGAGTGAGGGCCTGATTTACCTCATTCCTAAGGAGGGCGGCTCCTTGGATGAGATTCGACAGTGGCGTCCCATCACCATTCTCAACTCAGCCTACAAAATTCTTGCCAAGGCTCTGAGTTTGAGGATTCAGCCACTTTTGGAGAGCCTTATACATGGGACTCAGACAGGTTTTGTCAAGGAACGCAGTATCCTTGACAACATCTTCACTTTTTGGGAGGCTTCTGCCCTTGCACGGCTCCGTGGGGAGGACCTTGTGATTCTTCTTCTCGATTTTGAGAAGGCATACGACAGAGTTAACTGGGACTTTCTAGAGGGCACGCTACGTAGGATGGGCTTCTCAGAGGCTTGGATCAGAGGGGTGTCAGCTTTGTACAGACAGGCCCACAGTCAGGTGCTTTTGGCAGGAGGTAGAGGTGAGCGCTTCATGCTCACACGATCGGTCAGACAGGGTTGTCCTCTTGCCCCCTTTCTCTTTCTGTTCTATGCGGAGGCGATGAGCAGATTTTTGGTGTCACAGCAGGTTGGTTTGAGGGGCTTAGCACTCCCTATACGGGGAGATGAGCTTCTGGACGCTGAGTTTGCCGACGACTCAGCCTTGTACTTAGAGGGCCAGGAGGCCAATTTACACAGATGTGGGCAGGCTTTGGAGACCTTCTGCTGTGCATCGGGCGCACTGATCAACTGGAAAAAGACAGTGGCTTTCTCAGTTGGTAGTGCTCCTGTGCCAGATTGGATGCCAGGAGAGGGTTTCAGGTGGATTCCTCCAGGGACTGCAGTTCGGTACCTGGGTTGTCAGGTTGGTTTGGATTTGTCCCCCGAGCAGCAGATTGCTCCTCTTCTCCTGTCCATCAGGAGAAAGCTGTTACATTGGAGCTCAGCACGACTTTCGCTGGCTGGTAGAGTAGTAGTTGCCAACCAGGTGTTGTTGGCGACGATGTGGTACATCACTTCTTGCTGGATCTTCTCGAGTTCTTGTATCAGCCAGGTAGAGAGGCTGATCAGGAACTTCCTTTGGTCTGGTCACGACACTCAGATTGCCCGAGCCAAGGTGGCTTGGTCGGTCATCACACTTCCTTGTTCTCAGGGAGGGCTTGGGATCATTGATCCAGCACAGCAGAGCAGAGCCCTTCTTGGGAAGTTCGTCGTCAGAGGACTTCTTCCAGGCGAGGAGCCCTGGAAGGAGTTCTTGTTGCAGAGGCTTCGTGCCAGGGTGCCTCAGGCAGGAGGCCCTTGGCAACCTTCGACCAAATGGATCTTTACAGAGTTGCGCCGAGTTGGTTTGAGCAGGAGACTGGAGGACCGATTCGCTGTGAGTTTGCTTCGGTCTTGGGAGCTATTGCGGCGTGGCCTAGAGCAGCGACAGCCGACGTGCACGGAGGAGCGCCTACGGCAGCCCCTCGTCTGGAACCCCATGGTTAGCACTCAGAGAGGCCACTTGGTTGGGAGTAGGCCTCATGTTTCTTGGGGTCCCATGGCAGCAGGTCCAGCGCGCTCTCTAGGTGACTGGCTAGAGTTCACAGGTCTGTCAGAGGAGGTGCAGGTTGTCCAGCTACAGGGCATGAGAGGGGTTCAGAGCATGTGTCAGGACATCTTAGAGTCAGTTCCAGCTGATTGGCTCACGCCTCTCGAGCCAGTAGCACCTCGGTGGATGGGAGCCTTCACACGACTGGAGGTTCTCATTTCAGTCAGGGCTTGCTCAGAGACAGTCCCAGCCCTGTTCTTCGAGCTTCAGGGTGGGGGACGATTACAGAGAGTTGCAGTAGAGGCCCCGCAGGTAGCAGAGTGTTGTTTCGAGAGGATCCGAGTTGTGGGCATCTGTGGGAGGACTTGCGTCATAGACCCTGACCGAGCAGCTCTTGAGACAGGACACTGGAGGCTATGGGCTTGGGAGTGCTGTCCACTGGCACGAGTACAGTGGGATCCTGGTGAGTGGCTATGGAGGGACCCATTCTCTTCTGCAGACCGCCCAGGAGTCCCTTTCTTTCAGTACACTGTTCGGCTTGGACGTCATATACTTGCAGCACAGAGAGAGGCCCGCCCCACTGCAGCACGTCATTGGCAGGAGGAGGGTCTCACAGTTGAGTTCTTGGCAGCTTTTTGGCAAAGGCTGTGGGACTCCAGACAGCCGAGGCGCGTCACCTTGTTCCAGTGGTTGGTTGCACACAGAGCCACAGCAGTAGGGAGCTGGCTTGTACATTGTGGTCTCTCGACCGCATGTACAGCCTGTGACCAGTTGGTGGAGAGTCAGCGACACTGTCTTTGGGACTGTCCCTCGGCCCAGCAGGTGTGGCTACGAGTTCTTCGGCTGATGCCTGCCCTCTCCACGGCTCGACAGTTCACTTGGGGGGCGGCGGCTTGGTCCACCCTCACGGGCCCGGCACTTCAGTTTGAGCTATCTTCCACCAGCAGGATGATAGTGATACAGGGGGGTCGACCTACACTCCAGCCTGCTACAGACCTTACTCCACAGGAGTGGAGCAGTGAGAGAGCGGAGTGTTGGGAGCTCATCAGCGGCCTAGCTCTCTGGTTCATCTGGCGGGCCCGTTGTTTCCGCATCTTTGAGGCTCGCCTTGTACCACCAGCAGAGACTGTTCGTGACTTTTGGCTAGAGCTGATCCATACTCTCAGAGGACAGCTTGAGGGACTACAGGGCTGCTCCGACCGCATGCGGGAGCGCCGCGAGGCTTTCCTTCGTCTCTGGCGCCCTGGGCCGTTTTACTCCATGGTCCAGGGGGTGCTCAGATGGCACTATTGTCCACCTGTGTGGCTTTTCCCTCCTCCCATCTCTTGATTTAGCCCTATTGTATATATGTTGTTTTTTCAGTGGGAGAGTCTCCCCATCATGTTTGTTGTAGCCCTCTCCTGCAGAGGTGGATGTAGCCCTATGGGCAGCTTTCATTAACTAATAGAAGGATCTTTTTCTCGGAAAAAAAAAAAATATCCATATGTTTCATTATAAAGTAAAAAGCGCTTCAAAAAATCTTATAACCGGCATAAACTTTTTTAGTTGCTAGAATTTGACAACCACATCATTGCATCCGGAACAACCAAAAACTCTAAAAACGACTGCCCATATATCTCAATCTGACACCCACAAACGGGGTTTCAGACCAAAAAAGGTCTCGAAACTACCATATTTGCCCCAAAATCTGGCGCCACTTTCGATATTCTTTTTATATTAATGCTTGAGCAAGGTACAACACCTGAGGGGACCTCTGCACTGAGACTCTGCGTCCAAATGCTCTACGGAGTAAGAGTCCTAAGGGTCTATTTATTCTTACAAGGGATGCCCCAAAAGCAGTAAACTCAAAAGCAATTTGTCCCAAAAGCTTCTGATCCTAGAAACTGCCAAAAAGCAATAAGTGCAATTTGCGAAAATCCGTATAGTAGCCACATCAGCATGTCAGCGCATAATACAAAAATCAGTATTGTTGCCACGTGGCACCTGTCAACGCGAATCGCGAGTCTGCCGTACAACCTGTTGTCACGTCATATGTCCTCTGTCCGAGCAGTACTACCACGTCATCATTTTGTGACATATCCCCCTCTTGAAAGAATTGTAATTGCCGTCAATTACGCCTGCAAATCAGACATAAGCCATAAATCAGTTCAGTAGACCGACTCGAAGTACCAACGCACTAGACGACACAAATCTAGCACTTGTACAAAGATGACAGTCACATCACATTCACATCATATCACATAGAATCCATTCTAATCTAGGACCATGATTCTTGGCAACGTATTTAGCAATCACATCTAGATCCACATCAGACCTCACTAACGTCGGATTAACTAATCCCATATTGCGATCATGTCCATAGATTCTCGAGACCGAAATGCTGCAGTCATTTCATCAATCATTCCATCTGCTCTCAAACACAATCATGTGTGAGTAATCATTTCCAAGAATTCCAATCCATCAATCACACATGAGTTCGATCATCAATTCTAACTGTGTGGCCATCTCATCCCTCGAGAACTCTTGATGCGCTCACGACAACTCCATTCAATCATTCATCATGATTCTTATCTCAAATCGTGATCAGGTTCATTTTGGAGCTGTCATTGCTCCCACTTCGTCATCATCATCAATTTCCACTTGTTATCTGCACACAAAAAGGAACATTATTTTCACACATAAATCAGATTCATCTCGGGGAATTTCTATTTTAAAGTTCTTCATTCACACTGAACGCAATGTTTCAATCATTCAGTCTAGTCATCTCATCCGTCCAAAAGTCTTGATGCACCTAGTCCCTGTATAGCCATCTCATCCCACAAGAACTCTTGATGCACTCACCACAGTATCCATTCATCTGATTCATATGGGAATCTTGATGTACTAGAATCTTATTTCATCATTCATCATTCCTCATGCATCATCATTCAAATTTCAAAACAAAATTCATCATTTTTATCTTGAATCGACGAATTCATTCCTCAGCTTCCGTTGCTCCCGATTGCTTTCAGATGAAAATTCCTTGCCATGTCATCCTCGACTTCACCTACAAGACAGGTAAAATTTCAAGCAAATGGTTCACCTCGTTGCAAAAGAGTCGATGTTTGGTTCCATGCTTCCAAATGCTTTCATATGCATGTTCCTCGCTCCAATTAGTTATTTGCATACAAATAACAAGAGCTTCCAAAAACATTAATTCCACACGCATTGAAATTTTCTTTAAAAAACCCTAATTTTCCAAAGTTGTTGGATATAAGATCTATTCGTGCCAATGCGTAGAGCTTGTTGAGAGGATCAACTTTGCCTTCTGTCACTATTCAAATTCTCAACCGTTGAAGAGATTTTTAAAGGTCTTTTGGCAAACTTCTTGCCAAAAATTTGTCCTATTCTTCATTTTGTTCTTCAATTCCCGCGTCGGATTTCCACTTTTCTTTGCCTGCCCACTGAGAGGTGTTATCTCTGTCAGATTCTCCGGGATTCTTTATGGCTTTGCCCTGTAAGACAAAGCGATGAAGACGGAAGCACGCTCGATGCACGATGAAGTAAGGGTGGGTGTGGCTAATAAGTCCGTGTTCGGGGGGGCATGAAGATCCTTAAATAACAATTTCCAAAGTGCCGAAGTGCCCTGTTTGCTCTTTGATAGGACCGATATTCTTTGAGAAAAGCACACGCCTGATGCTTTGATACCACTGCCACAGGCTTGGGCACCCCAAATCGGGAATCTGACACAAAACACCAGAGAATCACTTAAAGTACTTCACAACTTTAAAATTTGAGTCGACACGGCCCAGCATAGTTCCGTGCCCAGAGGTATTTGCCCCAAAATCTGGCGTCCTTTCGGTATCCTTTTTATATTGATGCTTGAGCAAGGTACAACACCCGAGGAGACCTCTGCTCTCGGACTCTGCGTCCAGATGCTCTGCAAAGTGAGGCCCCAAGGATCTATGTATTCTTACAAGGGATGCCCCAAAAGCTGTAAACTCAAAAGCAATTTGTCCCAAAAATTGCCAAAAAGCAATCAACGCAATTTCCGGAAATCCGTATAATAGCCACATCAGCATGTGACCACATAATGCGGAAATCCGTACTGCTGCCACGTGGCACTTGTCAGGACGAATCACGGGTCTACCGTACAGGCTGCTGTCACGTCATCTATCCTCTATCCGGGCAGTATTGCCACGTCATCATTTTGTGATAGGCAGGTATATCCGTGGACTCAAGTGGGCGACAGAATTATTGGTAAGTTCTTTGAGACTATGGGGCCTCGCCATGCACGCACCAAAGTTAGTCAGTTGAGGAGACCTTATAAGTCAATTGCTACAGAGCCTGCGGATATGTGTGCAATTGCTACTGACTTTTATCGTGAGTTGCTTCCAGCTGAGCCACTGTCAGAGCGTCAGGATGCATGCAGAGAGCAGGTTTGGGCACAGATGCCTTTCCTAGTTACTGAGGAGATGCGTCAAAAACTAGAGATGCCTCTCTAGTTGGAGGAACTCCATGAGGCCCTCACTGCACTCCCTCGTGATAGTTGCCCAGGGGAGATGGTTTGACTCCCTGCTTGATTTCGGAGTACTCGGAGCTGCTTCGTCCGGATCTGTGTAGCACACATTTTGTACACTGGTGATAGGCCTGACAGCATGAGTGAGGGTCTGATATACCTTATTCCCAAGGAGAGAGGCTCCTAGGATGAGATTCGGCAATGGTGACCTATCACCATTGTCGACTTAGCCTACAAAATCTTAGCAAAGGCTTGGAGTGTCACAAATGGGAGCGCATGGCAATGTAAAATATACTCGGATAAATAGAATTTATCACTTAATACTGAGGCCAAACAATATAGAGAGAGAGAGAGATAGAGAGTGAGAAGATTGACATAGTACTAGGACCAACAGATGGATTGGTCCCCCCCCCCCCGTAATAGTATCTTTATTACTAAGGAGAAGTCTATACAAACACTTGAACTGAACGTATTACCACGTTCGTTCTAGAATAAGACTTGATGGTTCCCAAAAGCCTCTGCTTCCATCCTCAGGGCAAAGCCCTATTCCTAAGAACTTCCGTTCCTTATTCTGAATCTTCAAGAATCTAAGTTCAGGGCATGGCATCCCTTCCAACCCTTTTCCGACTTTGCTCCCAGAGTCCTCTTCCTGCAGACCAACTCTGCTTTCTCGACAAGAAGTCCTTCCTTGGGCATCTCAAGTTCTTGATCCAACTCGAGAGTCTAACACTCTCAGACTCATGAGTCTACTTCCGAATCTCGGGTACGAAACCCTTGGGCTGATTTGGCTCTAGTTCCTCAGAGCGCTTTTCTCCTTCGGAGGCTCATGTCTTCCTCTATTCCTACTCCCTCATGAAGAGGAAGTACACCAGCAATCAAATACTCAGAGGTCATAACATGAAAATCATTACCTTCGCAATCTCGACACTCGAAATGCAATTTGGTTCTCGAAAAGAAATTGCCCGGAAGAGATCTCTGCACAGAGACTCCTCTCTTACAATCCTGCACACAGAAGTGGTGTGCTCTCGCGTTCCTTCTTGTCAATCAGCCCCGTCTATGACGTTTATGGGCTGACAAACAGAGAAAAACAGCAGCTTGTCGCGATGAAAACTTGCTCTGAGGCACTGCTTCGCAATAGAACTCGCGCATTGGGTCTTGGCGACATCGGGTACACTCGGGGCAGCCATGGGCATCTGTCACAAAGTGATGACGTGGCTGCCAGAAACCCTAATTCTGCTGAAACCCTAACCCTAAAACCAAAAACCTTAATTCTGCTGAAACCCTAACCCTAAAACCAGAAACCCTAATCCTGCTGAAACCCTAACCCTAAAATCAAAAACCCTAATTCTTCCCTAACCCTAACCCTAACCCTGATTTACTGGACAACAGCGTGATTTACGGAAAGCTAGGTAGCTTTTCGGCGTTGCTTTTTCTACGCAAATTGCTGAGAAAGAGAGAGAAATAAAACAAAGAGAGAAAGAGAAAGCCTCTCTACTTTATTTATTAAAAGAAAGAGAGAAGAAGAACTTTTGCTTTATTTGCCAAGCTTTTGAGCTTTTGATTTTCAGCTTTTGGGGCTCTGCTTTGGCATCCCTTGTACTCTTTAAATAAGTGGGTAGGCCACTCACAACTCAGAGCATCTGGACGCAGAGTCCGAGTGTGAGCGCCTGCCCGCACTCTTGTACTTTGAACTCAGATTAATACAAAAAGAAATACCGAAAGGGGCGCCAGTCTTTGGGGCCAATATCTCTAGGCACGGAACTCCGCCGGGCCAGTGTCAATCAATTGTGAACTGTGAACTGTTTTGAAGTGGTTATTTGGTGCTGTCGTGGTATATTCTAGACTTGGAGTGTCCAAGTCTATTATAGTGGTATCAGAACACGGCCGATTCCTCTTATCCGATCCCAAAAAAAAATTCCGCGGCACCTATGGCTTCAGGCAAAGATCAGTCGACTCCCTCTACATCCGGAGATGCGGGAAGGGATCACAACGAAGAATCCAGTAAGGAGTATGGCCCGCCTCGACCTACTCAGCCGGAGCGTCGAGAGATGGAGCGTCGTCAATTGATCGGCGATGCAACAAAGATGATGCTCAATTTTGCCAAGGACCTGAAAATGGCAAAATATATGAGCAAGACCTGTTTGGAGGAAGTGCACGCGCATTGACGGCAGACCACAAAACCACCCAAGAAACCTCCTACTCCCAAGATGTACACAGAGCAAGAATTAGAAGAGCTGGTTGATGCACGAATTGCTCAGCTTTTTGACGCGCAAAACAAAGTTAAAAAGCACGGCAAAAAGCAAAAGAAAGGCACGGACTTCCCGGGCTATTTGGGTCGTCAGTCGACATTTGAAAAGGCAAAGAAACAGAAGAAGCGTGTTCGATTTGAAGAAGTACCAAGTTCTTCTTCTTCTTCTTCTTCTGATAGTTCTTCTAGCTTATCTGACTCGAGCGAGGAAGACCGAAAAGCCAAAAAGCAACGCTTCGGAAAGGGCAAGAAAAAGGCAAAGAAGTCTAAATCTCGTCCAGTGAGTGACAGTTCTATAGAGGACTCGTCTATAGACAGTTCAGACTCTGACGACGACAACTTTTATGCAAAGAAGAAGAATTTTTACAAAGCCAACCAGTATGACTTTCTGCAAGACAAAAGCAAGAAAGTCCGAGAGTTTTAAGGAAGGTGGACAATCAATTAAATTTGACACGCTTTTTGGTTATAGAGATGCTTCGAAGGCTTTGTCTTTTGTACAGCAGTTTGACATCGCTTTCGCGGGAGGACGTTACTCAGAGCACTCTAAGATTCGGAGAGCTGCCTCTTACTCTAAGGGGAATGCTCGAACTTGGTGGTCCACGCTCCTATTAAGCAAGACTGCGCCAGTTAAATGGCTGAAATTCAAAAGGCTTTTTATTTCTTCATGGTTGACTCCAGAGTATGAACGTGATATACGAACTGCTTGGGACCATCTTCGAATGACCAAGAAAGATACAGTGGACACTTATTACCCGCCTCTTCATTTAAGAAGATCTCGTTAAAGGAACAGATTGAGCGGTTTACCTTGGATCTACCTACAGAGATCCGAGATCACTGCTTGGAACAGAAGTCAGCTTCTATTCACGAGTTGATGAGTCATACGAAACGGGGTTTTGCCATCCACTCTGGCAGTATGACTTACCCCACCGATAAGATCATGACACAAAGAGCTGAACAGACTTCGACAAATGAAAGTAGAAAGAGAAAGAGCGACCCAAAAAAGAAGGATGAAACAACCCAAGCATACTCCTCAGGAGCGGGCTCGCTACATAAAGGAGGGGAAGTGCTTTGAATGCGGGGAAACTGGGCATATCTCCGCGAAGTGCCCTAGCAAGGCACCGAATGAACAGGATGAAGAAAGGCCAGAAAGTTCTAAAGCAGCTAAGAGACATGGCAAAAAAGGGAGATAAAAAGCAGAACTGGTACCACATCGCGTGGGGCTTGAACCGAATCAAATGAATGAAAGTACAAACTTTGCTGCTTTTGGGGCAAAGTGAAAGATCAGGAAGCTCTTTCGAAGGAGCCAAGGCCAACTTCTTGAATTGGCGGCTCGATTTGGAATTACGCCCGATAGGCCGAGGCCACAGGTGGAGGTAGTTCGAGTGGCACCCGGACGGATGTTGCCATTACACCGAGCATTGGCAAACTTTCTTTGCAATGACAGGAGTGTTTAGGGCACGAGGAGTTTTACGTATTTGCCTTCGGAGGTTGTGATGTTCTACTCGAAATCCCTTGGTACCACAATAACAACGCCGTGGGTGACTACCGGGACGAGAAAGCGACTTTGACAAATGAAGGGCTCAGAGATTGTACTTGATGAACTTCAGTTTCTTTACTCTTTTTCTTTTTAGAGAGAACTGAACGATGGATAAAGGTCGAATATGTTTTGACCTAAACAAAAGAACGCCAAGATTTTATCCACACTCATGCCGATTGCTTTTCAGAGGGCCTATCAGGCGAGTTACCACCCGCTCGTCCTGAAGATCATACCATTGATCTGATACCTGGAAGCACACCACTGAACCGGCCACCTTACCGTGTGAGCCGAGCACAGAACGAAGAGATTATGAACCAAGTGAAAGACCTCTTGGAAAAGGGTCTTGTCTAGCCTAGTACTTCACCGTATTGCTCTCCAGTGTTGTTGGTTTTGAAGAAAGACGGACCTTGGAGAATGTGCATCGATTATAGAGCTCTCAACAAAATCACCATCAAGAACAGATTTCCAATTCCTAGGATCAATGATATACACAACAGATTACAGGGATCCTCATGTTTTAGCAGGATTGATTTGAAGAGTGGATATCATCAGATCCGAATCGCACCGGATGATCGACAGGATTTTTCGAGAGTACAGGCTATTTGCTGGTACTTTCTTTGACGATATCATTGTTTTCTCCAAGAATGAGGCAGAACATAGAGATCGTCTGCTTCAGGTCTTTCAGGCATTACGAGATCACAAGTTAGTGATTAATGCAAAGAAAAGTGAATTTTTTTCTACCAGAGATACACTTTTTGGGACACATTGTGTCAGCAGCAAGAGTGCAAATGGATCCGGCCAAGATAGAGACTATCCATGATTGGCCCGATTTGAAGAATGTCCAAGAAGTTAGAAGGTTCTTGGGACTGTGTTCGTACTACAGGCGGTTCATTCAAATGTTTGCAGAGGTTGCTTCTCCTTTGCATATCTTGACACAGAAAGGAGTCCCTTTCTCGTGGGGACCCACAAAGAAGTCGTTTGAAGTATATTGTGATATTTGTGGTCGTAGTCTGGATGCGGTCTTAATGCAACAAGGCCAATGTCATGCCTATGAGAGTCAATTGTTCTCAAGGCCGAAATTGACAGTACTGTGAGAAAGAGCTTTTGGCGGCTATCCATGCTCTTATTCAGTGGCAACATTACCTACTCGGAGCCAATTTTACAGTTTTTCACAGATAATGGGAGTTTATGCTACTTCTTTGTCATGGAAGCAGCTATCGGAAAAGCAGATGCGGTGGGCAACGTCTTGTCAAAATTTACTTCCGGATTGTCCATTTGCAGGGACAGAAGAAATTGGTGGCAAATACTTTGTCCCGAAAGCCGTTGGTTCTGGCTATTTCCGCAATACATCATAGGAACTTCGAGAATATGGTTGGTAGTGCGCCACAAAACAGATTTTGCAGATGTATTCAGTTGAATACAGCAAGGGGAGATATTAGCGGATTATTCCATTCGGGATGGCTACTTGATAAAGAAAACCATGTTGTGCGTTACACAGCCGTTAAGGGAAAAGGCTCTAACTGAATGCCACTATCCGCCTTTTACGGGTCACCGCGGCATTGCTACCACCTTGAAAGGGATAGAGAGATACGTCCTTTGGCCGAGACTCAAGAAGGATGTGGACGAGTTTGTGCGCAGTTGCTTGGTATGCCAGAAGGTCAAGTTTGACAGGCATAAAGCACGGGGATTGTTACAGCCTTTTACCCATACCCACCCACCCTGGGAAAGTATTGCAATGGATTTCATCTCCCAAGAACACACCGTGGGCACGATTGTATATTGCCCAAGTCTTCAGATTACATGGCATGCCTGAGACGATTGTCTCTAACAGGACCCGAGGTTCACGAGTTTGTTTTGGACGGCTATTTGGTAGAACATAGGCACGCGGTTGCAGTTCTCGTTCCACCCGCAAACTGATGGGCAATCAGAGATTGCTAATTTAGTGGTACTGGCTTTGTTGAAGTCCTCTTGGTTGGATCAGAAGACTACTTGGGAAAGGTTTTTACCTTTGGTGGAATATGCCTATAGAAACACGTTTGACTCTTTGATAGGGAAGATGCCATTTGAGATTTTGAATTTGCTACAAAGGTTCTACCCTTCCTTAGCGCGAAAGATAAGATTTTTCTTTGAAGCCGACCAGTTCACGAGGGACTTGGTCCGGAAGGCTTTGTAGAAATTTCAGGAAAGACAGAAAAAGGCAGAGATCGCCATTGTCGCAATTTGAAATTAAAGGAGAATGATTGGGTGCTCTTACATTATGGGAAGGTACGCCCGAGAAAGAAAATAAAAAAGGGAAAGGAGCGGCTTCTTTGCAAGCTTAGCATGACATCCTGTGGACCTTTCCAGGTTTTCCGAAAAGATAAATGATATCTCTTTTGGACTGAAGCTGCCAGAATACTTGGACGATTCACAATGTTTTTTTTTAATATGTGAGTCTCTTGAAGCCTTTTGAAGGCGATGTGCCTGAACAACCCGAATTGGACGAAAACGAGCAGATACTCGTTCCTAAACAGAAATTGGCACAGAAAGAAAGAAGGTAAAGCGAGCTGACGGTTGTTGGTTAAATTCAAGACCCACTTCGCACTGGATGCAAAGCGAATGGAGGAGGAAGACTTAGCAGATATTCCTCAGAATGTGAATCTTTACCTTGAAGCTTTTGGTTTAGCATAGTCTATTCCAAATGGAACCCAGAATTCAGCTTCGCCGGAGGTCTGGTGCAGTGGGTTTGCACAAGAGGGGAGTTACTCCGCTCCTTTGTCAACAGATGCCTCGATTTTTGAATACTAGAGTCACTGATGTCTCTTTGAGCTTCAAGGATACTGAAAGCTGACAGTATTCTGCTGGATGACTTTATGAAATGGAATTCCAAAATATGAAACTCATTTGTTCTTGACTTAAGTGCAGGAACTGATAGACGAAATGACTACAGCATTTTGGTCTAATTGATCTCGAATAGACATGGTTGCAATAGGGGTTAGTCAATCGGACATCTATGAGGTCCCGACTGGATCTAGATGCAATTGCTAGCTACATTGCCAATAAACCATAGTCTAAGATCCGTATGAATGTTGAATGTCCTGTGATGTCTAGTGATGTCCTGTGATGTCGTGTGATGTGACTGTCGATTCGTACATGTGCTAGATGTGTGTTCCTAGTATGTAGGTACTAACAGTCAGTGTCTGCTAAGACAGTTTATGGCCTCTGTCTGTTTTGCAGGCGTAATCGAGGGCGATTACAATGCTTTCAAGAGGGGGGTATGTCACAAAGTGATGACGTGGCTGCCATAAACCCTAATTCTGTTGAAGCCCTAACCCTAAAACCAAAAACCCTAATTCTGCTGAAACCCTAACCCTAGAATCAGAAACCCTAATTCTACCCTAACCCTAACCCTGATTTGTTGGACATCAGCGTGACTTATGGAAAGATCGGCAGCTTTTTGGCGTTGCTTTTTCTACGCAAATTGCTGAGAAAGAGAGAGAGAACCCTCTTTGCTTTATTTTAGCAAGAGAGAGAAAGAGAAAGCCTCTCTGCTTTATTTATTAAAATAAAGAGAGAGGAAGAACTTTTGCTTTATTTGCCAAGCTTTTGGGGCTCTGTTTTTGGCATCCCTTGTACTCTTTAAATAAGTGGGTAGGCCACTCACAACTCAGAGCATCTGGACGCAAAGTCTAAGTGTGAGCGCCTGCCCGCACTCTTGTACTTTGAACTCAGATTAATACAAAAAGAAATACCGAAAGGGGCGCCAGTCTTTGGGGCCATTATCTCTAGGCATAGAACTCCGCTGGGCCAGTGTGAATCAATTGTGAATTGTGAACTGTTTTGAAGTGGTTATTTGGTGCTATCGCGGTAGATTCTTGACTTGGAGTGTCCAAGTCTGTTACAGCATCGCCAGCGGCATCGCCTTTGAGGCTTTTTCTGTAGTCCCAGAGAGAGAAAGAGAATCTGCTTTTAGTGCTCCTGGCAGCCGGCAGCAATAGGGGCAGCCTTGCCGGCATGAGTAGGGGAGGGAGAAGGGCGCCAAAGAGAGGGAGAAAGAGATCGTTGTTGCTGAGAGAAAAGCATCGTGGGCTGCTAGCGCTGGTTTTTTTTTTTTAACTTATTTTAATTGAGGGCTGGCCACTTATTAAGTGGGCAGCCGGACCTTTTCAAAAAAAGTATGAACCTGCCCCAAAGCTCAATAAAACCTTATAAGCTGAAAACAATGCATACACAGCACTTCCCAGGCGTCCCTAGATGCAACCACATGCACGGATGCAATGCAGATATAGACTTCCTCGCGGAAAAGCATCTGCTTTCCAAAGCAATCTCCGTTTTTCCTCAAAGTTTCCTTTGAACCCATCTTCATTCAAGTGTTTGCTCATCCTTGTGCACAATTCTAACACAGCTCGGAATTTCCTCCCGACTATGGGATATTCCCTTTCGGATGCCCCCGTCACCCACCTTGTGACGCATCAGGAATACCCTCACCTAGTCTTTTCCTACCGAACTTACGGTACAATCTCCTTCGCGATGCTCTTTGTCACCCATCCAATGATGCATCAAAGATGTGCGTTCCCGGATGGTCGAATACTTCTTCCAGGTGCTCCTTGTCACCCATCCGATGTGACACATCAAAAGTACCCGTTCCTGGTGGCCTTACAGATATTCCCATTCATAGTGCTCCCATCATTACTCTGAATGACGCACTAGAAATATCTGTACTCGGATGTCTCCAGTGTGAAAACCCCTCTCACTTAAATTTCCAATAATCGTTTAGAATTATTTTTCTGTCAGATTAAGCCAATTTAGGACTCTGGAGGCAGAGTCGGAAAAGGGTTGGAAGGAATGCCATGCCCTAAGTCTGGAAGGTGAGATCCAGAGGCAAGAACTTAGATTCTCCAAGCTTCAGAATAAGGAATGAAAGTTCCTAGGAATAGGGCTTTGCCTTGAGGATGGAAGCAGAGGCTTACGAGAACCATCTAGTCTTATTCTAGAACGAACGTGGTAATACGTTCGGTTCAAGTGGATGTATAGACTTTGTAGCGCAGATAGTGTGTCATGCTCTCTACAGTGGGTGATCCTCAGTGCAATGTGCGTGACAATCTCACTCAAAACAGACTAAAAACAGGAAACAATAGACAACAACCGAACTCACAGGGACACAACAGCAACAGTAGACCACAACAAATGACTCGACTATCTCAAAGAACTGATACAGACTCTGGAGTGGCAGCACACACAGCTCCAGCCCAAGACTCTCAGGTACAATGGGGTGTCCAGGCTCAGATGTGCAGGGATGGTGAATAAGTGCTCTGTGTATAGACTCACTCTAAACGACTACGTTCGACCATACATGAAGATGATGATGCTAATGACCCAAAACAACTACTCATATGTACAATCATAAAGAGCCACCAACGGCTCATAAATGTCGAGTCAACTAAGTCTATCTCCAAACTGAGTGGTGGTGGTGACCTGGCCACGATGTCCACTAGACCACCGTCAGTACCCTGCCACGTGTCACTCCCCAGCCCAGAGGGTCCGTCCAGTGTGAACCAGAGCAGCTGTAACCAACTGTCCAACTGTCTATCCTGTGAAGTGACACTGTAGCCCTGCTACAGACTTCTCCTTAGTAATAAAGATACTATTACGACTATGTACTCAGGACGCCTAGTGACACACCCATGGCGGTGTGCACCAGCAACACTGTCACAGCAAGGAACGCTCTGCACCTGTGGTACCTGACCTTGAGGCCCCTACGAAGTATAGTACCGGAATGGGGGCTATGTGTACGATCCCAAGAACTGCTGAGAGGGACCTGCTGATGCTCCTGCATACCCTACAGGTGTCTGGACTTGTGTCCCTGGTTGTGTGTACGATCCCAAGAACTGCTGAGAGGGACATGTTGATGCTCCTGCATACCCTGCAGGAGTCTGGACCTGTGTCCCTAGCCCACTCCATCCGTATCCCACAGGAATCTGTGTAGACCTATAACCATACAAAAGCATCTCTTGAAATCCTTGTAGCTGTGCTCTTAGGTCGTCAATGATCTTTGACTTTATCTTCAATGCTTGTTGTAATGCGAAAATCGTAGCATCTCGATCTGCGATGGCACTCTCGGCGACTCTCAAAGATCCCTCCATAGCTGCATATGTGGCGGAGTGACGTTGGTGCGTGGCAGCTAGCTGCTCTGTACCTAGTTCTATGGTGGCAATAGCAACCCTTGAGTCCTCAAGTAACTTCTCAGAAAGCTGAAACAGAGAAGTAGAGTCGGGCATCCCTGAAGATCCCTCAGATGCATGGGATGCTGGAGGACGCATAAGTGGCACAGCCGGTGAGCTAGGAGTCGGTACAACGGGTGTAGCAGGTACCTCTGAGATGGTTGTAGATGGAGCGTGAGATATGTTGACTGGAGTATGAGTGAAGAGGGGAGAAGAAGGGAGAGGATCCTGTAAGCGCGAAGTGGCCATCCTGTCCTGAGGAGCGGAAGTAGGCATTGGCGCTGGCACAGCAGAACGAGGGGTAGAAGTAGATGGAGTGTGACTCGAAAGATGCGTCACCCTAGTCTGCTGGCTCTCTGAAACTGGCAAGGAGAGTAAAGACTGCAATGTATCCTTCCCCACTTTTGCTTTGATCTTCTTTTTCTTGGTAACTGTAGGGTCGGCCTGAATACTTACAGATTTTCTTTTCCCTTTCGAGGTTCCCTGTGGATCCTCATCCACTTCGTCAAGGCTAACATATATATTTATGACCCATGCCAAGAGAGGTGCTGCAAAACATTTTAAGCTTAACTGCACAGATTGCACTTGGGCCCGAAATCATTTAGCCCTAGACTGTAAAGGGGTAAAGAGAATCTGGTGGAATCCACAGGGTATGATGTGGATTAAACAGTAGAGGCCGTCGCAGTGGGAGAAGATAGTGGGAAGATCACCTTTTCCTTTATCTTCTTTGGCTTCTCTAGCGAGAAAGTAATACCTGAAGATTGCCAGAATCCGTTTGTTCCTTTCATAGTTTGGGTGATCCGAACTTAGCAGTTCTTGACATGCCTGAATTGTTGCATCCTTGGACAGCTTAGAAAAAGTGCGTGTAGCCGGCTTCACAGATGGAAAGCTAGTCATACCCGTGGCATGGCCAAGCCTTGTAGCTGTCAACTTGTGGCCCCTTACCTTTGGAAAGTCTTTTAACAGTTGATGTATCATCTCCGCAAGAACAGTGGTAGGTAAATCGGCATCGGCCAATGCTGTGAGAACCAGAGTCTGCAGCTAAGCATTGGAAAAGACCTCGCTCAGAGATGGTCGAGGCTACTGTAAATAAAAATCCAAAGAGAACGCGGTGCGATTTTTGGATGTTGCAGGCCTCTTGATTATATGACTCATGATTGGCTGTTTACCTTTCTTTTGAGCTGATTTTGTATGGTCCTCTTGATCACTCGAAGCATCTGACTCGGAGTGTGCTTCTGAATCAGAAGGCGAGTCTGCTTTGTAGCTTTCATCACTGGGGTCGTTGGAAGTTATGTCATCCAAGCCGTGGCTACTGCTTGCTGACATCTCCTCACTCTCTGATTCTGCAGCCACAGCTTTCTTTTTTCTCAACAATTCTTTTTGCTTGCTACCACCTTCTGTCTGTTTCTTACTACCTCCTGCCATAGTGAGTAGAGTGAGTGCAATTGGAAGAGTGTATCAGACATGAGACCTGACACTAGCAAGACTAGTATACGAGGTTGAGGTAGAGAGCAGTAGATTAGTAGATTCGATAGGGGCTGTTTTTATTTTTAGGGTAAGGTCGAGCGGTGTTAGCTTGGGGCGATCCTAGTAGGGGCGAGGCACAGATTGGTAGGAGCGAGGCAAGGGGTAGTGGCGAGCCAAAGGTTAGGGAGAGGGTTGAGGCAAGTTAGGGGCGAGCCAAAGGAGACATAGGGCGAGGGGTGAGGTTGAGGGTAGGGCGAGGGGTGAGGGGGTGGGTAAGTGCGAGAGGTGGGGGGTTGGGTAGGGGCAAGGGACTGGGTAGGGGCGAGAGGTTGAGTAGGGCAAGGGAGAGAGAGGGTAGGGGCGAGAGAGAGAGAGAGAGGGTAGGGGCGAGGGAGAGAGAGGATAGGGGCGAGGGGTTGAGGGTAGGGGCCAGAGGTGAGGGGTGGGATTGGGTACGGGCGAGGAGTTGAACGTAGGGTCGATGGGGTGGGTAGGGGCGAGGGAGAGAGAGGGTAGGGGCGAGAGGTGAGGGGTGGGATTGGGTAGGGGCGAGGGAGAGAGAGGGTAGGGGTGAGAGGTGAGGGGCTTGGGATTGGCTAGGGACGAGGGATAGAGAGGGTAGAGGCGAGGAGTTTGAAGCATATGAAAGCCAGGGAGCAGAGAGAAATTTGGTTTTAACGTTCAAAAGCAAAAGCACGAACAAAAGAGAATTAATGCCATGAAGCACCAAAAGCAAAAGCAGAATAAAAGAGAATTTAAATGCCTTGAAGCAATCCAAAAGAACCCTCAGAGAAATATGCAACGAGAGTTGAACTCAAGACCTGACCTAATCTACCACAATGAGGGAGAGAGATGCTAACTGCTGAGGAACAAGGTAAATTGATTTCCAGAATATTTAACTAGAGTGTATGTATGAAGGAGGGAGGGAGATTCGGCTGGGGAAGAGGATTTGAAGCGTAACAAATATAATCATAGTGCATGTAGATTGGAGACAAGAGAGTAGAAAACGATGAAATGAAAAAAGGTGATGAGTGTAGTGACTATGAAAGAGAGGAAGAAAAGTGGGACGGGAGAATTATAGATTCCATAAAATAGGAGATGAAAAGGCGGAGTTAAACTCATGAACAGCTGAGAATGCGATTACATCAAAAGTGATACACTTGAAAAGAAGATTAGAGATGTAAGAACGGTTGGTGGGTTGGTGGACACAGAGCAAGAGAGATACATCTGAAAGCTTGAAATCTGATTGAGGTTACAGACAGAAGAGAGAAGGCTGTACTAAAGATAACATCGTTGAGAACGCCTTAAACTGAGTTAGAGGATTGGTGATAGCTTTTCACCCTGGATCCATTTACTAGTGGCAGGGGCACACCTTCTAGAGTGACTAACTGGAAAGCCCCCTGTGGCAAAATCTTTTCCACCACGAATGGCTCTTGCCAGGCTAGGACAAGCTTCTTAGCTTTCTTCAGATACTTAGCTTGATAGAGTAGCACCAGGGAACCCTGCGTTATTTTCGGCTTTCGGAGATAGCGATCATGCCACGCTTTGCGACGAAGCTGCTCTGCTTCTAGAGCTAGAGAAGCCAAACTTCGGCTTTCATCCAGAAGGTCAAGACGAGAGACAGATGTCGATCCCAAATCTCCATTGGCACGCAGACTACCCACTCGCGGAGATCCTGAGTTGAATTCGAAGGGCGCTATCGCTTCCAAACCGAAAGCTTATTGAAATGGGGTGTGATTGGTTGTGGCTTTGAAAGAAGTTCGGTATGCCCAAAGGGTGCCGTGGATAGCTTGAGCCCAAGTCGCAGGATGGAGATGACATGCTTTCTGCAGAAGTGCTATGAGAACCTTATTAGTGCTCTCAACCTGCCCGTTTGCTCTAGGGTAATAGGAACAAGATTTGCGATGAAAAATCTTGTAGTTGGCAAGCAAGGTTGAAATCGTCTCATTCACAAAGTGACTACCCCTATCACTGGTGATTTCCAGAGGACACCCAAACCTGCACAAAATATTTTCGAAGAGAAACTTGGCTACAGTAGTGCCAGTGCAATCCGTTGTTGCCAGTACCTCTGCCCACTTTGTTGCATAATCTGTAGCCACTAGTAGATACTTCCAATTGCCTGGTTGGGTGGAGGGAGTAATTGGACCCACAAAGTCAATGCCCCATCTCTCAAAGGGCTGCCATGCCATAGAGACCTGCAGAGGACGGTTTGACTGCTTGCTTGGTTTAGGGCCATAGCGCTGACACACATCACATACTTTTACATAGGCAATTGCATCTCGAAAAATATAGGGCCACCATAAGTCACACTGGAGAATCTTCTGAGCAGTAATATGGCCAGGGTAATGGCCACCAGTGGGACCACTGTGGGCATCCTCCAAAATATACTTCACTTCATGAGGGGAGACACACCGCCTCAGAGCACCATCCTGTCTTGACTTGTATAGCTGGCCTCCAATTAGAGTGAATGACCTAGACTTCAACAACAGTCGTCTCTTCTGCAATGGAGAAGCGTTCTCTGGGTACACGCCAGTAGAAAGCAGATGCAAAACATCGCCGTACCATTCCGGAGTGGTATCCACCTTAAAGAGACTGCTATCTGGAAAGTCGTCAGCAATCCCCGTTGCTTCTTCACCCGTGTGAATGCGAGAGAGGTGGTCGACAAGGACATGATGTTTGCCGAGTCTGAGTACCACTTCGAAATCAAATTCTTAAAATAACAGTAGCCATCGCCATACTCGACCTGCAACTTGCGGCTTGTTGAGCAGATAGCGCATGGCATGGTGATTAGTAACAACTGTGAAGTGGACCCCTAATAAATAATGCCGAAATTTTTGCAGAGCATACACAATAGCTAAACCTTCCCTTTCTGTGGTGCTATAGTTGCGTTCGGCCTTGGTGAGTAGGCGACTGGTACAGTGAACAGGGCGATCCACGTTGTACTCCTTATTAGGCTGAGTCAGCACAGTCCCCACAACCAGTTGACTGGCATCAGTATGCACATGAAAAGGGAGAGACCAATTGGGAGCTACTAGGATAGGCGCTTCAGTGAGGCGTTTTTTGAGGTATGCAAAAGCTTCAACCTCTGCATTTGACCATTGAAAGGGAACAGTAGCACTGGCTAGGCGTGTTAGGGATTGAGCCACCTGTGCATACATGCGTATAAACCTGCGATGATAGCCTGTGTGGCCTACAAAGCTCTGCACCCCTTTTGGGTTGATGGGAGGTGGTAACTTTAAGATTGCCACGATCTTCTCTAGGTCAGGTGCTAAACCTTTAGCAGACACCACATGGCCTAGAAGTGTGCCCTCAGTGACCAAAAAATGACATTTGTTCGGATTTAGCTTTAGGCGTGCCTCTCTGCAGCGGAGGAAGACAGCAGAGAGCTGAGCGAGGTGTTCCTCTAGATTTTCCACTGGGGTTGAACATTGGATGCCCAACTGATTATATCCACTAAACCCATCCATGAAACTGTACAAAACATGCCCTGCTACATCTTCGAGCACACGCTCAGTGAAAGGTGTGATAAAACCATCTAGGATAGTTACCTTATTCAGCGCGGGGTAATCTATGCACACATGAATTTTATGGGGCTGCTTCTTAGGAGCTATCACCATGGGTGATAACCACTCAGAGTGCTCCACAGGTACAATGATCCCTCCCTCTTGCATTTTTTCGAGCTTGACAGCCTCTGCATACTTTGGGTTGAGCTTATAAGCTCGGCCTCTGACAGGCTTAGCCCCTTGAACCAGAGGGATAGTGTGGAGACCCAATTCTCGTGGAATCCCTTCCAAATCCTTGTAGGACCAAGCAAAAACATCCTTAAAAGAGTGAATAAAAGAAACTACCTGATCAAGTAATGGGGGATGCTCCCATAACCAAGCTGCTAAGAGGACGTGCTGAGGGTTGTCAGGGTCGCCCAGGTTGACTTTTTTGACAGGGTAAGGAGGTGTAACTGTGGAGGGTACTTCAGAAGTTGAGAACTGAGCTGCCTCTTGGAACTTCGAGACTTCATGTGTTGGTGTTTGATCGATTGGAAACTCCGCATACTCTTCTTGTAACCATCCTGGTGGAAGCTCCTCGAAGGGTAAATCTTCAGACACAGACATAACTGAGTGCTTTTGAGGGGGGGGGGGGGGCATCCAACCTGGGAGATGTTAGAGGGAGGGGGGAATCATTGGCGAGTTCATGCAGAGGAGATTTTTTCCCCCTTCCGTGATGTGTTATAGGTTCCCCAAGACTGACGGCTTTTATCAGAGGAACATTTGAATCATGAGAATCAGGGACTAACACACTTACTTCTTCGACTGGTACACTGTCTGTTGTAGAACTTGGGACATTGGTGTCCGTATGAGGAGCTGGGAGAGAGAGTGTTACTAGCACAGGTGAGTTTTGAATAGAGACCACATAGCAGGGCATCGAGGTGGTAGCTTCCAACCACTGCAACAGGTCTTCGTCGGACCCGTCAGGTGGGATGGGCTGCTCAGGGTCCGGGTTGGACTGTACTGACAATGAGCTGTGATGAACCACTAGATCCATACCTCCTTCGAGCCGAATTGGTTGCATGGGGGAGCCAACGAGTATGTATCCGCATGGCATCGTTTCCCCAATCATTAAGTGCCTTAGTATGCTGCAACCATGGTCTACCAATCAGCAAAGAAAATCCTCCCTCCACCTGAGGAAGACTGACCACCACAAAATCCAAGCTAAATGTGAAGTCTTGTACCATCAGAGGCACCTTCTCTACTATGCCCACAGGGTAGAATGTCCTCTGGTCTGCTAATGTAACAGTGAATGAAACAAGGCAGGTAGGCTGCAGACCTAAGGCCAACATAGTAAATTTTGGCACCCAGATCCACCATCCACTATGACGCCTGAGAATTGATGTCCAAGAATAGACACAATGAGACGAGGACTTTGTAGTTGGTGAGGGGAGCGGGAGCAGCTGGATATGAAATCATGTAGGACTCCAAGGGCTACACAGGTAGGTGCCCGCCACTAGGCCCTGCACCAGGGTACAGAGACTAGATGATGGAAAGGGTCACTTCTAAAATTTGCATCAAGTCGAAGCATGTCGTACAGTGACACTTGCTGAAAAGTGTTTTTCAAGATAGGCTCTGCTGTGGGCTTGTTTCCTTTGATTAGATCTTGCTCTGGTATCTTAAGCTTCTGCAAGTCCTCTACGGCTTCCATGAAAGCACCATCAATATCTGATAGAAGCGAGGTAGGTTGGCTATTGACACTACCTGCTGGTTTGTCAGCTACTAAGGGAGTTTGACTCATTTGTGTGACAGGAGATGTAAAAATTGGACCAGGGAGGCTGAGCCCAAGAGCAGCTCTCTATGCCCGTGTGAGCACACCAGCCGGCTCTTCCACTTGCTTCAACCCATCTCGAGAGGCAACTACAAGAGTGGAATGGTGCTGACTGTGATGAGGTTAAGCTTTGGGAATGTAAACTCCTGCTGGTTCTGGTTTGTGCTTGCAGATGTGGATGCTCATTGTTTTGGGCAGTCCTTACTATAGTGATCCTTAGCTTCAGGACATTGTCGACAAGGAGGGGACCCTTCTCGCAACGGACATTTGCTCTGATAATGTCCATACTCTCCGCACCTGTAGCACAAAATTGGCCTATTGGAGGGGCGAGGTGGTCTCTGCCCTTGCTGCATGGGACCGGATGCTGACGTGTAGAAGCTTTGGGGGAGTGAAGGAGTACTAGCATGATAAAAGCTGGGAGATGCGAAGTTGTTGTACATACCTTGCTGCATAGGAGGTGTTGTCAACAGAGGTGGCAACGGGTTTTGATGGCCATAGGGTGAGACCATGTTGGAAGCAGGTGCTAGCCCTTGTTGGAGAGAAGGACCTAGACTTTGTTGAATTTGCCGCAATCCCTTGATATAGTAGCAAACCTTGTCTTCGTGCCCAGATTTTTCGCAGAAGTGGCAATAAGCCCGAATAGGACAATCCTGTGGAGGATGCCCTGGAGAGCGACAAGAACTGCACCATACCATAGCTTTAGTCTCCTGCTGAGACCGAAGCTCTTCTAGCTCTCTCTTGATTTGATCCAAAGCCTCAAGATGTGGTGGTTTCTCTTGTCTAAGAGAGATTGATTTCTCTTCTTGGAGAGCGCGTTATAGTTTTAGGGCTTCAAGTTCACTGCGCAAAGAAGTCAATGGATCAGCAGGACTTTCCGAAAACACAGAGGGAGTCTCTATGTGAGGGGGGTTGGTGAATAGCTTCCTAGCCCCCCCTATCCTAGTAGCAGTTGCGATGAACTCCTCCAGAGTGGCGTCGGGTCGGAGACTCTCTCGGAGTTCTTGCTGAGAAGTTTTGGGAAGCGCCTTCTCTACCCACTTCTTAACCATAAATTCATCGGGTTGTTGGGGAAGCTTGGCAACTAGAGACTTGGTTTTCATCATAAGTTCTGCAAATGTCTCCTCTGGCTGGAGCACCATGTTGGCAAACTCATCCAAAACCTTCTCATGATAGTCACCTAGCCTGAATGCTGCACAGAATTGTTGTCTTAAGGCTGCCCAAGTTGCAAAATGGTTTTCTACAAACTAGATGTACCATTTGTCTGCTAAGCCATCCAAGGTAGATGGAAAGAGTACCAAATAAGCATCCTCTCTATTAAGACCACGACCCCTACAGAGAGATACAAACCTCCTTGCATGGTCGTCAGCATCTTCTGAAGAGAGTCCTTTGAAGGTGGGGAACTTGATGTTCACCTTGGCCAAAACACTTGCCAAAGCCACCATGGCCCCTTGCTGAGCTTGTTGCTCAATAGCTTGCTGTAGTAGAATAGGAGAGAGCTTTACTGGAGAAGGTGATCTGGAAGATGTGGAACCTAATGAAGGAATGGGTGATGTATGTGGAGGTATGGGTGATGAGGTTGATGGACTTCTACTAGGTACTAAAGGTCGTCTTCTGTTATAGTACTTCAGAGGGCTCAGTAGTGCGCTTTGACGCTCGACTGACCGCCTTGTATGTGTCATGCAGTGACCACCAATCCAACCAAGCTTTGGGCAAGAAAACCTTGAACTGGTTGAAGACCGGTCTAGACTCTACTAGAACAGGCAAGTGACTAGACTAGGCTGGACCAGGGACGAGGAGGACTAGACCAGGGTCGAGGAGAACTAGACCAGGGACAAGGACTGGTTGGACCAGGGCGAGGGAGGACTAGACCAGTTGAACCAGGCGAGAGGAGAACAATGCAAGGCAAGGTAGGCAAAGCTAGATAGACCCAACTAGCTTCAAGATTTGTACCTCAGAGTGAGATTTCAGTTGAGGTCCCACCGTGATCGCCAAAATGAGAGCACTTGTAGCGCAAATAGTGTGTTGTGCTCTCTACAGTGGGTGCTCCTCAGTGCAATGTGCGTGACAATCTCACTCAAAACAGATTGAAAACAAGAAACAATAGACAACAACTGAACTCACAGAGACACAACAGCAACAGCAGACCACAACAAATGACTCGACTATCTCAAAGAACTGATACAGACTCTAGCGTGGCAGCACACACAGCCCCAGCCCAGGACTCTCAGGTACAATGGGGTGTCAAGGCTCAGATGTGCAGGGATGGTGAATAAGTGCTCTGTGTATAGACTCACTCTAAACGACTACGTTCGACCATATATGAAGATGATGATGCTAATGACCCAAAACGACTACTCATATGTACAATCATAAAGAGCCACCAACGGCTCATAAATGTCCAGTCAACTAAGTCTATCTCCAAACTGAGTGGTGGTGGTGACCTGGCCACGATGTCCACTAGACCATCGTCGGTACCTTGGCAAGTGTCACTCCCCAGCCCAGAGGGTTTGTCCACTGTGAACCAGACCAACTGTAACCAACTGTTCAACTGTCTATCTTGTGAAGTGACACTGTAGCCCTGCTACAGACTTCTCCTTAGTAATAAAGATACTATTACGACTGTGTCGATCTTCTCACTCTCTATCTCTCTCACTCTCTCTATTTCTCTCTATATCCTCTGGCCTCCGTTTTAAGTAATAAATTCTATTTATCCGAGTATATTTTACATTGCCATGCGCTCCTGTTTGTGACACTCACCTTGAGGATTCAGCCGCTACTTGAGAGAATTATACATGGGACTCAGAAAGGCTTTGTCAAGGAGCGCAATATCCTCGACAACATCTTTACCTTTTGGGAGGCGATTGGCCTTGCACGTCTCTGAGGAGAGGATCTTGTGATACTCCTTCTCGATTTTGAGAAGGAGAGGATCTTGTGATACTCCTCAATTTTGAGAAGGTATATGACAGAGTTGATTGGGATTTCTTGGAGGGCACTCTGCGCAAGATGGGATTTCAGATTCTTAGATCAGAGGAGTGTCAGCTCTTTACAGATGTGCGCACAGCCAGGCGCTCTTGGCAGAGGGAAGAGGGGAACGCTTCATGCTCATGCATTTGGTTAGACACGGCTGCCCTCTTGCCCCTTTACTCTTTCTCTTCTATGCTAAGGCGATGAGCAAATTTTTGACTTCACAGGAGGTTGGTTTGCATGGCTTAGAGCTTCCTCTTAGGGGAGACGAGTTGCTTGACGCTGAGTTTGCTAACGACTCAAGCATGTCCTTGGAGGGTCAGGAGGCCAATCTTCACAGGTGTGAGCGGGTTCTTAAGCTGTTTTGTTCTGCATCAGGAGCACTGATCAGCTAGAGGAAGACCGTGGCTTTCTGGGTTGGCACTGCTCCTAAGCTTGATTGGTCGCCTAGAGAGGACTTCAAGTGGATACACCCCAGGGACTTTTGTACGCTATTTGGGCTATCAAGTTGGCTTGGATTTGTCTCATGAGCAGCAGACTACTCCTCTCCACTAGGAGGAAACTGCTTCACTGGAGCTCGGCACGGTTCTCTTTGGCTGGCAGAGTTGTAGTGGGAGAGGCTGATCAAGAACAATTTGTGGTCACAACGCGACACCCAGTCATCCCAGGCCAAAGTGTCCTGGCAGGTCATCACCTTACCATGTTCTTAGGGAGGGCTGGGGATCATCGACAGCACAGCAGAGCAGAGCCCTCCTTGAGAAGCTTGTGGTCAGAGGACTTCTTCAAGAGAGGAGCCCTCGAAGGAGCTGTTGCTGCACCGCATTCGTGCCTGAGTCCCTCATACGGGCGACCCCTGGAGCCCGTCCATCAGGTGGATTTTTACAGAGATGCGCCGAGTCGGCCTGACCAAGAGTTGGGAGGACCGGTTTGCTGTGAGCCTGCTCGGGTCCTAGGAGCAGTTGCGGAATGGTCTGGCACAGCACCAGCCCACATGCATGGAGGAGCGCTTGAGGCAGCCTCTAGTTTGAAACCCCATGGTTAGCACACAGCCAAGCCACTTGGTTGGTAGCAGGCCTCACGTTTCTTGGGGTCCCCTGGCAGCCCGCACTCTCCGCGACTGGCTACAGTTTTCAGGCCTCCTAGAGGAGATTCAGAGCGTCGAGCTACGAGGCATGAGGGAGGTGCTGATCATGTGTCAGGATATTACAGAGGCTTTACCTGCTGAGTGGCATACCCCTCTTGAGGCAGCAGCTCCCAAATGGATGGGGACCTTCACGCGTATGGAGGTCCTCATTGCAATTAGGGCTTGCTTGGAGTCGGCACCCTGCATGTTTATTGAGGTTCAGGGAGAGGGTCATCTCCACAGAGTCTCAGTAGAGGCACCACACACTGCAGTCGTTTTCAGAGGATCCGAGTTGTGGACATCTGTGGGAGGACTTGTGTCATAGATCTCGGCAGATCTTGAGTGAAGACACTAGCGGCTTTGGGCTTGGGAGAGCCGCCCTTTGATACGATTGCAATTGGACCCGCATTGAGAGGCACCCGCATAAGAGCACCCAGCACGTCACACTTCTCTATTACACCAATTTTTGAAAATCCTTGGCCAGTTTCTAAAGGTTCACGCATTGCAATGGGACCCGCATTGAGAGGCACCCGCATAAGAGCACCCAGCACGTCACACTTCTCTATTACACCAATTTTTGAAAATCCTTGGCCAGTTTCTAAAGGTTCACGCCATCTATTCAAAAATAGAAAATCTCAACAAAGTAATGCCCTCAAAGCATCTAACTCCACAAGGCCAGGCAGACGTTCCAAAACACAAAAGTGTAATCTAATAAGGCAGACAGTGCACATGTGGATACATTCATCGTCACAAAATGAACATTTTAGACCTAGTCTCATTTTTCATTTTTGTTTTTAGCCATCAGGCTCCATTGAATCCATATGTTGAAGTTACATGTTTGCTCTTCAAGGTCCACATTAACTACCTTTTAAATCATGGTGTTAAGCTCCATCAAATCTTCAAGAGATAACCGCTTATTTATTACGTGCCATTATGCCCATTTTCAATTCAAAACCTAGGCATTTGGAACGAACTGGAATCCTCTACATGCAAAGCAATGAAAAATAACCGAGGTATGATCGTCTCATCGCCATAAACATGGTTGGGTCCTTTGTCTATAATACAGATCCATGCAACACCACTCCTGCCTTTCTTGCACTGAAACACCTCTCAACAAAGTGTGGCTCTATCTTTTGATAGAAAAGTGGATGTAATATGGTGCTCTCCAAAAATAGCACTGCCACCTGACCAAAGGGGTTCAGCTTTAGTATTTCTCCTAAGTCGTAGCTTGCAATTAGGTCAAATGTGAATTGTACAAGTCCAAAGTCCATTTAATTACAATAGGAGTATCTATAGAATAAAGGTGTAAATGGGGAAGTAAGCTTCTTGCTGGGCATAGAGAAGCTTAAGATGGTCATCGTGTCCATAGGCAGTGGAGCCATTTTCAGTGGAGCCAAACTTGCTAGTTCTTCTGATAACAAATGCGCCAAAATCTGGTGATAGATTCACCACAGTTGCATCATTGTTACTCAACCAAGGTCCCTATGTGCAAAAGTCCCTAGGAAAGCCATTTCAAAGTCTCCTCTACCAAGATGGCTCCTTGGAATCATGGTATCCATATTCTAGACAAGCTGAAATAAAGCCTATGGCTCAAGCAGGGACTTCTTTAGCAACTCTACCTGGCATTACCATTTTCCTACCCCATCTCCTGACTCTGCTCTCTATTTATCATTGTCTCTTCCATAATCTATCTGTGCTACAAAGTTTTTAAGGACAAAGTACAAATAAAAAGGTCTATAGAGGAAACTATTAACACAAAACTGAACGTACTCACTTTATGTTTAGAGAGAGTTAAGAGCAAAAACCATAATTGTATGCACAGATAGTAGCTGTGCACAAACACATAAAATGCATACTAAGAACAAGGTAATAATATATTTCTGCATGGATTGACATTTCTGTAAGCACTCATAGTTGCAACCGCTATTTCCTGCATTCTTTCTTTTTGTGGTCAATAGATCTTAAAGACACGGGATGGTAGAACCAAAAAGTTTCAAAGGTACAAACTCACTCTTCATTGTAGGTATTGGCACTGATGTTGTTGTAGTCAGAGTACGAAACGCGTAGGTCATACTTCTTTGCAAGTGTCCAGATTGGATTTTCCTGCTGGCCCCCAACCCCTTCCACCCAATTTGCACCAACTTCTATCACATAGCCAGAAAAATTGGTATGAAGCATTCTTCCACCTATCCTGTCACTCGCTTCCAATATCAAAAAGTCATTAATTCCACGCTCTGAAAGAGTCTTTGCGGCCATAATTCCTGTACAAAACACATAATCAGCTTTTGGAATCTTTAAGCCTAAAAGGAAAGATCCACTTCATGCACCTACAAGCATAAATACGCTCAAACATACATATGTTGATGTTTACACTGTTAATCAAAAGTGAACAGGGATTGTTTATTTGTCCACTTATCACAAGTTTCTTATTCAATACAAGCACACATACCTATCTTCTTAAGGTGTGAAATCAGCAAAAAACACCCACTTTCCATAGGCCTCAATCGAGCATGCCTTTGTATATACTTCCAAGATCTACAGACTTTGCTTTATGTCAAAAAAGAGCTTAAAAAAAAGAACGAAATTTTGTGTAATTCTTGTTTACTAGATTACTCAAGAAATTGTTCCTGTGTATTTTTATAGGCTACTCTTAATGGCCAAGTCTTCCATTTATCACTATGGTCACTTGTTGGTTTAACATTGCAATTTGCAATCTCTAAGACAAAATAATATTTACAAAAATTCCAAGTGGTGAAAACATTATTTGGCAGGGAATCATATTGCCCCAACCTCGGCACCCTTTGCGGTACTTCTTCACATTGAATTGTGGCATAAGTGTGCCAGTACAGCTCTCACCCTCTCCAGGGGTTATACTTAGGTACAACTCTCACCCTTTCTAGGGGTTATGCCTGGGCACTCTACGAGAGAATTGTGAGTGTTGGAGTACTCAGATGCCCTCTAGGCTGAATCTGAGTTACAACTGCCCTTGATGGGTCTCTCTTATAGTGCGGAAGTCATCGTACCTACAATTTTCTGGGAGGAGAACTCAAAGCTCAAACAATTATTATTTTCAAAGAAATCCGGTCCATTACTACAATCCAGTGTTGAAAATGAAGCTTTTTACAAAAATTGCTTTTGTAGAAGTTCTTGTTTACAAAAGTTGTTTTTTGAGAAAGTGTTTTTCTTGGAAGAAAGTGCTTTTGGAAGAAGTTGCTTCTTGAAGAAAGTGATTTTTGGAAGGTGCTTTTCGGAAGACGGTGTTTTTTTTCAAAGATTCTGCTTTTTAAAAGAGGTTGCTTTTTGACAAAGTTGCATACACCAACAATGAGAAAGAGGGCATTGAGGGGAAAGCAATTCCAAACTCATCAAGGACATAGATGTGAATGTGATTTGTGAATGTGCTCCTAGTACATCATGAGTTATTTCTGGATCACATGGCTAGATGTTGATCTTAGTGCATCAAAAGTTTCGAAAGGATGAGATGAGTGGATAGTGATTCTAGTACGTCAAGAGTTCAGATTAGATAAGATGACTAGACTGATCATTTGCATCTAAATGTTATGTATTGTCTTGTGGGGATGGCCATCAACATGTTAGCATGAATCCATGTGTGTGTTTTGCAGGCGTAATTACTCTTTGTTTAAACAAAGGAAGACCACCGGGGGTATATATCACAGAGTGATGATGAGGCGTAATCTCACCCGATTAGAAGATGAGAGAAAGAGCGGAACTTGATGTAATAGGCTTGGACACCCAAGCAAGAAATCAATAGCAACACACGAACAAAAGCTGCAATATATAACTTAATAGAGACAAAGAGAGAGAGAATGTGAGAAGAGTCGACACGAAGCGGCGGAGTTCTGCTTCCTAATGCATTGGCCAATGCTCCTTTCGGTATTTCTTTCATTATTGATGATCGCAAAGTACAACTACCGGGAGGTGTGATCTACGTCACGCTTCCAAGTTGATTTGCAGAGCCCACCCCCAAGGCTCTCGTACAAGGGGCCCTAAATTGGGCGCCCCCCTCAAAAAAAAAAAAAGCAAAGTATCGCTCTCGCAGTGAATACGGTGAAGAGAGACTTGTTCCACCAACTACCCGTCTACGTGAAGATGAAGTCGAGCAACTCTATTGAAGGATCAGCAGATACTAATGGGACTTCCGACGGGGGCAGGCCTTCCTCCGAGGAATCCGGGCAAGAGCATGGCCCATTCTTGCTTGGACATCTCAGCAAGATGCAGTACCGGCGTCAACTTTACATCGACACATGTGCCAAAAGAATGATCAAGTACTCCAAGGACCCAAAGTACGCGAAGTATATGAAGAATCACCCGCTTGACAAGGTCCAATTACGGTGGTGTGATGTCACCCTTTCACCTCTCAAATCAGCCATGAAAAAGAAAGCACACCTGAGTGCAGAAAAGTAGACGTTGTAATCACAAGAAGAGTTTGACGAAGCCCTTGAGCATAGGGTCGGAAAACTAATAAAGACTACGAAGAGTTCTTGAAAGAAGAGCCATTCAATAGATTACCCCAACTATTTGGGTTGGAAATCTACTTTCAAGGAAGCAAGCAAATCCAAGAAGCCTGTTCTCTTTGAAGACAATCCCAATTCATAATCTTCGTCATTTGACAGCTCAGAGAGTTCCTCTTCCTCTGACTCCAGTGAGGAGTATACGAAGCACTAGAAGCAGAGAGAGACTCAGAAGAACAAGAAAAGCAAGAAGACCAAGAAAAGCAAATCCCACAAAAACTCTAGAAAGCACCACAAGCATTCTCACAGATACCTCATCCTCTTAATAGTTTTTGACTCTGACGCCAATGTATGGGAAGAAGAGAAGACTGCTACACCGTCTGAATCAATATGACCATCTCGAGACCAAGGGTTTCAAGAAGGGTGGGCAAGCACTCAAGTTTGATACATTTCCAAGTTTGAGCCGTTGCATTCATACAGCAGATTGACATTGTCTTTTTGGGAGGCCGTTTCACAAAACACTCTAAAGTACAAAGAGCAGCATCTTATCTGAAAGGTAACGCCCATAGATGGTGGTCTACCCTACTGTTGCGCAGGGAAGCACCTACAAAATGGTTGAGATTTAAACACATCTTTACTTCAGCATGGCTTACAAAAGAGAATGAAGAGGATGTCATCATGGCATGGCATCATCTGAGGATGACAAAAGAAGATACCTTGGCCACTAATTGCTAGAGGTTTTGGGATATTGTCACAAACTGCAGACGTGTCAAAGCCCTGAAGAAGAGAGCCAACTTACAGATGCCGGCCGAGGGGCCTAAACCCTAAGAAGAACAAGTAACAGAAGAAGAAGTCCTACCAACTTATGGGCACCCCGTCCGATGGGGCTCCAAGTGATATAAAGGAAGTAAAATAAAGCAGGACCCACACACACACTTGCGCAAACTGATGACATGGCAGATTTTCAAAAATTACGCTGATATTGTTGATGTGGCAGGCTGTACGGATTTCCCCGTTTTGCGCTAACTGATGACGTGGTAACTGTACGGATTTCCGTGAATTACGCTGGCAGCTTTTTGGCATTGCTTTTGAACCACAAGCTTTTGAGTTTTGAAAGCTTTTCATGTAAACTGCTTTTGGGGCCTAGGGCCTTTAAATATGAGGTTAGGGCTCATTCTTTGGCATGCTTCCTAAAGAAGGTGCAGAGCGTGGAGTTCCGGCTTGTACTGTGTTGATGCAATATAAAGAAATACCGAAAGGGGCGCCAAGGTTTGGGGCCAATACTCTTTGGGGTGGAATTCCGCCACTCCATGTCGCATGTCGTCGCTCTCTCTTTCAGTTCAGTTGTTATTGAAGTTCTAAAAGTCTGTTCAGTCTGTTCTTTTCTATTGGCACGTGGTGCCCGTCTTGCGACAGATAATTTTCTACCAATCTCTTCTTTTAAGAAAATCACATTCAAGTTACGAGTTGAGCAGGTTTGTTGCAGTCTATCCAAAGAGATTCGGCAAAATTGCGTAAAACAGAAGTTTGGCTCTATTCAAAGACTTATGAGTCATACCAAGAAGGGTTTTGGTATGTATGCCGGCACACTAACGTCCCTTCGGACAAGCCAATGTCCACCGCAACAGAACAAGATTCTTCCAATGGTAACAAAAAGAAGAGCAATGGCAAAAGAAGAAACCCACTTGCCCAAAGCTATCAGTAGAGCAGCATGGAGAGTACTATAAAGCGGGCAAGTGTTACGGTTGTGGGTAGCAAGGGCACATTTTTGCAAAGTGCCATAACAGAGCACCAAAGGAGCAGGCTGAGGAAAAACCAAAGAATTCCACAGCGGCAGATGATGTCACAAATTGCTGACGTGTCAAGCCATTCAAGACCTGAGCCGACTTGGAGATTTCGATCGAGGGGCCTAAACCCTAAGAAGAGGCAGCAGAAGAAGTTTTTATGACGATCAGCCAAGTGGCCCAACTATTAAAGATGGGTTAGGATTATAAATCCTAACCCGTAACCAACTTATGAGGTTCCCATCCGATGGGACCCATAATAAAATAAACCACGACCCACTCACTAACACATAGAAGAAGATGCGTAAAAATTGATGATGTGGCAGCTGTACAGACACCCCACGTTTTGCGTTGACATGTCACATGGCAACCTGTACGAACTTCCGCGATTTACACTGCTGGCTGATGGCGTGGCAGGCTAAACAAAATTCCCTAAAATTACAATAGCCGCTTTTGGGAGGCCGAATGCTTTTAATGTACTACTTTTGAATAGACCCAGGGCCTTTAAATATATGCCATGGGCTCAGTCTCTGGCACTTCTCCACATGGGAGTGCAAAGGACAGAGTACCGGCTTGTACTGAGTTGAAGCAATATAAAGAAAGGGGCGCCAAGGTTCGGGGCCAGTGCTCTCTCGAGGTAGAACTCCACCACTCCCCGTCTCGTGTGTCGTGCATCTCTTTCAGTTCAGTTATTTTGAAGCATCTAAAGTCTGTTCACTCTATTCTTTTTTGTTGACACATGGTGCCCCTCCTATTACAGATGAGGGTGCAAAAAAAGAGAAGACAAATGCAGGACTAATTTTAAATTTTGTGGGGGTGAGCCCAGAGAAAATAGAGAAAAGTATCGAGCTATGCAGAGCATGGAATAAAGTACGCGATCAGGAAGTCCTTTTCTTCTTTGATGGAGGAGCCAAGGCCAACTTTATCTCGGTAGAATTGGCGGCTCGACTTGGAATAACGCCTGGAGAAATGGGGCCACCGATGGAGGCGGTTTTAGCAGCACCAAGGAGAGATGTCACCGTTATTCCTGTCATAGGCAAACTTCAGTTGCATTATCAAGGGTATTTAGGGGACTTCTACATCATGCATTTGGAGGGCTGTGACATCCATTTGGGGATCCCTTGGTACCACAAGAACCGCATCGTGGCCGACTACTGGGCAAGAAAGGCCACATTGAAGAATGAAAACGGCAAAGAAATCACTATTGATGTAAAATCAAAGGGATGAGTCTGTCCCACTTGTAACGGCTTCAGCCGTTTCCAAATTCGTGAAATCCAATCTTTTTGTTTACTCGATCTACTTAAATGAACTTGATGAAAGTAAGAAATCAAATTTGTCAGACTTAGAAAAAGAACAACAAGAATTTTTGCATGCTCAAGCCGACTGTTTCTCTAAGGATTTTCTGGAGAGCTACCTCCTGACAAACCTCAAGATCACACGATTGATCTGATACCTAACAATTTGCCACAGAAGGCCACCTTACAAAGTAAGTAGAGTTCAGAATGAGGAAATTATGAACCAAGTAAAAGAACTCCTTGAAAAATCTAATCTAGCCGAGTACATCACCTTATTATTCACGAGTGCTTCTAGTGTTAAAGAAAGATAGATCATGGAGATGTGCATTGCTACAGAGCTCTCAATAAAATCACCATCAAGGATAGATTCCAATACCGAGAATCGATGATATAGTTGAAAGACTAAAAAGTTCTACATGTTTTAGCAGAATAGATCTAAAAGTGGCTATCGTCATATCAAGATCGCTCCTAGAGATGTATACAAGACCGCGTTCAGGACATCCTTTGGATTGTATGAGTATTTGGTGATGCCTTTTGGTCTCACAAATGCTCCTGCAACATTCAACAGGATGATGGACCAAATTTTTAGAGAGTACAGGTCATTTGTAGGCACCTTTTTTTATGACATCATTGTATTCTCCAAGAGTGAAGCATATCATAAACACCATCTCTTACACGTTTGAGACACTTCGGCGGTACCGATTGGTGGTCAATGGGAAAAAGAGCGTGTTTTTCCTATCAAAGATGCACTTTTTGGGACACATTGTCTCAACAAAGGGTATACAGATGGATCTAACCAAGATAAAAACCATTCGAAATTGGCTAGAATAAAGAATGTACACGATATTTTAGCTTTTTGGGTTTATGCTCTTACCATTGGCGGTTCATTTGAAAGTTTACGGAGATTGCTTCTCGACTACATACCGTGACTCAGAAAGGGGTTCCGGTTGCTTGGGGACCCTCAGAAATTGCAACGTTCGAGACATTGAAGGAAAAGTGGATGATTGGTCCTGTTTTGATTTTACCAAATTTGCCGAAACATTTCGAGGTATATTGTGATGCTTGTGGTAGCAGCCTAGGAGCATTCTTAATGCAGGAGGGCCATGTCATAACCTATAAGTAGAAAAATTTCTCTAGACCAGAGAGAGTTTCACACATCTAAGAGGAGTTGTTAGCAATGATACACTCTCTGACTCAGTGGACACATTTCTTGCTCGGAGCAGATTTCAAAGTGTTTATAGATCATCAGAGTTTGATAAGCAAAGTGAGATGGACAAACGTCTTGTCATAGTCCCATTTTTAGATTGTTCATGTGACACAAAAGAAGAATTTGGCGGCCAACGCGTTGTCTTGGAAACCACAAGTATCAGCCATCTCAGTAATACACCATCAGAACTTTGAAGATATGCTTGATCAATATGCTATAGATCCCAATTTTGCTGACATTTTTTATCCGATACAAATTGGGGAGACAGTTTCAAGTTATAATGTCAAGGAAGGTTATCTAATGAGAACGACTATGTTGTGTGTCACAAAGGATTTACGGTTAAAGGTGTTGACAGAGTGCCATAGTCCACCTTTGCAGGGCATAGAGGCATCGAGAGTACCTTGAAAGGGGTGAAAAAGTATCAGCTCAAAAAGGATGGGGATGAGTTTCTATGCACTTGTTTGGTGTGTCAAAAGGTCAAGTTTGACAAACATAAAGCACACGGACTCTTACAGCCTTTACCCATTCCGAACCGACCTTGGGAGATTATAGCAATGGAATTTTTCTTTGATCTTCCTAAAACTCAGAGTGAACATGATGGAATTTGGACAGTCATTGACAAATTCAGTGGGCAGGCTCACATTCCAGTAAAGAAGACAGTGCAAGCCGATCAATTGGCCAAGCTGTTTGTCTCTCAAATTTTTCGATTACATGAGATAGAGACCCCAAATTTACGAGTTTGTTTTGAAGAGCAATATGGGAGAATATAGGCACACGCCTTGACTTCTCGTCCTCGTTTCATCCACAAACAGATAGGTAATCGGAGATAGCCAATTCAGTGGTTTTGAACTTGTTGAAGTCTTATATCTTTGACCATAAACCTCAATGGGAGAAGTACTTGCCTCCGGTGGAATTTGCTTACAATAACATTGTTCACACGTCTACGGGAAAGGCGCCATTGGAGATTGTCGAGGGTGTCGGAAAGGTTCAACTGATTTTGAGCACTAAGGACAAGATATATGAAGCAGATCAATATACACAAGATCTAGACACAGCTTTTGCCAAGGTAAGGGAGGCATTGAGAAAGTCTCAAGCACTGCTTTGCAAAGTGAAAGGTTTGATCCACAAATATTTGGTCAAGTTCAAGAATTATCTGGCTCTTGATGCCAAGTGGATGGAAGAAGAGGACTTAGAAAATTCTCCTTTGAGGCTTTTGGTTTAGCACCAACTATTCAGAAAGTTACCAATAAATCAGCACGTTGAATCTGGTATGGTGCGAACTGCACGAGGGGAGTTACTCCACCCCTTTGTCAAGGTTAGGTATCTTGATGAGAATAAAGTCATTAATTTCTCTTTCAGATTTCAGAGATACTAACATGCTGACAATGTTCTGTTGTATGACTTCATGAAAAGATATACATTTGAAATGGGAATTCCTAAAATAAATTTGTTACATGTGCTCTCTCATGTGTGTATTGTTTGAGTATGTGTTCGAAAGATGAAAATGACTGCAACATTTTGTCTAGTCATCTTCCGGGTATCTAGTCACCTTATGGGTGATGTGAATGTGATAGTAACGAGATTTAGTAGATCAAGACATCCGTGAAAAGATTAGCATGGTCTGGATGTGATTGCTAAATAAGTTACAAGGATCATTATTCTCATCTGAGATCTCGACGGGGATAATGATGTGAATGTTCAATGACTGTCATCTTTCTGCAAGTGTTGGATGTGTACAGTCTAGTACGTCAGTACTTAGAGTCAATGTCTATTGAGCTAGTTTTTGTCCTATGTCTCTTTTGCAGGTGTAATCGAGGGCGATTACAATTCTTTAAAGAGTGGGGTATGTCACAACCTTGTGACGTGGAATGCCTAACTTACAAGTTCAGGCCGAGAGGACCTAAGGGTTAGGGTTTTAATAACCTAACCCTATCAACTTACAAAGCACGGCCTAGGGTCTAAACCCTTTTATAATAGAGTAGGACCAGAATTTGCATAAAAAGATGACACGTGGCATATTGTATGAACTAGCCCGCAAACGGCATAGGTGCTGATGTGGCATTGTAAGAGTGTCCAAGTCTATTACATACCCCCCTTTTGAAAAGAGAGTAATCGCCCTTGATTGCGGTTGCAAAACAGACAAAGGACATAAACTAACTCGATAGACATTGACTCTCTATGCACCCATGCACCAAAATACCAGTCATTGAGCAATCAACATAACATTCACTTCATTATCCCCGTCAAGATCTCAGAAATGAATCATGATCATTGTAGCTTATTTAGCAATCGCATCCAAACCACGCTGATCTTTTCAAGATGTCTTGATCTACTAAATCTCATTACTATCATATTCACATCACCCATTATGTGAAACTTAAAAAATGCTACAACCATTTCATCTTTTCGACACATACTGAAACATAAACACATGAGAGAGCACGTGTAACAAGTTCTTTTTCGGAATTTCCGTTTTAATGTACATCTTTTTATAAAGTCATTCCGCAAAATACTATCAGCCTGATAGAACCCTAAATCATGGAGAAATTAGTAACTTCATTGTAATATGTGACAAAGGAGTGGAGTGGCTCCCCTCTTGTGCGACACACACTGCACCAGATTCGATCCATGGATTCGACATGAACTTAAGTAATAGACACTGCTAACCCAAAAGCCTCAAGTTACAGCTCTAGTAACTTAAGTAATAGACGATGCTAAACCAAAAGCCTCAAGGTACAACTCTAGCAACTGAGAAGAATCTGCAAAGTCCTCCTCCTCCATCCACTTTGCATCAAGAGCTGGATAGTTCCTCAACTTGACCAAATAGGACCAGCTTACCCTTCACTTTCCTTTCCTTGTGCATTACTTCCTAATCTGGAACGAGAATCTCTTCCATCTCTTCAACTTCTGGTTGCTACTCTGGCTCCTTGTCCCCTAGCACCTCACCTTTGAAAAGGTCTCAAGAGACTCACATGAAAAGCATTGTGATTCTTCCGAGTATCTAGCAGCTTCAATCTAAAGGATATATCGTTGATCTTTTTGTGAACCTGAAAGAGCCCGTAGTATCTCATACTTAGCTTTGGGAAAAGCCTCCTTACCGAAGCTCTTCTGTAGACGTCTTTCTTTCACCAAAGTAGCACCCAATCATTCTCCTTCAACTGCAACTTGCAAGTCGTGTCGAGGCTTGTTTGCTTCCTTGTCATACCATGCTTGAGACTTTTGTAAAGCCTCCTTTACCTTGGCAAAAACAATCTCCAAATGTTGTGTACTAAGCTGCTTCCAAAATGTTGTCCTTGGTGCACGAATCAGTGGAACCTTTCTGCCACCCTCAACAATCTCAAATAGCGACTTTCCCGTAGACGTGTGAGTAGTGTTGTTGTAAGCAAACTCCACTAGAGGCAAATACTTCCCCCACTTAGTCTTGTTGTCAAAGATATAAGACTTCAGCAAGTCCAAAACCACCGAGTTGACTATCTCTGACTGTCCATCTTTCTGTGGATGAAACGACGACGAGAATATAAGCTGGGTGCCTATATTCTCCGACCTTGCTCTCTTAAACAAACTCATGAATTTGGGGTCTCTATGTGATACTATAGAAGTAGGCATGCCATGTTTTCTGAAAATCTGAGAAATGAACATTTTGGCCAAAGGGTCAACTTTCACTATCTCTTTACTAGTACAAAATGAGCCTACTTTCTGAATCTATCGATTATGGGCCAAATACCATCATGCCCAATCTGAGTCTTTGGAAGATTAAAATTGAAGTCCATTGCTATACTGTCCCAAGGTCAATCTAGAATAGGTAAAGGGTGTAGGTGTCCTGACGATTTGTGTCAGTCAAACTTTACATTCTGACAAACTCGTCCATGTCCTCTTGAGCTGAGGCCAGTAGAAATACTTTTCACCACTTTCAAGGTACCCTCAATGCCTCTATGCCAGCAAAAGGAGGAATGTGGCACTCCGTCAACAAAAGAAGGGCTCTGCTCTACTGTGTTGGGTGATGATCCTCGGCCCCGTAAGGTGATGACCTGCTAGACCACTTTGACCCGGGCTAGCTAGGTGTCGCACCTTGACCGCAGAAATTTCTTGATCAGCCTCTTTAGCTGGCTGATGCACGAGCTCGAGAAGATCCAGTAAGCATAGTTACATGGGACGGCGGGTCGGGGTCGGGATGGCAAAAGTCAGGAAACGGGGACGGGGGTCGGAACGACAAAAAAAAAAAGAGAGTTTTTTTGGTATTTTTTGACCTACACACATGCCACACACACAGAGCATCACTTTGACCATAAATTTACACTAAATAGACCAAAGAACACGAGTCATATAGGTTGAAATGTGCTAATAAAACATCGATGATCGATGGATACAAAATGAGAAGTGCATGCCACAAGGGCTCAAGAGTCAAAAAGCCTAAAGGACTTAGGACAACCCTGAGGCCTCAAGGATAACAAAAAGTACAAAGGGCTATGTAGTAGGTAGAGTCGTAGACTCAAGAGTCTAAACTCGAGAGTCAAGTGATCAATGATCATCAAACTCAAGAAGTGCTCGCCTGCTGAATCTCCACATCGTCGTCGTAGTCGAGGTCGTCAGCGACGTATGAGGGCTCGGGAGGCTCGCATTGAGGCTCGAAATCCTCCTCTAGCTCCTCCAAAAGAGTATCGGCCATAGATGGATTCTCTTGTGCCATCTCCCACTCAGTGAAAGGATCTGCCTTGTGTGTGACGCTCTTGGCAAGCATGCGCAAGTTAGCGCTCACAAACACCAAATCATTGGCCCTCTGAACCCCAAGGCGATTCCTCTTCTTAGAGGCAATGTGGCTGTACACACTCCATAGTTGCTCCAAGCAACTAGTGGTACATGCTTGGCTAAGGACACGAACAGCCAAGCGCTGCAAATGTGGGCCATCTCCTCCATAGTCCTCCCACCACAAAACCGAGCCAATCTTGTTGCGATCAAGCTGTGCATCTACACATCCATAGGAGCCCTTCTTTTGCCTGTAGTTGAGTAGCTCGTCTCTAATCTTGCGCCTAATGTCACTGCTAGGCTCAAGGCGCTCCAATGCAAGCCGTCATCCTTTGCTCACCTCCTTGTCGGTCTCTTGACGCCTTCGTTGAAACTCAGGGTCAAGCACATAAGCTGCCGCATGAAGTGGTGAGTAGTATCCATTCCACCTCGACTCACACAAGCCATGAATCTCCGCATACTGAACAGGGTCAGGCACAAGCTTCTCAAGTGCCTCTATCATCCGATCCATGGCTTCGTAGACTTTGCCAATGCATGGCTGCAAGCCATCCACCACTCGAAGTAGGTGTAGAATAGGCTTGACCATGGCGTCAAGAGTCTTCACCTCCTCCCACCAAGCGGCGTCGTCGGCCCATTCTCGGCATTTCAATCCTACTGCTGATGTAGACTCCGGCATGGCCTCGAACTCATCACTGAGAAAGAGGCCCCTTAAGGCTCCGCCACATGTAGACAAGCGGCCTAGCAGAAGCCAATTAAATGCAAATCTTATCTCTGAATATTTGAGCAAGGACAAGTGGCTCCTCTTTGAGAATTCATGGCGCACTTTTTGATGGTTGAGCACAAAGGAGACAATTCGAGAGGCATCACCAATGGTGGGTGAAATCCATGACAAGTTCCCTATGTCCTTAAGGAGGTTATTAAGGCAATGCGCAATGCAAAATGTGACATGGATGCTGGGATACATGCCCTCAATGATAGCTCCGGCTGCCCTATTTGACGCCTCTCCATCTGCAACCATACAAAGGACATTCTCCGGGCCGGTGATCTCTATGGTGCTTGTCCACTCCGCAGCAAGCATCTCGGCGGCCTTGCCACTATCGGATGCATCATGTGACTCCACAAAGTACATCTCCCCCCGAGAGTAGGCCACCACCCCGTGGATGGACCGCTTGCGGGTGTCGCTCCATCCATCTAAAAGAAGAGAGACGCCATTGGTCTCCCACAAATCCTTTGTTGCTTGGGCCGCTTGCTCCACGGCAAGCTTCTCTTTGTCAAGGAGGGTGGTGCGAAGCCTCTCCGATGAAGGTGGCACATAAGAGGAGCCATATTCCCCTATTTTCGTAACCATGGTTCGAAAGTATGGAGACCTATCCACACAAAATAGAGCATGTTGTGTTAGTATGGAGAGTCGAGAGTCGAGAAGTTATAACCCATTATGAATACAAAATGGAAAATTGCAATGTGCATATGCCAAGGGAAACTCACCGCGAAGCATGGAAGGCAATGTGGTCGTGGAAGAAGAATCGGGCAACCGACCTATCCACCTCTTCCTTCAATTTAGGATTCCAATTTTCGTTGAGAGTGGTTTGGCGATGCGGAACGGAAGAGGACGGTGTAGATGCATGGCTCTTGAAGGTTCGAGAGATGTCGTCAAGGTTGGCTTCCCTTTGCTCTCGCGGTGTCGCCGTGGCGAAGGGATCATCGGCAACAAAACGGCCCCTCTTGGCCGTTTCCGCAACCTCATACACCGTGAGCTTCTCAAGAAGATCCAACCTCTTCTCGGGAGCTACATGAGGGCAAAACTTCACCTCGTGACCGGGTTCATGAAGAAGATGGGCTCGCACTTTGTTTGAACCACCCGTTCTCTTGTATGGACATAGCTTGCACGTCCATGGTCTTGCACCGCCACCTTTGCCACGCGAGCTAAAGTCGACTTCATCCCACCACAACCACGTTTGCACGGCGGGCCTCCTTCGAGAAGAAGCGGCTTGAGAAGTGGAGTTGGCTTGAGATGACATGATGGTGGAGAGACTCGAGAGAGTAGAGCTTAGAAGTTAGAGGAGTTAGAGGAGAGCTTGTGTGGAGAGAGAGTAGAGGAGAGCTTCAAAGTGGGTAGCAGAGGGAGAGGAGAGCTTCAAAGTTCAAACTTCAAAGTGGGTAGAAGAGGGAGAGACTTGAGAGTGGAGACTAGAGTGTAGAGTGGTCAATGGTCATGCTTCAAGCTTGAGCAATGAGCATTGAGTAGAGAGGAAAGCATTGATGATTGAGTAGCTTGAGCCTTGAGCTTGAGGGAAATGGAATGAGCATTGAGACTATGAGTATTAAGAGGCCCAAGGGAGCCTTTTATAGCCTCCCAAGGGCCAAGGCTCCCAAAATGTGGCAGTTGGGGCTGCACAGATCCGTTAAAAACGGTCATAAACGGTCAAATTTTTGAATGGACTGCAGCCGTTCCCGGCCGACCCCGTCCGACCCCTGTCGTCCCGGTCCATCCTCGATCCGTCCCGGTCTGTCGACCCGCCCGTCCAGCCCGATTTCCGTCCGTCCCTCGGCGTTCCCTTCCGTTCCCGGCCCGGTTACGGCCGTCCCCCGGCCCTAGGGCACGTCCCCCCCGTCCCCTGTAACTATGCCAGCAAGACGTGATGTACCACATAGTAACCAACAGCATTTAGTTGGTCACTACAATTCTACTTGCCAAAGAGAGCCGTGCAAAACTCCAATGAAGAAATTTCCTCCTAATGGACAGGAGGAGGGGAGCAGTCTGTTGCTCTGGGGACAAATCCAAGCCAACCTGACAACCCAGATAGCGTACGGGAGTCCTTGGGGGAATCTACCCGAAGCCCTCACCCGGCGACCAATCAAGCGTAGGAGCACTGCCAACCCAGAAAGCCATTGTCTTCCTCCAGTTGATCAGTGCTCCTGATGCACAACAAAACACCTCAAGAGCCTACTCACACCTGTGCAAATTGGCCTCTTGGCCCTCCAAGTGTATGGCTGAGTCGTCAGCCAACTTAGCGTCAAGTAGCTCGTCTCCCCTTATAGGGAGCTCTAAACCACGCAAGCCAACCTCTTGTGAAGTCAAAAATCTGCTCATTGCCTCAACATAGAAGAGAAAGAGGAAGGAGGCAAGAGGGCAACCCTGTCTAACCAAATGCGTGAGCATGAAGCATTCCCCTCTTCCCCCTGCCAAGAGCACCTTACTGTGCGCACACCTGTAGAGGGTTAACACACCTATTATCCAAGCATCTGAGAACCCCATCCTACGTAGAGTGCCCTCCAAAAAATCCCAGTCAACTCTGTTGCAAGCCTTTAAATTGAGGAGTATCACAAGATCCCCTCCTCGGAGACGCGCGACAACAGACGCCTCCCAAAAGGTGAAAATGTTGTCGAGGATACTACGCTCCTAAACAAAACCTGTCTGGGTCCCATATACAATGCTCTCAAGTAGCGGTTGAATCCTCAAACTCAGATCCTTTGCTAAGATTTTGTAGGCTGAGTTGAGAATGGTGCGGGGTCGCCGCTACCGAATCTCATCCAAGGCGCCACCCTCCTTGGGAATAAGGTATATCAAGCATGTCCCAGTACTCCACGAAGTTGGAAGTCAAACCATCCTCTCCTGGACAACTACCTCGGGGGAGTGCCCTAAGGGCCTCATGGAGCTTCTCTGGCTGGAGAGGAAGCTCTAGTCTCTGATGCATTTCCTCAATAACAAGGCATTTGTGCCCAAACCTGCTCTCTACATGCATCCTGACGCTCTAACTGTGGCTCAGCTGACAGCAAATCATGGTAAAAGTCAGTAGCAACTACACACATATCCTAAGGCTCCAAAGAAACTTACTCGTCAGGTCTCCTCAACTGGCTCACACTTGTGTACGCATGGCGGGGCCCCATCTCTCAAAGAACTCCACAGTAACTCTGTCGCCCACCTAGGTCCACTGAGATGCCTACTCATGAAAGGAAAACTCATGATGCCGCTCCTCAATGCTAGTCATCTCCTGCTGCATCTGCTCCTCCAACCAAGGACTCTTTGGGTGGTGCTCCAGCATCCGCTACAAGGAAGCAATGCCCCGTTGGAGAGGTTTCTCATCCCCCCTGGATGCAGCCAAACCAGTTGCAGACTCCTCGAAGAAGAAGCGACTAAGCTCAGCAAGTCCAGAAGTCACTCTACCAACAGGAGAGCCCTAAGTGTCCAAACTCTCTATCCAAAGTGCCACTACCCGCTCTCTCATCTCTGGATCCAGCAAGATCCTCTCAGGGATGCACAGCATCGTACTCCCACTCCTAAGTCTGTCTATCACGGTAAGAACCACTGGTGCATGATCAAAAAATGTAGTCCCTGCTAGAATGCAGACGAATCCTTTCGTGTCACAGATGCGATCACTGGCATAGAAGCGATCTATCCGAGATAGATTCACTCCTCCTCCTCTGCAACCAGAGTGAGAGAAAGATAAGCAGTCCGGGGGCTGCACAAAGACTGCATGCTGCCAAACATCTGAAACCCTCAAGATCATACATAAATGCTCCCAAGCTGCCAACTTAGCCCGGCGCACATCAACATGGCTACCTCCTATCATGTCTGAGGGGTCCTCCAACATGTTGAAGTCTCCTACAATACACCACTCCTCTGCATGCAGCAAGGACTCTACAATATGTGACCAAAACTCAGCTCATGCACTTGCCACATTGGGCGCATAGATGTTTAGGAAGCCCATGAGGAAACCATGAACCTCCATAGTAATCCACTGGGCCCTTCCTGGCACAATAATACCTCTGCCTAGAATGGCCTACCTCCATGAGTCCTTAATAGTCATACATACCCCTCCCTCAATGCCTCCAAGCCCAAAAGCAACTGACCAAAATGTCTCATAATGGCAACCCAAAATCTGACCACATCATTGAATGCGGCTCTCACAAAGATGGTGCTCCTGAAGCATAAGAATATCAATGATACCGCCCACAAGGCATTGTTGAAGCTCCTGACGCAAGCGACCCCTCTAACGCTAAAACTGGGGTCCACCTAATCCCTGCACATTCCATGAGACGATTCTCATGGAATCGGTGAGAAAAAACCGATGCTGCAACAGCAGCCAACCTCACTATCTTCGAGGCTAGCTTGGATGGGGAGTAATCCGCATTCGAGCAACCCTGAGATAGTCATGACTGTAGAGTTTGTCCCCAACCCACGTCCCAAAAGAGTGTGCCGTCCGTCAGGCTTCATCCTCTGTCCAAGTGTCCTCATGTACATATACATAGCACGGTGTACTCTACGTGTCAGCAAAAAAGTGAACCACAATGTGCCTACATCCTATTGTATCCAGTGGTGTCACAGAGAACTTGGCCAACGGCCACAGAGTCTGTATCAAATTTGTCACCCCCAAGTCTCTCGTGTGATGAGAGAACTCGAGAGCCTGAGCCTGAAGCCAATCGATCACTGAGCCAAAGTCCACTCAGTCTGGTCCTTGCCACACAATGGGAAGGAGAAACCAGCCGTTGTGTCTAGGGCTTCTGCCCCTCTAGCTACTAGAAATAGTACATAGACTTTGAAGCAAGCCGCCTCAAAGCCGATAGAGGAATCCCCAAGGAATCTTGTGAAGTCGTAAGCAAAGAAGTCCCACCGACGACGAATGTCGAAACTCGTCAGTCCTCGAGGGACTGCTACAAAAGGTGACGTCTGCACCAACAGGGGCGTCCGCAGGAATGGCTGCTGCTCTCTCGTCAGGCGGTTCGTGGCAAAAGCGCTACCAAGAGACCTCCTAGCTATCGATGAAAGTCTTGTCCTTGAGCAGGTTGAGAGGTAGGAGAGGGAGTGGATGACGGAGCAGGGGGGCTAGTGGGTGGAATGAAAGGGGAGGAGACGGTAATGGTAGGAGGTGATGGAGACGGGGGGATAGGGGCGGTGGGTGGAGCGGGAGGAGGAGCGGCTATCGATGGCGAATCTGCGGTGGAAGGGGTATTTGTGGGCTCATCCTGTTGTAAAGGGTCAAAACGGTTCCCTATGGGAGCCCACTATTGCTGGCCTAGTGTAGATTGACCACTAGGGGCGCCAAACTGACGTGGTGGTCCCTGGCAGCATCAACCACGGACCTGCTGCCAACCCTCCTCTTTCTAAACACCAGTCTCAGAGGAAGACCCTGCCTTATCTCCCTGTGTCTCTACCTGCTGGGTCTAGCCAGACTTAGGAGGTTGGGTCTAGGTCTGGGTCTGTGCCGCGGGTAAGGGCCTCCTCCGTGGATAGGCCTTCGCAAGATGGCCCATCTATCGACAAATGAAGCACTGATTCAAGAGGCCCGAATACTTCACATTCTGACGGAGCCAACCACCACTCGTTCGGGGTAGTAAGACGACCTTCGCGAGGGTGTGGGTGTCTCGAACCAGAACGCATACTGTAGGTATGTTGTTGCCTTGGCAACAACAGAAGCTATCGTGCGAGGTGTCTCCAAGACGGTCCCAGTCTCTGAACCTATCCTGGAAAGGAGCGAGAGGTACTCTCTCCTCAGGCCGCCAGGGAAGCAGACTAAGATGGGTAGGTCTGCCTCCTCGACAAGAGCACCGGTAGCCGGATCAAAGCCATGGAGCCACTGTCGAAAATGAGCTCGCTCCTCAGATGGTCAGGGGGCTCATTGCAATGACCTTAATCGCCATCTCGGAAGTCTCAAACTCAATCTCATAGTAGCCGCGCGCGAAAAGTTGAACGTCGATGATTTTTCCCACCTCTGCTAAAAGGCGGGCCTGAAGGAGATCACGCACCTCCCTTCTACTAGGTCGGGTATCGATAATCTTGCAGATAACAGAGGTGGCCAAAGGCGTGCCACCTCTACCTCTAAGCTCACTTGCTCTGTCGACAAAAGAGCAAGTCGAATGGTGGGTTCCGCGTGGTCGGGCGAGGGGGCTTGAGCGCGATTCCCCAAGACCGGACATTTACTTCCCATCAATACCTTTTGTCTATCCATGTGTCACACAAAACATGGATTTTTGCATCAAGTAACCTTCTATAAGAAAAAATCCTGCAATTGTCTCCCCATTTTGTACCCTACCAAAGATGTCTGCAAAATTAGGAATTGTAGCATACTTGCTCGAGCATTTCCTCAAAGTTCTAATGATTTACTGTCGTGATGGCCATTACCTATGGCTTGCAAGACAATGCATCTGCCACCATGTTTGTAAACATTGTGAAATCGACTCCAAGTAAGTAATGCCTCCACTGAGTCAAAGTGTATATCGTTGCTAACAGCTCTTTCTTGTAAATCTGTGTAGCCCACTTAAGTCTAGAGAACATACAACTCTGCATAGCCTCCTGCATTAAGACTGCGACCACAAGCATCACAATAAACCTCAAAACGTTTTTCTAAGTCTGGCAAATCCAAAACAACTTCTCCTTGAGTTTCTTCAACGATGCAATCTCTGAAAGTTCCCAAGTAAACAAATCACCCTTCTGAGTCAGGGTATGCAAAGGCGAAGCAATCTCCGCAAACATTCTAATGAACCCCAATAATATGAGCACAAACCCAAAAAGCTTCGAACTTCATGCATATTCTTTAGTTCTGGCCAATTCCAAATAGTCTCTACTTTGACCGCATCCATCTATACACCCTGTGTTGAGACGATGTGCCCCAGAAAGTGTATTTCTAGCGAAAAGAACTCGCTCTTCTTCCCGTTGATGACCAACCTGTGTTTCCGTCGTGCCTCAAAAACCCGAAAGAGGTGATTCCTGTGGTCCTTTTCATTCTTGGAGGTTACGATGATGTCGTCAAAGAAAGTTCCCACACACTTCCTTCATTCAGGGCTTTCCTTACTCTATAAAATGGCCAGTTCAGTGGCATACTACCAAGGTATCAAATCAATCACATGATCCTCACATCTCTTAGGAGGTAACTCCCCACGCAAACCCTCAGAGAAACAATTGTCTTGAGCTTGCAAGAATTCGCATTCTTACACTAACTCTGACATCTATTGTGTGATGTTCTCTTTTTCAAGTTCAAGTGTTTGCTATTTCGATTTAATTCGGTATTGTTTCTATGAGTCGCTGCCTTGCCAATTGCTTGCCAGTTACAAGGGTCTTTGACAGCCTCCGATCTGGAACCCCTTGCTTTGCACAAAGAATGTACATATGTTGGGTACTATACCACATGTATCTTGGGGGTCCCGTGGCAGCTAATCTGGCTCAGGGTTTTGGAGAGTTGATGCAGTTTTACAACATCCCTAAGGAGGTGCAGATAGACAGATTAAACCTCATTCAGGGTGGATTGACTATGCGACAGGATATACAGTTGACGCTTGTGAATAACTGGTACATACCTTTTGAGCTACAGGCCCTAATGCGGATAGGAGCTTTTGCACAACTCGAGATTCTAATTGCAGACAGAGTTTGCGCAGATGAGGGGGATTGCTTTTTCCTTTGACGTGCAAGAGGAGGGTAGGCTTTCTTGCCCTCAATGCGAGGAAGCTGTGGTCTTGGAGTGCACATTTCAGAGGATTATAGTGCTCGCTGCATCTAAATGACAGTTGTTTCTTAACCTAGATCCAGAGGAGGCTGTTAAAGGGGACTAGCAGTTATTGACTCTCGGAGCTCTACCTCCAGCTCAGCTCTCGTGGGACCCTGGTGAGTAGTTGTGGGCAGGTCTGTTTGCCTCTCCCAACTATCCCGAGATTCCCTTTTTCCAATATGTCTCAGCTTGGCTGGCAGATACTGATGTCCAGGCAGCAAACCATTCTAGCAGCTTTATAGCATTGGCACAAGCAGGGGATCATGGATGAGTTCCTGGCAGACTTTTGGACTCGGCTCTGGGCTAACCACCAGGCTCGGCTGGTTACTATCTTTCAGTTGCTGGTCACACATGGAGGGACTGCACTGGGGGTCTCTCTTGCACATAGTGGACACCCTTTAGGGTGCCCTAGTTGTAGGCATCCTTTAGAGACCCAACGGCACTGCCTGTGGTATAGCCCATAGACCCAGCAGATTTGGCTCAAGATTCTTCGCAAGATGACGTCCCTTTTGCCAAAGGTGACTTTCACTTGGGGAGCAGTAGCATGGTCAACCTGTTCAGGCCAGCACTTGGATATGAGAGAGAGCATGGCAGCTTGGGGATCAGGCTCCTCACCAGAGATCATCAGCATTGCCCGGTACTTGATTTCTCAATGGCAGCTTGGGCGTGGGAGAAGGATTGCAGATGGGAGCTGATCAGTAGCCTCAGCCTATACTTTGTATGGAGGGCTCGCTGCTACAGAATTCTTGAGGGCATTCATGAGCCTCCAGCAGTGACGATACGTACCTTCTGGGTGAAGCTCAAACACACATTCCGCAGCCAGTACGATAGGATACAAGGTAGCTCTGACAGAGTAGAGAGACAGTACCAGGCTTTCATACTGGCGGCCAAGGCCTTTCTTCACCGTGTTCTAGGGTATCCAGTGGCACTATTGGCCACCTGTGTGGCTTGCCCCCCTCCCATTTTGTGATTTAGCTGTTGAATATTTATTTGTTTAGCATGGTTTTGTGATATAGCTGTCGAATATCTATTTGTTCAGCATGGGAGAGTCTCTCTTTTTCTCTTGTAGAGTGTACCCTCTTGCTAAGGGAGATGGAGCCATTGGGACAGTTTCAAAAAACTAATATAAGGATCTTTTCCATGCCAAAGAAAAATAACGATGAAGAGTGTCTTCTTTTATCTTTTGTACAACTAAAAATGTATTTTTTAACAATACATATGGAGGTTAGCTATCATCCAATGTGTACAATGAAAGAAAACAGATTGTAATTTGCACTCAGATAATTAAATCCATTTATGAATATACAACCACAATAGCAGAAGCAATGGTCCCACAAGCAGCAAAGCGCTCCCTCTAGTATGGAAGGCAAGTATGTAGCAGCTTCAATGGTTTCTCAAGAAGATATGTATAAGTTAAAAGACAAGTATTAATAGCTGCCATGGGATATGCATCTGGTAGATAGGTACTATACCCAAACAACGTGTCACGATTGTCTATCGCTTCTACCACGAAATTAACCCTGAGGGTGACTCATTATTTTGCATTCTCAACTCAATTTTAAGATAGTTTTAAGTGTGAGAGTCTTGTTAGACTCCAAATCTAGTAACATTCTCACCAAATCTTTGCCAACTCTAAACACAAATCTTGCTTATTGCCTTAAAAAAGGGATTGGTTATTTTACCACCGATCATTTCATAATTTCTTATACAAGATGAGCACACCCAGCTCGTAGCTCGGATTTATCAAAATGACTTTCCATGTAACCCAATTCAGCACACTTTTGCATGTTTTTACCAAGATCCACTCAGCTCTCATTTGGGTATAAAATGGAGCTGTCGCACAGGTCCACTCCTCTCATTTGGGTGTTATTGCAAAGATCCACTCTACTCTCATTTGGGTATAAAACAATTGTCGATAGAGTCCATTCTATGAAGCTGTCACTCCTTTCTCTCTGGTAATGGACATGGACAATCTATCTTGCATTCACGAATGAGAAATCGTCAGATTGAGAAAGCAGAATTACCTGACATTCCAGCCCCGATGATGATAACTGTTGGGTTTTCACTCGAAGAGGCACTTAAAGAGAGTAAAGAAGTGCATGACATAAGAAGCCACACTAGGCACTCCATGGGGTTGAGGAAGCTCCAGCCATTCATATCTCTCTCTCTCTCTCTCTCTCTCTCTCTCTCTCTCTCTCACACACACACACACACAACTCGCACGCAACTGATTATCATATAAACGAGCACTGCTCATGCAGAAGGTGGCTGGCCGGCTACCTTAAAGCTTGTTCAGGTGTAAGCTACAAGGGGGAGTGCCCCTGAGATTAACGTTGAGCAAATGTGAGTGTGTGTGTGTGTGCGCGCATGAGCTCGCAAAATTTTAGTATGCACATTATCTTTTTTTGGGTTTTCGTTCATCCCACCCATTAAAATATATGTATCAAGCCATGGAGCTCACACACAACGCATACTGCTCGTGTTGAGCATGGACGGGATGTAATCTGTTCTTTATTATGCTAATAGTAAAAACACTACTCACAATTGTGAGTTTGGCAAAATATATATATATATATATATATATGTGTATATATGTATATATACACATATATACATACATATATACACATATATATATATGCATATATATACATATATATGTATCAAAATAAAGAACTGTGTGTGTGCGGGCGAACGTGTGTGCGCGCGTTCGCCCACACATAAGCGTGCGAACTAGTTGCTTTCGAAGAGCGGCACCAGCTTACCCTCTCAGAACTGTTTCTTTTCTCTTTCAACAACTGTCAAATGCACAAGACTTTGCTCCCCACTCCCAATTTCCAAAATCTTCTTTTCCTCTTGTAGTCATAAAAATAGAAAAACAAGTGATAGTATCATGAGCTCTACCTATGGGGTACATCTTGGTTTTAACAAATTTGATAACATAAGGTGCCTAAACTTTACCTCTCCTCTTTTGTGTATCCTTCCTTTTGGACAAAAGCTCCCCATAGGTATATTTTCCATCAAATTTTATTTTACAAGGTTATGAGATACATCACTTTCTTGACATTGCTATAAGCAACAAACTAATTAGATGGCTACATGGTAAAGGATTGATTGCTTTCAATAACCACAATAGCTATTGTAGATATGTAATCCATCAAATATTCAAGGTACAACATGAATTCACTCTACGGCTTCCCCTTGTGCTCATTGAGAGAGAGAGAGAGAGAGAGAGAGAGAGAGAGAGCAAAGATGGACTTCATTGCGAGGCATCTTGTCTAGATTTTGGCTTTTCACGATTTTTGAAAGTCGGGTACCCCCTACTGACTTCACACGATAAGTATCACCCATGAAAATTTTGTGCTAGTTTTTCTCCCAACCATGTCTTTGAAATCCATAAGAAATTGATTTGAATCCCAAATCCATATATAGGCATAACATAGCATCTCTGCTTAAATTTGAATGGGCCAAAAAGTAGATTGTGTTATCAAGAGCAACCAAGAAAAGAGCATACACTTGCATGTCAAAATGCATCCACTTGCTCAAGAGAGAATAATCAATGAACATCAAGCATAAAATAGCTGTGTCAACATGCATGCATTTTTCAAGATCCAATATCAATACCCAACTGAAAAGACCGGCCCACTAAAAAGATTGTGTGTCAAGACACAGGCAAATGGTGACCTGCTTGAATAGATTGTGTGTCAACACGCATGCATTTCTCAATTCCCAACCGTTGTCAAGACCCAACTTGAAAAATTGTGTGTCAACACACATGCATTGTTCAATACCAAAGCATTGTCAAATCTTTGCTCAAAAGACATGCGTGTTCACAAGCATGTAGAATTGCACAAAGAAGATTAGCATGCAAGTCTCAAATGCTCCTCAGTACATTCAAAGTCTAGTGCTCCTCAATTTGTCCAGATGCTCCTTAGTCTATCCATAGGTGCTTAGTTTGTCAAGATGCTCCTCAAGTGCAGATACTATTTGGGTCTACAAATGCTCCTCAGATGCTCAAACTAGTTGCTTAGATAATCCATAGATTACTTGCTCAGACCATTACTGCTTACTTAGATTCATACATAGATTACAACCTACTCAGATCAACTCATCCATAGATTCTTGCCTTTGCAAATGCATTCACAATCACTTAAATGACATTGTAACTAGACGTTCAGATGCATGGGAACATTTTTATTTTAATAAAATAAAGTCTATAGAATACATGTTCACATGTACAAATGGCTACCTGCACAGAAATTGGCACCCTCGCCACACTTTGTGCCAATGAAACTTGTGTAAAGAACTCGTATAAGTGTGTTGACATGCCAAACTTTGTGTACCAAAAAAGATTTAAAAAAATTAAACAAAAAAAAGGTGCAAGTTTGTAAATAAAAATTACACTTTTGAGAAGCATGCAAACACATCACCTTTTGTGTATCAATATTGCAAAACATGCTTTATATTTGATTTCTCATATGTCACCTCCTATCAACATGAATGAGACTGTTGTCTCACATGAGTTAGTCTCCTCCAGGGTGTATCCAGGAAGCACTTTAATGCTCCCCCATAGAAGCTTCGTGGACTCAGAACTATCACACATATCAACTACCGTAAGTGAATGTCAAAGTGGGAGATCAACTCCACCACTACACAATCATAACTATGATCAACGCATGTGCAACCTTTAGCTCAACATAGCTCTACCAAAGAAGCATGTAGAACCGGTAACCTGTGACTACCTATAATGTATAAGTAGTAGACTCACAATCAAAATATGCGTCGATCATAAATAGTGCATAACTTGTAACCTATATCCACTTTGAGCGTAATCTATAGCTCGACCACTATCACCAAAACAATGGCATCAAAAATGGGATACACAAGAGCTATGGGCTTACAACATGTACAAGGGTAATGTGCATAAACCAATGCCAAAGAGAAGTGCACCAAACTTGGACCGAAAGGAGCTCCTTGTAGAGAGAAAACAATTTCAAAAGATCTCACTGGCACTCGTAGTGCTCAAGTGCATCAACAAATCAAATCCCTCGCAGTAGTGTAGCCACATTGTGCTCTGCAATCGTTACATTGATGCAAGTCTCAACTGACAAAAGTACATGGAACCTATACCTAGAACTTGCAAAGCAAGTGGGAGAACAACTCGACCACTGCCAAAGCTCAAATGTGACTTCCTATAACTTGTAGCCACTACGAGCCAAACACTCTCACAAAGAAATGCCAAAACACTATGTCAAAGCAACCACTGAGTGCCAAAATGCAATCAAAGGATGACTACAAACCATGCGCATGAACAGTGTTCTGATCATATTAACCATACATGCCATATAGATGCTCAAGACCATGAGCAAAACATACACAAAATCCACACTTAAGCATACATGAGTTTCATCAACATCTTGCAATCCAAGCAACATGTGATGAATTTGCTCTCGAATCCTAAAAGTCCACAAGAGTGTATACATCCACCAAATCTTCTCAACTTATGCACATAAGTTTGTTGAAATTTTCAGCCCACACTCTTCTTATCTGAGGTAAAACCATAAATGCACAAAAGAAGAGAACAACCAAGCTTAATCTGAGCTCTTTGGATATATTAGATCACCATAATAGGCATACATGACCTGCAACTTTTAGAACACCCTATAGCCGATCAGCCAATATCTCTCAAACCATTCAAAATTTGCAAAAACTTCCTTTTGTGAAGTTGTGGATCTCAAAAAAATGGTCAAGAGTTATGACTGTTGGAATTAGGGTTGCTGAGAAATGCACACAGCTTGGAGAAGACGAAGGAAGCTCAAGGCACACAATAGAGAGTGTGTTACTTAGTATGCAATGGAAAGATAGATAGCCCTAGAGTGATGGGCGTATATACAATGCTCGGGGGACAAAACCTCCAAAAGAGGGAAAAAATGCCCCGGCGGTCCTAGTGTGTTCACACACATCACTACCACATGTATATGGTAACAAATCCCCCTTGGAGTGATGCGGTGAACAAGAGCTGGCACATGAGTAAAGGGAAGTGCCATGCCCTGAGGACATGATCAGTCCACAAAGGGGAGTAAACCCAAAGCTTTGCGAAAAGCTTCAAGCTTCTCACGAGACAATGCCTTTGTTAAAAGATTTGCAAGGTTGTCCTGTGTTGGCACATAAGCCAAGCTGATCTCTCTTGCTGAGAGCCTCTCTCTGACATAGTGAAAATGCACCTCAATGTGCTTTGTGCGAGCATGAAAAACTGGGTTCCTCGCAACTGCCAATGCGCTCTGACTGTCAGTGTAGATAGTGTTGGCAGTGTCCTGTCCAACACCCAAATCATCCATAAGGCGTCTGAGCCATACACAGTCAACCGTAGCTGTGAAGACTGCCATGTACTAAGCCTCACAACTCGAAGTGGCCACAGTAGGTTGCTTCTTGCTCAACCATGATATACATGAACTGCCAAGCATGAAACAAAAACCACTTGTGGACACTCGCGTGTCAAAACAAACAGCCCAATCTCAGTCCGAAAAAGCATGTAAGTATGGCGGCAATAATCCCCCCTTGGGATAGAACAAGCCAAGATATAAAGTGCCACAAAGGTAGCAGAAAATCCTCTTGATAGCCTGCCAATGCTTAGACCCTGGGCTATGCATGAATTTGCTGACTTGTGAGACTACAAACTGAATATCCGGCCTCGTGTTGCATACATAAATGAGGCAGCCAACAACAGTTTGATAAAGAGTGACATCAGCAGGATCACCAGCATCATGTAGACTCAACTTCAAACCAGTTTCCATGGGAGTGGCAATAGGTTTGCAATCCTCAAGTCCAAACTTACACAGCAATGTCTCTATGTAACTTTTCTGACACAAGGCAATACCACCATCACATTGCTTAAACTGTATACCCAAGTAATGATGCAACAACCCCAAATCTTTCATCTTGAAAGTAGCATTCAAATCAGCCTTAAATTCAGAAATATGTCTCTCATTTGGTCCAGTGATCAACAAATCATCGACATAAAGAACCATAATGAGAAGTACATCACCCTCACGCTTTACATACAATGTGCTTTCTGTTGGACTGTTATGAAAGCCTCACTTGACCAAATGAGTATCAGCTTTCTCATACCAAGCACGAGGAGATTGCTTCAACCCATACAAAGCCTTCTTACATCTGCACACTTTTTCCTCTTATCCTTTTATGACAAAACCGTGAGGCTGCTTTGCATAAACTTCCTCAAATATGTCACCATTCAAGAAAGCAGTAACAATGTCTGATTGATGTACATCCCAACCAAAATGAGCTGCCAATGCCCATAGAAAATGCATAGTAGTCATACGACAAGTGGGAGCAAAGGTCTCTTCATAATCTATGCCTTTTTGTTGTGCATAACCCTTTGCAACAAGTCGAGTCTTATGGCGATCGATCTCACCATCCGACTTGCGTTTCAACTTGTAAACCCACTTCGTACCAATGGCCTTTTTGCTAGGAGGAAAATCACATAAAGTCCATGTGCCATTTTCTATAAGTGCATCATATTCTGATTGCATGGCAGCCATCCAATTTTCTGAATCCTGTGCTTCATCAAAAGACAGAGGCTCCTCAACATCATGTTAAGCTAGACACAGCCAAAGCATAACAATTTGATGCATAAGATGCATGGCGAGAGCCTAAACGAGTACGACTAGACAAAGATGCATCCAATTTACTGTCACGCAAAGTGTGCACCAGCCATTTTGGCATACCTCTAGCCTACTCATTTTCAGCCCTTTCCTCATCAAGTACATCATGTACATATGCATCAGTAATAGGCTGATCTGTAACATTTTTAGAAACCCCCATAGGTTGTACATTTGCCTCATTGGAACTTACAATTTTATTTCACCACTGAAAAGAGACAACAAAGTGTCATAAATGCCCTTTGAACTTACATTACTGTCTCTAGTACATGGCAGCAAGGGCTTAACAGAATCTTCCACAAACACTACATCCCGTGAAACCAAAATACATTTTGTTTGTGGATGATACAACCTGTAACCTTTGATTTCAGCACTATAACCAACAAAACTACATTTGACAGCCTTATCATCCAATTTTCTGTGCTGTGTTTGTGGCACCAAAGCATATGCCAAACAGCCAAAAACATGCATGTGCTCAATAGAAGGCTTTCTATCATGCCATGCTTCATATGGAGTAATAGACTGCAAAGCTTTCATAGGACACCTGTTTAGTACATAGATGGCACACATGATGGCCTCAAGCCAAAAGGAATGCAGCAAAGCTTGACTTTTGACCATACATCGTGCCATTTTCGTAAGTGGCCTGTTTTTCCTCTCAGCAACACCATTTTGCTGAGGTGTATAAGTCACTGTACATTGGTATTTTATCCCACGACTAGCCAGAAATGCATTGAATTCATGAGACATGTACTCCCCCCCTCGATCGGAACGGAGGGTGCCCGTAGTACATTTTGAGACATTTTCAACCATAGCCAGAAATTGTTTGAAGCACATAAAAACTTCGGACCTCGCTTTAAGCGGAAATACCCATGCATGCCTGGAGTAATCATCAATGACAGTCACGAAGTACAGGTAATTGCCCAAGGATGGAGTTTGCATGGGCCCACAAATATCACTATGCACAAGCTGCAACCTGCAACCTGCATGTGGCCCGAACTGAACCATCCTTTGGAAACAACGCTGCATCTTACCCAAAATACAACCTTCACAAACATGTTTTCCAGGTGCTTCAAGAGGCGGCAAAGAAGCAACCGTATTAGATTTCTGCAAACGTAGCAAACTGGCAAAATTCAGATGACCAAAACGTGCATACCAAAGTTTTGCATTTGAAATAGCCCTTGAATCTGCAATAGCATTTACAAAATTTTGTCACACTTGTCATAGAAAGTGAGCTTATATAGCCCACATCACAAAAGGCCAGATGCAACAATTTCATCACCAAAAATGAGATCATGAATTGTACATTTGTCATCCACAAATTTGACTACAAGTCCAAGTCTAGCAAGTGCGGATACAGATAAGAGATTCTTCTTGATCCCAGGTACATAAAGTGCATCAACAAGTGTGAAGGAACTGGAATTTGCAGTAGTAAGCACAATCTTTTCAACTCCCTAAACCGGATAAGAGGCATTGTTGGCACAAGTGACTGAATTCCCATGAGGGACGGACTCGAGAGAGGTGAACAATTCACGATGTGAGGTAATGTGCTTTGTAGCACCACTATCGAAATACCACACATGTGAATCTGCAGCAACTGACAAGTATGCATCATGGACAACAGGATTGTAAGTGCACTCTGCAGTAAAAGCCCATTTTGCATCAACATCAGCATTACAGTCTCCTTTTACAGAAGACTCAACAATGGCTGCATTTGTAGTGGAACCAGCATTTGCGGTGGAACCACCCTCTTTCTTCTTAGCCTCTTTGGCCTTCAACTTAGGACATTGCTTGATCAAGTGATCATTAGCTTTACAATAATGGCAACGCATCTTCTTTTTGCCCTTATCACCAGAATTGCCGCACGAAGTGCTGCTAGCAGAAGCATTGGGAATAGAAGTTTTGCCACTCGTAGCAGAACCATAAGAAGTGGCTACATTGCTGTTACCACCCTTTCTTTGAGAAGCAATAAAATCCTGTTCAACTGCACCCTGTCTAGTCCTGTTTTTTCTTAGAAAGTGACTCTTGCAACAGCAATGTGCATAATGCATCAAACTTAACAACTTCTGGATTTCCTTGGGCCATAAGTCTCCAAGTACTAGCAAAAGTCTGGTAAGAATCTAGTAAGGCATCAAGAACAGTCTGCACAAGGGAACTGCCTGAAATAACTTCACCTGCAGAAATAAGTTGCTCATTGATATCCTTCACACTAGCAAGGAAAGTGTCCATATCATCTTCCTCATGCATAATCTTCGACTCCAGCTCTTTACGTAACAAAGCAATTTTAGCCTCATTGCGACTTGCATAAAGACCAGCCAATATATCCCAAGCCTGTTTTGCAGATTTTGTTGAACGAATGTGAGGAACAATGGTGCGCTTCACAGACAATGCAATCAATGCATGAGCCTGCGCATCCTTTACATCCCAAAGAGATTGTTCTGTCGTAGGCAAAACAACTCTAATAGCAGTAATCCTTGCAGCAAGACCTGCAACATCCTCAACATCGCATGCATCCTCAGAACCAGAACGTACATCAATGCCCTGCACAATATTCCAGACGCGCTTTGACACAAGAATGTGTTGCATCATATAAGCCCACATAGGGTAATTGTCCCCATCCAACCTGTCCTCAGCAGCAAACATCTTGAAGACATCTGTGTTGTTGTCAGCCATGGTAAATGATGCACCTGATGTGAAAACTACCCAAAAATAGGAGAAACGAAGCGGGAACAACACATGCTATATAGCACAAACCGTAGAAGACTAAAAGGCACCTGTTATGCAGAAAATGGCATTAACAGAAACTCTGCACAAAATGACGAAATTGCCTATGTAGACCTACCTATAGTGGAAACGGAGGCCGAAATGAGCCTGAATCAGAAATCTAAGCAGACTAAGCTCTATGAGCTTTCCTGAAATATTTCTCGACCTGCGAACGCTTGCCAAACCTCACTGTAATCGGAGAAAGTGTGCAGGCGTGTGCTGGAGCAGCTGGCGACTAAGCCCGGGAGGATGTAACCTGCTCTGATACCAATTGTTGGAATTAGGGTTGCAGAGTAACGCACACACCTTGGAGAAGATGAAGGAAGCTCAAGGCACACAATAGAGAGTGTGTTACTTAGTATGCAATGGAAAGATAGATAGCCCTAGAGTGATGGGCGTATATACAATGCTCGGGGGAAAAAACCTCCTAAAGAGGGAAAAAATGCCCCGGCGGTCCTAGTGTGTTCACACACATCACTACCACATGTATATGGTAACAATGAGGATGCGCATGAAATGTGCTGTTTTTATAGGTCAAAACAAATTTGACAAAAGTTGCAACTATATATCCTTGACTTGCAAGCAGTCTGCCAAACGTACAACAAAATTAGCAAAATTTTTCAGCTGGAAAGTTGTAGACCACAACGTTCTAGTGAGGGTAGTGAAAACAAAGATGAAAATTGATTTTTTGCTCAGTCAAATTTCTGCTGCAAAATAGTGTTGCTGCACACACAATTTCTTAGGACCACCTTCACCTACACACTATCATCCACACTCTCTTCTAAGATTCCACAAGAGCACACGTCACTCTCAGCTGAGCTCAAAAGCTCCCTTTGCATTCTCACAAAGCTTCCAAGCTTTCTTGATCTCTTCACCATCGAGAGCAAGCACGCTATTGCCTCAAATCTCTTGATGCTACCTTGCTCTTTGTGATCACCATGCACTCTGATACCAATTGTGAGTGTGCAAATGTGGTTCGTATGCGGAGAGAACATAGGATGTGGGAAGAGCAGCTCCACAGAATGTGTGTGAGATAGCCACTTATTCTTCTATATAGTAAAGAATAAGGTGTGTACAAGTGATGGGCGGTTGGACGCATGTGACACATCCAACCGGGGTAAGGTGCACATCGCCTTTATCCCAAGAGTTTAGTTTCAAGAGCTTCTTAAGGTGTAGCTATTAAAGCCTTAAAGAGGAACTTCAAAGGTTTCCAAGGCATCAAAACCTTCGATTTCAAACTTCAAAGAAGATTCTCTAGAGCTTCAAATAATAAAGATCAAGCATTCAAAGAAGATTTTTGAGCTTCAAAGAACTCTCTCTCTCTCTCTCTCTCTCCCCCAAATTTCTTGTAATTCAAAGACTGATTTTGCATCCGAGCACAACATCATGTATGTTTATTCATCCATCATTGAGGATACTATTATGTGTAATTGTACGGAGTTCAAACATTGGCTTTGGGATAAAAGTCCAAATGCTAAGATCACTCCAAGGCACAAACATGAGACCAAAGGGGAAATTCACTTAAAGGGGAGGAACATTAGCATTAGTAGTTGGATTAGATCATTTTCATTGGCATTTTTTAGCACTACATCTAGTCCTACATCCAATAAAAATGTCAAGAAGTGCTACGAGACCCCAAACATTTAGCAAAGGATTGTTGGGATCTAAACGCTGTGGAAAGATGCTGTATCCCTCTTCCAAGTGTAGAAGCAACAACATCATCTAGAAAGTAGCAATATAGAAGGGATGGATATGAAGCCAGTGTCCAGTGATTCGGTAGTGACAGTGACAACTTACAGAGAAAAATTGAGCATACCCCAACCTCATTTTTGGAGTCATCTTTGAGGACAACTTGGTCTATGTGGAAAGCTTAGTCCTAAGAGACTCTGGTTTGAAATGAGGTGTCTTTGGCCTTTGTAGCACCATAGTCCATTGAGTCATTATAACATGTGTGGTTTGGCATTCGTGGTAGTTGAGCTCTTTGTAGTGGGTCACTAATCTAATCCAATCTCTAAGGGGAGGTTTGTTGGGATTGTGGCCTTTGGCCTATACCGGCAGTTGGTGTGTGAACCACCGTCTCTTCTACAATTAGCAGCCCCATCATGTGAGAATATGAGTGCACATGGCCTAGCACACATGGTTGGTGAGTTGCACAAGAGTCCAAAAAAAATCCCAATAACCCTAGATTTTCACATTATATGGAGCCACTCTTGCCCTTTGGGAGTTTCCCCTTGACCCTTGGGAAAGATAACTATGTGACCCTTGAGAGGTGCACCTAGCCACTTGCAGCTACTATATAAGTAGCCATTTCTTGTACACTTCAAGCATGTTGTTGATTTATCATTAATCAAGTTATCTTTTGACGCTCTCTCTCTTTCTCTCTCTCTCTCTCTCTCTTGCATTGAGTAATTAGTGTAATAATTAGTGCTTCTCAACTATGATAAGATAAATGCCATGCTTCCTAAACCTTTCAACAATGACTCTCATCAACCAAGCATGAAATGCACAAAGTAGCACATGAACACACTCAAGAGAGCACTCATGCAAGCATTATTGATTGGAAGGAACATAAAATAAATGAGGGCTATACATCTTGCAACACATTTTGGTTGTTCATCATAATGTTTGCAATGCAAACTTTCTTGATGTTTAGCTAGTGGACCCACACAAGTCACCTTCTTAGCTTTACCTTTACATTGTGTTGCATTAACATAACCGACTTGTTCAAGGAATGAACTATCCACATTGTAGCATCTTAGGTAACCAACACATCGATTTAATATGAATGTGCCAATCGATCTATCTTGAAAACATGTTTGTATTCCACCCAAGCATGCCTATCAAACCTTTGATCCATACTTTGCATGGGTTATCCAAAAGCAATAGGAGACAATCCAAACAAAAATAAGGCATTATAAGTTGTCTGGACACCTTCAGAATATTGAGAGTACTTAAGTAGGCAACGTATGCAGAGAATTTGAAAGTGGAAGTCTTTGCAAAAGTGAAATAACACTATTTATTCTTTGAGTGATTGAATAGCTCTTGTCTTTGTTAGTTGTGGCATTGATGCAAAAACTCCACCCAATCTCAACCCTTGCTCTACGCCATCAATTTCCAAAAGAGGTTGTTCGATAAGAACATCCTTTGCACCCAACAATTGGTGCACCTCAATGTCATCCAAGCCAATCTCTAAATGAGCTTTCAGATCAGCTAAGAACACATCATAATGCTTTGTGTCATAGCAAATTGATACCATCTTAATGTTTTGAAAATTTACTTGAATAAATTTTCACAGCATTGCCAAGAGAGGAAAAGAAGAAAAAAGAGGAGACGAAAGCCACACACAAAGATGTTGGCATTGTGGTCACACAGGGCACATTAGACAATGTTTCTTTAGATGCATGAGGTAGTTATAGTGGCGGTATATGCCAATGATGGTGATGTCATTCTTGCCTTGAGTATACCCCTTGTAAATATCTCTATGGATAGCACACTTTACCCACAGTGGTTACTAGATGGCGATGTTGCTTTCCACGTCACACTTTACCGTGAGTGGTTTAGTAGTTTTTCTAGTGGGAAACTTGGTTGCGTGCAACTTGTTGATGGTTCAGCATGTGACATAGAGGGTACAGGAGATGTATGTTTGCCATTGCTTAGTGGTGCATAATACACACTTTTCCATGTGTGATATGTTCCTCAGCTAAGACACAATTTGATCTCAATGAGATAGTTGAGAGACAATGGATGTCAAGTAGTGCTTAGAGAGCACTCTTTCTATATGCATTGCGGTTTTCTAGTCATTGCGAGAAAAGAGAGGATTGGCTTGGTCTACCCTATGCATGTATTTGAGGTGCGAGATGGCACATATTTTTTGCGGATGAGCTCTAAAGTGATAAGCATGACATGTTTGTAGATGCAGAGTTAGAGCAACCATGCTCTAGCGAGTCATAGAAGATTGATCCTCTTAGGACATAGATGCCTTCGACCGTGGAGATGAGTGATATGGAGTTCTTTAACATGCTCATGCTAGAGGCTGATCAGTTGATGCCAGGACACAAAGTTCCGCTTATGGGTGGGAGAGATGTAGTCATCCTGGTGTCGATGATGACGCATCCCCACTAGATGCAAAGTCCTATTGGGTGCAGTACATGGATAGTGGAGGGGAGGCTAGGACAGCTAGGTTGGCACATATTTTGTCATTGTTTGGGTGTCTCATGTACGAGCTATTGGTGTTGAGACTTACCAGAGCATTGCAATGTGAGCGTTTGCAATTGGGGTTGTCAGTCATGCAATGACTGACACTAGCATGATGCATCATGGGGCAGTTCAGGTCATTATAGGATACCTACAGGGTATGTATGTTGATACTAGCAGGGATATATGCTTTTGTGCATCACTAGAGCCTATAGTAATACCACTTACGTGCACATTCATCTTCAAGTGAGAGAATGTTGGGGTAAATGTGGTGTGTCTCTTACCTCAGTCAGATGCGTGACAGCATCCGACCGGCCATCACTTCTAAACACCTTATTCTTTACTAGATAGAAGAATAAGGGGCTCTCTCACACCATTATGGTGAGCTACTCCACCCACATCATGTGTTCTTTGTGTGTGTGTGTGTGTGTGTGCACTCACATCAACTTGGCTCCCCTTTAAATGTTCAAAGTTTTGTTTGCTTCCTTTGTATGCTTGTGGGAAGCCTTCGTGGGAAGCAGATCCTTGTAAGGGCTTAGGGGTCTTAAAGCTACCACAGGAGGGAAAAGCACCCCTTACAAGGGGTTGTCAGCAAGAGGTGGAAGTTGGTGCGCGAAGGCCTACTTGTGGACCCGATAGAGAGAATGAATTGGAGCTAATGGCCCACGTTGAGGTCCGCTTTCAAAAAATCATGGGAACAAGGTCTCTGGACCCAAAAATGCATGACATTGTATCTTGGTGCCCGATTTGAGTTTTGCCTAGCCTCCTCATTGAAAAATTTCAAGCAAGGTTTGAAATACCCTCCACACACCCAAATATCGAGTGCTTAGCCTATTCACTTGGCCACAATCATTTGTTGTGCAACAGAAATATAAATAAGTGATTTTATATTAAGTTGAGCACATGCACACACATACACAAGAAAGTACACCCACATACCCTAATTTAGTAAGAAATGGATTTAGGGGCTTTGAAGCTCAGAATGTGGTGCTCGAGGGCTCTATATAGTCTTCCCCCACACAAGAAATGATTTGTGATAATGAGCAAGGATACAAACTAATTGAAGGAGAAACAATGCGAAGAATAGACACTCAATGCAGCCTAAATGGGGAGAAGATGATTGATGAACAAAGTTAAAATGCTTAATGCAATAAAATACACACACTAACTACTGCTAATCATGTGTGTCTCTTATAGATGAGGGTAATGGCTTGCAATGAACATGCTCAAAACCTATGAGAGTTTCAACATGATCGTGTAGCTTATCGCTACTAACACTTGATAGAAAGGGAGGGATCAAGTGTGTAATTAAGAGGATTGAGAGAGTGATTAGGAGATGTTAATCACATATGGGGCTCTCATACCAATTGAAAGGTTTAGGGGCGATTAGAAGGTGTGGCATTCATCTTAGCATAATTGATAAGCACTAATCATTACATGTATTACTCAATGTGTGTGTGTGTGTGTGTGTGTGTGTGTGTGTGTGTGTGTGTGAGAGAGAGAGAGAGAGAGAGAGAGAGAGAGAGAGAGAGAGAGAGAGAGAGAGAGAGAGAGAGAGAGAGAGGGAATAGACTCAAAAGTTAACTTGAATAATGATAAATCAACAACATACTTGAAGTGTACAAGGAATGGCTACTTGTATAGTAACTGCAAGTGACTAGGTGCAGCTCTCAAGGTTCACCTAGGTATCTTTCCCAAGGGTCAAGGGCAACTTCTAAAGGGCAATAGTGACTCCATAGAATGTGGAAAGCTAGGGTGATTAGATACATTTTTGGACTCTTGTTCGGCTCATTTTCTATGTCTGCTAGGCCATGTCCCCTCACATACTTACATGATAATTGGGCTGCTGACTATAGAAAGACGATTCACACACTACCTGTCGGTACAGGCCAAAGGCCACAATCTCAATAGTTGCTTGCTTTGTTCATTATAGATTATAGGTTGAGTAGGATTAAGGAGTGGTATCTTCACCATAGATACACTCTTCATGAGTTTGAAGGTAGGATAGAGTAGATCAAGCACTTACTGCACGATGTGTGTAGCAAGATTCCCATACGTAAGTATGGATGCCACTAAGCATTAGCTGGATACCTAAGTAGATTGATGATTTTGAATCTTTGTGCATCAACAACCTCACAAAGCTACTATTAAGCAAAAACTATTTTTCTTTGTTCGATATATGCATAGTTGCATGATACTACTGATAGAGCTTTAGACACTCTGCCAAGAAGAGGTTGATAGAGAACTGATTTCTTGATACTTTGGTTAGTTTTTGTATGGAAATATGGGTAAAAATATTGTGATAGGCATCCTATGAGTCATGACCATTTGGGAACCATATCTATATTAAAAAGGTATTTAAAATATCATATTTTACACCATTTGGTGCTTCTTTGTTGGTTATGCAAGACAACTTATAAGATATCCTTTTGAAACTTGACCATAAAGTCTAATTCTAGCAGAATAACAAAACATTTCACTATTTGATCAATATTACAAGACAACTTATAAGCTATCTGGTAGATGATATCCTTTTGAAACTTGACCATAAAGTCTAATTCTAGCAGAATAACAAAACATTTTACTATTTGATCAATATTACAGAGTTTTCTTGCAAATCACAATAAATTTTTTTGGTCAAGAATGTCCCTTGTATTTCTAGTTTGTAGCGTCTCGAGTATTTTACAACACATACCATTCCCTAAGCTCTCTTGTCATGGTTAGGTATTTTTTAAGGCAATGGTCAAATTGTGGTAGAAATAAAAGATTAAAAATTCCATATAATTTATTACTAAATGTATTACTTAATCATCAAAATTGAGAAAAGATGCATCTACATGCACACAAAAGATCTTATTACAATCAAGGGCCTTTAACCAAGGCATTGAGAATAATACATTTTTGAAATCATTGGTCTTAGTCTAGTCAAATGTGGTGATTAAGCCACATAAAGTGGTTTGGCAATCATTGCATATCCACAAATGAGCTATTAATAAAATAATAAAATATCTTGCATGTTTGCTTCACTTGTAGCAGGGTAGGGCATGCAAGCATCACACAATGGGCGAGTGTGTGAGAGCTCTGAGTTGGGCAAGAGTGGGAGATCATTCAAAATAAGAAGAGAGAACTAATGAAGAGGATTAATGGTCACTTTAATGCTAATCATACGATGCTAATCCTTGCATTCTTTGCTAATACTTTGGGGCACATCATAATCACAAGCTCACCCAAGTTTATGGGTTCCAATTAGGATAAAATGTGCACAAGTTCTACTCTAGACACTATTCTAATCATGCACCATAATCAAACACACAATAGGCAGCCAAGAGATCAGAGGGTGATTAGTTCGTATTCATACAAATTAAGACATTAATACACAACTTAATGAAAATCAATAATGAAAAGCAAGAGAGAAGCAAGAGGACTTAACTTCATAGCATGCATTAATTGACTTGTGAAGCAAGTACATGAGGTACTAAGCTTCCAACTCCATAGCCTCCTACTTCTCCTTCTGTACTCTAGGTTATCCTCACAAAATTAACCTCCCCCTTTTCACATGACCTACGCTTCATTTATATACCACTGAAGGCACATAGAGTAAAATAGTAGATACAAATTGGAACTCATAGAGAGCCCATTAATCTATACATAATGAATGGAAAATGTGCTCTAGAGAATATGAAAATGGTTGCTCATGCTGGATGCTCCAACATTCCCCCCTTCCTAAGCTTTGTCGTCCCTAACAAAGTCAGGTCGTGATAAACAACCTGTTGGGGTATAAAGCCCAATGTGGTCGCCCAGGTAAGTGGGCGGGCCGCCAGGTATGTACACATATTCTTTTGTAAAAACCTAATAAGAACTCACTATGCTCTACACATTACAGTAGAGCGAGTTCACCATATCGTCGTGCTCTTCTTCTCACACTCTCTCTCTCGCGTCACACTTCTGCTCGTACTCCTTCAACTGGTATCAGAGCTCAGATCGAGGCTCGGGGCAGCACTGCAGGAGGCTAGAGTCACTAGCTCAAATTGGAGTGAAATTCGACAGGCGAAGACACGGCCCCAAATCCTGTGGGAGAACCCGAAGGTCTTGGTGTTCTCAGAATTTCATTCTAAGGTCATCTCGGCCACCGTTCGGCTTCGACAAAGGTCTGCGCAGGCCATTTTCGACTACGTGGTCTCGGCGGGTGCAGATCCGACTCTGCAAATTTGGGGTTTTCGGCTTACGACTGCAGGTGCTGAGGATATCGGCACTCCAAGAGTGCTGATTTGTGGCTGTCTACACATCGAAGGACGGCTCACAGTTCTTGGAGGCGTGTCACATACGACACGGGCGCATCTACACACAGATTGTAGGCGACATCCACTAGTTCATCAGGTAGCTTGTATTTGCTGCTTGATATTCCAGATTTCATCCTGACATTGCAGGTACTTCCACATGGGATGTATTGTCAGAGATGATGTATGTTTGTTGAGGGTTTGCTAGCTGTGAGTCACGCAGCAAACAACCGCTACAGCGGTTACAGCATATAGTGGGAAATTTGTGGATGTATGACTTTGTGGGAAGTCTATGTGCTGTCTGATTTACTGCAGCCTTTGTTGAGGGTCGAGTGAGGTTTTATTGAGCTGGGGGATTCTCGAATGTTCGGTGATACAAGTCTTGGAGCGATCCCTCGAGCACCCTTAGATAGGCAGCTAGGATGTATTGACTGTGAGTTAGACAGTTGGGATTGCATCTTTGCTTTACTGCCGTTGAGGCATTGTCGTAGTCTATGCTTACAGGACAGTGACAGGACAGCGAGAGACAGTACAGGTGCAGGACGGGTTTACCCGCAGCTTACAATGTCAGAGAGACAGTGTTTTTTGAGCTGTTTTTGGTCTGTTTTTTGAGTACACAAGAGCCATTTTACAAAGGAGACTCTGCCGAAATTTATGCAGAATCTGAAGCTTTCTTGGTTCATTTAACAAGTTGATATTGGTTCAGTGGTCAGTTTACAGGGGAAACTCTGTCGAATTTTTCCCAGGAAAGTAAACTACTGTGAAGCGTAGCTATGGCTGGATCACAGGACACTGCTCTTTACAATATCAAGAAGCTGGATGGAACCAATTTCCCATTGTGGAAGCAACAGATTTGGCACGTGTTGGTACAAAAGAAGCAGATAAAACCTATAAAGCTTAAGGGGATAAAACCAGAAGATATGGACGAAGATGAATGGAGCGAAATGGATGAATTGGCACTTTCTACCATTATGCTGACTTTGGCAGAAAGCGTTTACTTCAATGTAGCAGACGAGATGTCGGCTTATCAAGCATGGTTAAAGCTGAGTGATCTTTATGAGAAGCAGAGTGCAGCTTCACAGGTATACTGGCTTAAGAAGCTTGTTGACTTGAAGATGAAAGAAGGGACAACTATGTCCAATCATCTGAATGAATTCAACACAATCTATAGTCAGTTGTCAGCTCAAGGTGTCAAGTTTGATGAACCTGTTAGAACTATGTTCCTGTTGATCACATTGCCGAAAAGTTGGGACACTTTTCGCACAGCTTTGAGTAATTCTGCACCTCTAGATGGTTTGAACATAGCAGGTGTAGAAGGAAGTCTGCTTACTGAAGAAACCAATAGAAAGACAATGGACAAAGGCAAAGGAACAGCCTTAGTTGTCAGGGGAAGGACCAAAGAAAAGTACAAAGGTGGAAAGAGGAACCAGTCTCGTAGCAAGTCCCACAGTGCTAAAGGCAAGAGTGACATAGAATGCTACCATTGTGGCAAGAAGGGTCACATGAAAAGAGACTGCAGAGAATGGAAAGCAGAAAAAGGCAAAGAGAAAGCTGAAGACCATGGTGAGAAGAACAAATCCTCAGTGAAGATTCAAGAAATAAATGTGACAAACACTATTGCAGAGGATGACAGTCTAGTGTCAGGAGACATCTACTTCTTGAAGAATACAATGGACTCAGCTCTTCTTACAGCATCTGATGGAAATGCACTGAGTGACTAGATTATAGACTCAGGGGCATCACTTCATGTGTCTCCAAACAAGGAGTGGTTTACCTCTTATGTGACCACTAAAGATCATGTTCGGCTAGGCAATGGGCAGACATGTGAGATCTTAGGTGTTGGAGATGTTCAATTGAAGTTTCAGAATGGCTCTTCTTTCACGCTAAAGAATGTGAGACATGTTCCCGCAATTACAAAGAGCTTGATCAGCACAGGTTTACTTGATGATGCTGGCTACGTCACCACTTTTGGACAGAACATGTGGAAGATATCCAAGGGTTCTATGACAGTAGTACATGGAGTAAAGTCTGGAGGACTTTACATGATTTATGTATCAAATGTCTCTAAAAATGTAATCAATGTAACCGAGCAGCCGAACGTTTCTTTGTGGCATAGCCGGTTAGGACATATGTCCAAGAAGGGAATGGAAATCTTGTCTCGTTCTGGTTATTTGCCTGGCTTTTCATTTAATGATTTTGAATTCTGTGAACATTGTCTGTATGGTAAGCAAACACAGCAGCCACATAAGCATAGAAGCAGTAGAAGAGATACACAGTTGGCACTTGTTCATAGTGATTTGTGTGGACCTATGCCTAACATATCTCTAGGGGGAGCTTCTTACTTTATGACATTTATAGATGATTACTCGAGGAAAGTATGGGTTTACTTTCTCAAGCACAAGGATGAAGCGTTTAGTGTTTTCAAAACGTTTGTGACACTTGTGGAGAATCAGAGTGGCAAGAAGCTTAAATGCTTACGCACTGATAATGGTGGAGAGCATGTTTCAAAGGCCTTTCAAGACTTTTGTGAGTCAAAAGGTATAAATCGTGAACTTACTGCTCCTTACAATCCTCCTCAAAATGGTGTTGCTGAGAGGATGAATAGGACCATACAAGAGAAGGTCAGAAGTATGTTGTCTAATGCACAGCTGCCAAATGGGTTTTGGGTTGAAGCTGTATCAACAGTTGTTCATCTTATAAATAGATCTCCTAGCGAGGTTTTGCAGAAGGATTCAGTGCCAGAGATGGTATGGTCAGGCAAAATGCCGTCATACAAGCATCTTAGAGTCTTTGGCTGTGAGGCATATGCTCACGTTCCAAAGGAAATTAGGAACAAACTTGAGCCAAAGAGTAGAAAGTGCATCTTTCTAGGCTATGGTAATTCTGGTGAAATGGGGTATAGACTTTGGGATCCCGAATCCAGAAAGGTTATCCGCAGCAATGATGTTCACTTTAATGAATCCAAGTATCATTCTAAACCAGAGAGGGTTGAGGAGATTAGAAGAGTTGTCTTCCAAGAAGATGGACCTGCACGTGCAAGACAAAATGTCAGGGCTCAAGAGGAGCAAGGACAGGATAGATTGGAGCCATAGGTTGTGGCTGAGCCTGAGTCACCTATTGTGCGTAGATCTGGACGTGTCACGCGACCTCCTGATAGGTTTGTTCCATCTATGAACTATGTCATGTTGACTGATTGCAATGAGCCTACATGTTACAAGGAAGCAGTGCAAATGAAGGACTCCGGGAATTGGCAATTGGCCATGCAGTCAGAGATGACAGCTCTGCATAAAAACTAGACATGGAAGCTAGTTAAATTACCACAGGGCAAAAAGGCTCTACCTTGTAAATGGGTTTACAGGCATAAAATCACCACTCATGATAGTCAGCCAAAGTACAAAGCAAGGCTTGTTGCCAAGGGCTTTAAGCAAGAACAAGGCATTGACTTTGATGAAGTCTTCTCTCCAGTGGTCAAGATGACACATTGAGATGCTTTCTTGAATTGGTTGCCATATTAGATTTGGTGTTGCACCAAATGGATGTCAAGACAGCGTTCTTGCATGGTGATTTAGATGTGGAAATTTACATGCAGCAACCAGAAGGGTTTGTTGAGAAAGGCAAGGAAGATTGGGTATGCCAGTTGTTAAAGAGTCTTTATGGCTTAAAACACTCACCGAGGGCATGGTACCATAAATTCCACAAGTTTATGCTTTCTCAAGGCTACAAACGTAGTGAGTTCGATCACTGTCTATATACAAAGAAGGCTAAGGATGGTAGTTGGCTGATCCTTATTTTGTATGTGGATGACATGTTGATTGCTGGCAAGCACTTGGAAGAAATTTCAGCTTTGAAGTCAAAGATGGCAAAATCGTTTGACATGAAAGACATGGGTGAGGCAAGTCATATACTTGGTATGCGCATTGAGAGAGACAGATCAAAGAAGTTGATTTGGTTATCTCAAACAGAGTAAATTGACAAGGTTTTACAACGTTTCAATATGGAGAAGGGAAAGGCACTGAGTGTTCCATTGCCACCATATGTGAAACTTAGCAAACAAGATTGTCCTATGTCTGAGGAAGAACAGGTTGAAATGGATAAGATTCCATATGCGTCTGCAGTGGGTAGTTTGATGTATGCAATGATTGCTACTCGCCCAGACATTGCATTTGCAGTGGGAGTAGTAAGTCGATACATGTCAAACCCAGGCAAGAAACATTGGGAGGCAGTGAAAGGAATATTGAGATACCTGAAAGCTACAAAGAGTATGTGTATATGCTATGGGAGTCAGGAGCTAAGTGTAAAGGGTTTTACAAACTCAGATTATGCAGGTGACTTAGACAACCGAAGGTCTACGTCAGGGATTGTCTTTACATTGGCTGGTGGAGCAGTATCATGGCGTTCTAGATTACAAGATTGTGTTACTCAGTCTACTACAGAGGCTGAATATGTTGCAGCATCAGAGGCATGCAAAGAATCAATTTGGCTTAATCGACTAGTGACAGACTTGGGAATCAAAGAAGAGATGCCTGTGTTATATTGTGATAGTCAAAGTGCTATACGATTGGCTCGCAATCCACTTTATCACTCAAAGACAAAGCATGTGGATGTGAAGTATCATTTCATCAGGGAAATGCTCGAGGATAAGCAACTTCAGCTTGTCAAAGTTCACACCACAGAAAATCCTGCTGATCTACTTACAAAAGGACTTCCCTCAGAGAGCTTTGCACATTTTCGCAAGCAGTTAGGTGTAGGGTAGTACATCACTTCTCTACATCTCTTGTATATTAGCTTGTATAGTAGCTTCTCTCACACTTAAAGTACCACATTGGACTTTAAGTGGGAGGTTGTTGGGGTATAAAGCCCAATGTGGTCGCCCAGGTAAGTGGGCGGGCCACCAGGTATGTACACATATTCTTTTGTAAAAACATTATAAGAACTCACTATGCTCTACACATTACAGTAGAGCGAGTTCACCATATCGTCATGCTCTTCTTCTCACACTCTCTCTCTCTCTCGCGTCACACTTCCGCTCGTACTCCTTACCTGGGCGGGCCGCCAGGTATGTACACATATTCTTTTGTAAAAACCTAATAAGAACTCACTATGCTCTACACATTACAGTAGAGCGAGTTCACCATATCGTCGTGCTCTTCTTCTCACACACTCTCTCTCTCTCGCGTCACACTTCCGCTCGTACTTCTTCACGACCAAGGAAGAATGTGCTTGCAAAAGAAAGAAGTTGATGAGATAGAAAGCTCAATCTTATGGCAATAAGGCAGAAGGGTAAGAGAAAACACATTCATGGTAATGATTAAATGCAAAGAACTATGGAATGTTACACTGCCAATAAGGACAATAATTAGACTTGCAAAAATTTGTTGATTAAGAGTTTTGGGCTTATGGATGAGTCTATTAGTTAGCTAGATATGACTAAGGATTAAAGCAACTACTCTAGTACTAGCTACGTTAAGAAGATTATCTATATGCAACATTCCCTGATTGTGTCTTTCAACATTACCAACTGATTTTTGTAACTCCAAAAACAGCTTGAATTTTTCAGTTAAAGCTTGATAGAGGTCTTTTTCATTTCATTTTTCTTGATTTTTTTTTCTTTTTCACATTAATTCAAAAGCATTTGACATGTGTGCTTATTTCGTGTGAAGGGATTTTTGCTTCTTCTTATTTTTTTTTATAAAATGTCCACAGATGGGAACCTCTAGGGCTCTAGTACCATAAGCTATACATGTAAGTGAAGTACCAAATCCTAGCTAGGATTTCCTTTCTAGCTTAAGTTTTATCTTGTTACACTTTTGTTTGTGCTTCCATTTATATGTATTCTCACTAGTGTTCTTTGTTGTTAAAGTAAGCAAGCCTTTCTATGCCAAAACTCTCCTAAGGTCTATATCGTTCAAATAAATTTCCCAGCTAAGACTAGGATCAAGTAAATGCATTACTAACCTCAACCTTCATTGATAAGAATAAACTCTAAGTCAATTAACTAAAGCAAGGGCAAGTTTATACATCTTCAAAGGATATCAACAATACATAATTAATTGTACTCAATCAAACCATAAAAAATCGTAATCAACAAATATAAATGTGTTGGAATTAGGGTTGCAGAGAAACGCACACAGCTTGGAGAAGTCGAAGGAAGCTCAAGGCACACAATAGAGAGTGTGTTACTTGGTGTGCAATGAAAAGATAGATAGCCCTAGAGTGATGGGCGAATATACAATGCACGGGGGAAAAAACCTCCTAAAGAGGGAAAAAATGCCCCGGCGGTCCTAGTGTGTTGACACACATCACTACCACATGTATATGGTAAGTAAACCCCCCTGGAGTGATGCAGTGAATGAGAGTTGGCACATGAGTAAAGGGAAGTGCCATGCCCTAAGGACAGGATCAGTCCACAAAGGGGAGTAAGCCCAAAGCTTTGCGGAAAGCTTCAGGCTTCTCACGAGACAATGCCTTTGTGAAAAGATCTGGAAGGTTGTCCTATGTTGGCACATAAGCCAAGCTGATCTCTCCTGCTGAGAGCCTCTCCCTGACATAGTGGTAATGCACCTCAATGTGCTTTGTGCGATCATGAAAAACTGGGTTCCTCGCAACTGCCAATGCGCTCTGACTGTCAGTGTAGATAGTGTTGGCAGTGTCCTGTCCAACACCCAAATTAGGCATAAGGCGTCTGAGCCATACACACTCAACGGTAGCTGTGAAGACTGCTCTGTACTCAGCCTCACAACTCAAAGTGGCCACAGTCGGTTGCTTCTTGCTCAACCATGATATACATGAGCTGCCAAGCATGAAACAAAAACCACTTCTGGACACCCGCGTGTCAAAACAACCAGCCCAATCTGAGTCCGAAAAAGCATGTAAGTCTGGCGGCAATGATCCCCCCTTGGGATAAAACAAGCCAAGATGTAAAGTGCCCCTAAGGTAGAGGAAAATCCTCTTGATAGCCTGCCAATGCTTAGACCCTGGGCTATGCATAAATCTGCTGACCTCTGAGACTGCAAACTGAATATCCGGCCTCATGTTGCATACATAAATGAGGCAACCAAGAACAGTTTGGTAAAGAGTGACATCAGCAAGATCACCAGCATCATGTAGACTCCACTTCAAACTAGTTTAGATGGGAGTGGCAATAGGTTTGTAATCCTCAAGTCCAAACTTAAATAGCAATGTCTCTATGTAACTTTTCTGACACAAGGCAATACCACCATCACATTGCTTAAACTGTATACCCAGGTAATGATGCAACAGCCCCAAATCTTTGATCTTGAAAGTAGCATTCAAATCAACCTTAAACTCAACAATGTGTCTCTCATTTGGTCCAGTGATCAGCAAATCATCAACATAAAGAACCACAATGAGAAGTGCATCACCCTCACGCTTTACATACAATGTGCTTTCTGTTGGACTGTTACGAAAGCCTTGTTTGACCAAATGAGTGTCAGCTTTCTCATTCCAAGCACGAGGAGATTGCTTCAACCCATACAAAGCCTTGTTACATTTGCACACTTTGTCCTCTTGTCCTTTTATGACAAAACCGCGAGGCTGTGTTACATAAACTTCCTCAAATATGTCACCATTCAAGAAAGCAGTAACAATGTCTGATTGATGTACATCCCAACCAAAATGAGCTGCCAATTCACATAGAAAACGCAGAGTAGTCATACGACAAGTGGGAGCAAAAGTCTCTTCATAATCTATGCCTTTTTGCTGTGCATAACCCTTTGCAACAAGTCGAGCCTTATGGCGATCGATCTCACCATCTGGCTTGCGTTTCAACTTGTAAACCCACTTTGTACCAATGGCCTTTTTGCCAGGAGGCAAATCAGATAAAGTCCATGTTCCATTTTCTATAAGTGCATCATATTCTGATTGCATGGCAACCATCCAATTTTTTGAATTCTTTGCTTCATCAAAAGACAGAGGCTCCTCAACATCATGTAAACTAGACATAGCCAAAGCATAACAATCTGATGCATAAGATGCATGGCGAGAGCCTGAACGAGTATGACTAGACAAAGGTGCATCCAATTTACTGTCACGCAAAGTGTGCACCAGCCAGTTTGGCATACCTCTAGCCTACTCATTTTCAGCCCTTTCCTCATCAAGTACATCATGTACATCTGCATCAGTAATAGGCTGATCTAAAACATTTTCAGAAACCCCCATAGGCTGTACATTTGCCTCAATTGAACTTACATTCGTATTTCCACCACTGAAAAGAGGCAACAAAGTGTCATAAATGTCCTGTGAGCTTACATTACTGTGTCTAGTACATGACAGCAAGGGCTGAACAGAATCTTCCACAAACACTACATCCTGAGAAACCAGAATACGTTTTGTTTGCGGATGATACAACCTGTAACCTTTGCTTTCAGCACTATAACCAACAAAAATACATTTGACAGCCTTATCATCCAATTTTCTGTGCTGCACTTGTCGCACGAAAGCATATGCCAAACAGGCAAAAACACGCATGTGCTCAATAGAAGGCTTTCTATCATCCCATGCTTCATATGGAGTAATAGACTGCAAAGCTTTCGTAGGACACCTGTTTAGTACATAAGTGGCACACATGATGGCCTCAAGCCAAAAAGAATGCGGCAAAGCTTGACTTTTGACCATACATCGTGCCATTTCCGTCAGTGACCTCTTTTTCCTCTCAGCAACACCATTTTGCTGAGGCGTATAAGGCACTGTACATTGGTGTTTTATCCCACGACTAGCCAGAAATGCATTAAATTCATGAGACATATACTCCCCCCCTCGATCGGAACGGAGGGTGCCCATAGTACATTTCGAGACATTTTCAACCATAGCCAGAAATTGTTTGAAGCACATAAAAACTTCGAACTTCACTTTAAGCGGAAATACCCATGCATGCTTGGAGTAATCATCAATGAAAGTCATGAAGTACAGGTAATTGCCCAAGGACGGAGTTTGCATGGGCCCACAAACATCACTATGCACAAGCTGCAACCTGCATGTGGCCCGAACTAAACCATCCTTTGGAAACTTAGAACGCTGCATCTTACCCAAAATACAGCCTTCACAAACATGTTTGACAGGTGCTTCAAGAGGTGGCAAAGAAGCAACCATGTCAGATTTCTGCAAACGCAGCAAACTGGCAAAATTCAGATGACCAAAACGTGCATGCCAAAGTTTTGCATCGGAAATAGCCCTTGAATCTGCAACAGCATTTGTAAAATTTTTTCCACACTTGTCATACAAAGTGAGCTTATATAGCCCACGGCACAAAAGGCCAGATGCAACAATTTCATCACCAAAACTGAGATCATGAACTGTACATCTGTCATCCACAAATTTGACTACAAGTCAAAGTCTAGCAAGTGCGGATACAGACAAGAGATTCTTCTTGATCCCAGGTACATAAAGTGCATCAACAAGTGTGAAGGAACTGCCATTAGCAGCAGTGAGCACAATCTTTCCAACTCCTTGAACTGGATAAGAGGCATTGTTGGCACAAGTGACTGAATTCCCATGAGGGACTGACTCAAGAGAGGTAAACAATTCACGATGTGAGGTAATGTGCTTTCTAGCACCACTGTCAAAATACCACACATGTGAATTCGCAGCAACAACTGACAAGCATGCATCATGGACAGCAGGATTGTAAGTGCACTCTGCGCTAAAAGCCCATTCTACATCAACATCAGCAACACAGTCTCCTTTCACAGAAGACTCAACAATGGCTACATTTGTAGTGGAACCAGCATTTGCAGTGGAACCACCCTCTTTCTTCTTAGCCTCTTTGGCCTTCAACTTAGGACACGACTTGATCAAGTGATCATTGGCTTTACAATAATGGCAACGCATCTTCTTTTTGCCCTTATCACCAAAATTTCCAGACGAATTGCTGCCAGCAGAAGCATTAGGAACATAATTTTTGCTACTCGGAGCAGAACCATAAGAAGTGGCTACATTACTGTTACCACCCTTTCTTTGAGAAGCAATAAAAGCCTGTTCAACTGCACGTTGCCTAGTCTTGTTTTTTCTGGAAAGTGACTCTTGCAACAACAATGTGCATAATGCATCAAACTTGACAACTTCAGGATTTCCTTGGGTCATAAGTCTTCAAGTACTAGCAAAAGTCTGGTAGGAATATGGTAAGGCATCAAGAACAGTCTGCACAAGGGAACTGTCTGAAATGACTTCACCTGCAGAAATAAGCTGCTCATTGATATCCTTGACAGTAGCAAGGAAAGTGTCCATATCATCTTCCTCATGAATTATCTTCGACTCCAGCTCTTTACGCATCAAAGCAATTTTAGCCTCATTGCGGCTTGCATAAAGACCTGCTAAAATATCCCAAGCCTGTTTCCAAGTACTAGCAAAAGTCTGGTAGGAATATGGTAAGGCATAAGGAACAGTCTGCACAAGGGAACTGTCTGAAATGACTTCACCTGCAGAAATAAGCTGCTCATTGATATCCTTGACACTAGCAAGGAAAGTGTCCATATCATCTTCCTCATGCATAATCTTCGACTCCAGCTCTTTACCCAACAAAGCAATTTTAGCCTCATTGCGGCTTGCATAAAGACCTGCTAAAATATCCCAAGCCTGTTTTGCAGATTTTGCTGAACAGATGTGAGGAACAATGGTGCGCTTCACAGACAACACAATCAATTCATGAGCCTGCGCATCCTTAACATCCCAACGAGCTTGTTCTGCCGTAGGCAAGTGACAACTCTAACAACTGCAATCCTTGCAGCAAGACCTGCAACATCCTCAACATCGCCTACATGCTCAGAACTAGGATGTACATCAATGCCCTGCACAATGTTCCAGACACCCTTTGACACAAGAACATGTTGCATCATATAAGCCCACATAGGGTAGTTGTCCCCATCCAACCTGTCCTCAGCAGCAAACATCTTGAACACATCTGTGTTGTTGTCAGCCATGGTAAATGCTGCACCTGATGTGAAAACTGCCCGAAAATAGGAGAAACGGAGCCGGAACAACCTGTGCTATATAGCACAAACCGTAGAAGACTATAAGGCACCTGTTATGCAGAAAACGGCGCTGACAGAAATTCTACACAAAATGACGAAATAGTCTGTGCAGTACTGCCTGTTGTGGAAACGGAGGCCGAAATGAGCCCAAATCAAAATTCTGAGCAGATCGAGCTCATTGAGCTCACCCAAAATATTTGTTGACCTGCGAACGCTCGCCAAAGCTCACTGAAATTGGAGAAAGTGAGCAGGCGTGTGCTGGAGCAACTGGCGACTAAGCCCGGGAGGACGTGACCTGCTCTGATACCAATTGTTGGAATTAGGGTTGCAGAGAAACGCACACAGCTTGGAGAAGTCAAAGGAAGCTTAAGGCACACAATAGAGAGTGTGTTACTTGGTGTGCAATGAAAAGATAGATAGCCCTAGAGTGATGGGCGAATATACAATGCACGGGGGAAAAAACCTCCTAAAGAGGGAAAAAATGCCCCGGCGGTCCTAGTGTGTTGACACACATCACTACCACATGTATATGGTAACAAAATGTTCCCAAACATGAAGCATAGAAAGTAGTACAGCTAAAGATATGTGATGTGTTTCCTTAATAGTTATGGAAATAAACATACAATGTTGAAGCTCAATATCCATGTTGTTTGAAATCTCAAACCCATCTAATCTACAAAATGATAAGACAAAACATTACCACCTAGAAAGGTGTGTTAGAAGTAAAATTTTTATAACCTAAATGCAAATAAAAATAAATCCTATACTAAGGTCTCAAATCTAAATCTCTAGAGAGAGAAAAGCATAAGGAAAAAAATTCCTCTATGGTACACACGTGTCTAGTGCACCATAGTCAATATGCACAAGTCAAGGGTCTAGTGCAACTAGGATGAATAAGAGAACTCTCTTTGAACAATAAATTTTGCAATTTCCTAACTCTCTGTCTAATGTTCATTGACTGGCTAGCACCAAGCTCCATATGTATGGTAGAATCTGGACAAGTAATGGGTTTAAGGATGACATCACCCTGTGATTATGTGGTCAATGAACTTGGTTGACTCCTGCGTAGCTCTAAGTCAATAGCATGATCTAGAGAAGTCTCACATGAGCGATGGCTCATGTCAACCTCTGGTGGAATAGATGGTCCACCCTTTTGTAGCCCAATCTGCAAAGTTCATGGTATCTTGATGAATGTATCTCAATCCCTCCTCACATGTGATCATGAATATCTAGATTGTGTCAACACTAGTCATGGTGTAGGCCTCTCTGTAGGTCATGAATGTGGTTTGGGTCTCTATAGCATGGGTATGGTCAAAGAAACTATAGGAGATTTATGAGGATGTGCTAGGGTCTATGGTCTAGGAACCCAAATCTATCTATTTCCTCTATAGAATTTGTCTGCCTCTACTGACTATCTAGATGTGAGCCAACCATGTGATCTGCCATTTGGTGTGGCTCTCAATCCAAACTGGCACATCATCACTAGCTAACAATCTAGTTTGTGCTATCTTGTGGGGCGTCTAGTGGCCCTAAAATAAGCTTTTATGTGACAAGCTATATGCTTGATATGTTTTAGGTTGCTCATAGGTAGTACTAGTCCTGTGAACATCCTATAAGGTAATCTCTACTCGATCTCGTGGTGTCTCAAGGGTTGTAGTAGGAGTCACTCTAAGCAAACGGGTCTTTGAATCCTCCGGTGTGATCTTTACACTAGGGGGATGACAGTCTTGGTCTAGAAGTACCTCATCTGTCCTTGTCTTGCCAGGGGAATCTAATGCTCCATCATTAGTGAATCTGGTCATGGATGCCCATAAGCATACGTCTCAATGGCAGCATCTATCTTTATCATATGTGTAGGTATCTCAATCTCAAATGGCTCATTCATGAGGTCAACACTCTCGTGGTCATGTACATCAGCAATCTCCTCAAGTATACGCTTTGGTGTGATATCTACCTCTATGATAGGTGCACTCAAATCGCTATCTATGTCTACTAGCTCAATACTTGTCTCTAGCATAAGAGTAATCTCACTAGGCTGTACATCCTATGCAGAACAAGTAGCATCCTCTGGAGTAGTAACTCTAGGTGGCTCTATGGTAGTTCTCTCTGTTATACTTGTCCTGTCATCAATTTGGGTATTTGTCTCCTTTATCTCTAGAGTAGTCACTCTAGGCTCTATGGTAGTGCTCTCTAGTATACTCATCCTACATCAATCGGGTATTCATCTCCTTTATCTCAATCACTCTAGATCTCAATTGATCAATTGTGCTCTGAGGTAAAATTTGTCTCTATGAAGGAAATTTAAGAGGTGACCCGATAGAGGAAGTATGTCTAGGAGGTGCCTATAGACTCTGTGTGGTCATCATTTTAGGATCCTAGCCATGTTGTGGAGAATAGGGCAATCTAATTATTAGGGAATATGTAGTATCATGTGTGTTCCTATACATCCTATCACAAGGATCTCCTACAAGATCTCCTATCACAAGGATCTCCTACAAGATCTCCTAACACAAGGATCTCCTACAAGATATACCATAAGTTTCATGGTTGGCTAGCACAAAACATCATGTGGTCTGTTCTCATCGGTATCTACATCCATAATCATCAACATAAGTCAATGTGCACACTAGTCTACACAACTACACTATCCTACAATGTACATGGGTGTCCAAACAATCACTGCAAGATGTTCTTTGTTGACTACATTGTATGGGCTAATTAATACAAATATGTACGTTCCCTTGAGCTCATAAGTAAAGAACTCAATCCCAAAGTGACATCTATGAACTATGAATATCTACCATAACAAAGTGTCAATTTCTTTTGAGGAGGTGCCTCTTGTGTAATAATGTCCATTAGGACAAAAAACCAAGACATGAATCCTCTGTAGCCTAAAAAATGTGGCACAGACTCAGTATGTGCTCTCTACTTGTCGTGGAAACTCTATCCTCATGTGGCACCTACATGGTGTCTTTGGGTGGTGATCTATGGTTCGGCAACATATTGATGCATGTGGTCTAGCAAGCTATGTGTATGGTGTGCTCATGGTCTGCAGTGTGGTCTCTACCACCTCTTTAGCATGGGTACTAGTCATAGTAGCAGTCAAGGCATGTGATGTGCTCGGAGAGGTCACTACAATAAAAAAATTCTATTACGTGGGTTCAACAATAGGAATTATTTTATTCTATATTTTTCACATTTTATACAAAAGGGTGTTAAAAAAATAATTTTGAAGAAAAATTATAAATTGAATAGGAAAAGGGTCCCTTTTATTGGTGAAAAAATAATAGCTAAGAGGTTTTTTAAATAGTCCTTGAACACACAAGATAAATAGGTTTTACATATAGTAACCCTCCCCCCTAAGGTGATGTTTTTGTCTCTATGCATGATAACTTGAGCATTGCAATGGAACGGCTATGGCTCCTGCCTCTGTTATGATGCCAACAAAGGTCAATCTCCTAAAGGGTTTGTACGATGTGAAACCTCCCCCCTCTGAGGTGATGTGGCTGTCTCTGTGCATGATAGCTTGAGCATTGCAATGGAACGGCTCTAGCTCTTGCACTCCATATAGGTTTTACATATAGTAACCCTCCCCCTCTGAGGTGATGTGGCTATCTCTATGCATGATAGCTCGAGCATTGGAATGGAATGACTCTAGCTCCTACACTCCATATCATCTCTTGCCTCCGTTATGATGTCAACAAAGGTCTCCTAAAGGGTTTGTACGATATGAATCCTAGAGGTGATCTAAGTCATGTCATTGGTTGTGTAGTGGATATGGTCATCGAGTCTAATATAGGCTCAACATCGCTACTCCTAGAAGGGGAATAGTATCATCCACACAACAATGTACATGTATCCTTATCATGAATGCTCCTTTAGGTACCTCGTAAGGAATATAACTTAATAGTTCCATTTGTGTTGTAGGAAGTATACTCTCCAGGTTTACCTATCTCTTGCATGGTTGCTCTCCAATCCTTGTGATGAATGCTCCTATGGGTACCTTGTAAGGAACCTAGCTTGATAGCTCTAGATGTTTTCATAAGAAGAGTACTCTCCAAGTCTAGCTATCTCTCGCATGTACACTCTTTGATCCTCATCATCATACAAGAGTCTAGTGTCAAATAGATGCAAAGATATAATTTGTGATAGCTTAAGGATGTTGGTATGATCCTCAAGAAGTGCTAGTGTGATACTCTCTACACTATCCTCCATCATGTGTCTATACAATGTACCAAAACCATCAAGAAGGTGATCTAAGCATCTAGAAACTAACTGCCTGCTAATGGTTTGTGGGGTGAATATAAACATACCTTTGCTCAGTATCCACATGTATGTATCCATTTATTTCACCATGAATAAACAGTAGTCTGTCAAATAAGGCCTCAAGATCCATGATTGCAAAAGTATGTCGATCTATGTCAAATATCGGCCAATGTATCGAATCGGGCTCTAATTGTGCATAAATGTGTTCTCAATATCTAAATCCAAGTTAAACTGGCATACAATGCATAAAAAGGCTCTAAATAGCATAACCTGATCAATATCAATGCCACAAAAAAATCTCCATAGAAAATTGGGGTCAAATGTGGTCAAGCATAATCTGCTATCAAAACAAGCTAAAATAAAATAATGTGTGTGAACGTGCTCTAAAGCTTATCAACAGGCAGAATGTAGGCAAAAATCAAACTCCGCGGCGTAAAAGCAAAGTCTATGCATGCAGTTGACTCTCAAATCTAGACTAGTTGGGCATAATCTAGCAAAATCAAACTCTGTGGACGTATCTTATCTAAATGCGTCTAATCGTGCATAAATGTATGTGAACAAGGATGAGTGACGCGTCTGGGAAGCAAGAAAAAGAATTGAGAGAGAAACAAGAGAAAGAAATGCAAATTGGTCTTGGTTTTTTTAAATTTCTTTGAAAAACAAAAAATAAACACAGAGAAAACAAGTATATAATGCAAAATATAAAGAAAATGAATTGAACAAAAAAATTTTAAAAAGTAGAAACATAACAAAAGAAAAAATAAAAAACACAAGTGAATTTTTTTTTGCTTTTTATAAATTTTCTTAATTTTTAAATATATGTTGGTCTATTTATGTTTTTCATTTTTTGATTTGTTTTTTAATCTTTTCTAACTTTTTGTGATTTTATTCGATTTTCTTTTTAAAGATTTGTTTCTATATTTATTATGTTTTCTTGTGTATTTTTTATTATTTTGGTCTTTGATTGTATTTTCTTTTTTTCTTTGTATTTTGTTTTGTTTTTTATTTTGTAGAAATTTTGTAAAATTTTCTTTTTTGTGTGTTTTTGGTTTCTTTAATTTCAAATGAAATAGAAATGAAACAAAAGAAAGTGCAAATTGAATTTTTAAATGAAATGAAATGAAACTTACAAAATGAAATTAGACTAAATAAAATTGAAGCAAAATATAAATAAAAAAATTCAAAATTTAAAATATGTGGCGTGTAGACCGGCAACGTGCAGGCGAAATTAAGGGGGAGAGAGGTGGGTGCGCCCGATGTGTAAGGGAAAAGGAGAACGGAGAGGTGAGAGATTGCCAAAAGTAATCTAGATTAGCATCCAAATTACAATGTAGTGTTCCTTGCCCAACTTAGACTTACCATCCCCATGGGCATAAATTCATCAAGGTGAAGGTCAAGAAAAGGTGTCTCAAGCAGCCAATAATTATTTTGTTTTCTATAAAAGGCTCACAATCATTCACTTAAAGCAAGGAAACCTAAAAAAACCAAAATTTGTGTTTTCCCAAATAAAGTATTAAAAACCTACAATTTATGTTTTCTCGTATGAAGTATGATGTACAATTTATGTTTTCTCGTATGAAGTATTAAAAACCTACAATTTATGTTTTCTCGTACGAAGTATATTGTATGATGTATAAACATTCTTTTGATCCTATATGCCATATCAAATAGTTTCTCATTACTACAAATTTAAGACATTAGAGCAACCAAAAGGTAGTAAAATCTTAATGATCCTACAAAACCCAAAGACATCAGCTTTTACAGATCAAAAAATAGTTCAAAGCCTATTAGTGGAAAACCAATAACAAGAATAAAGCTAGATTAAGCAACAAAAGACCATGATAATCTGCCAAAAAAGTGGTTTAGAAGCTAGTTCAAGTTAGGAGAACAAAATCATACCCTTCAATCAGTAGGAAAAGAACAACTACTCTATATAATCAAAGAGAAAATTTAAATCACAAAAACACAGTCAATACTTTAGGACTAGCAAAGTGGGGAAATGAATAATCACAAAAACACAATTAGTACGCTAGGACTAGCAAAGTGGAGAAATGAGTAATCAAAAAACCAAGTAAAAAGGATCTATCAAACTAAGCAAGGCTTGGTTATGAGTAAGCCATAGGTATTTCTTAGGGCCGGAGCCTATTGAGTTCTCCAGTGAGAGCATAAATAAGTTAAAAGCTAGTAGCAAGCAACCAAACAGCTTTGGAGGATGAGATCAGTCTGGTTTTTCAAAATCTAGGGATCAAAACTAAGAGCCATTGGTGTTAGTAGATGTCAATGCAAGTTTTAAATCAATATAAGGTTTTTACAAGAATTAAGATCAAGAGTTGACCCTATCTATTAGAAATTGATAGACTACTAGAGTCACATTAGCAAGACAAATAAAATTATTAAAAAACATGAAGATTCCACTAAGATAATCAATCTATACGTAGTGAAGAATAAGATTTTTACAATAAATCACCAAAGTGGTAAGTAACTGATAAAAAACAAGTAAGAGAAAACTACCAAAACATAAGCAAGGCACATCATGCAAGCAAAGAAATATCTCAAGGCTAGAATCCACAAAATTTCTCATCAGGACTTGAATCCTAAGTCACAAATCAAAAGGAGGCATCAAAGCATCCATAGATAGTTAGTAAAGTCAAAGATTCTAGAATTTGTTTAACAAAGTACAATGAGAGCTAGGTGCCAACAAGAATATATATCCTCAGGGTCCAAAATATCAAAACACTAGCAAAAAGTCAAAGCCTCAACAAAATCATTAGGGCTTATAATATAAGTTTGGGACTCCTCTGAGGAGAAGCAATCATCACAAAGTCCTCCAAGGGCGAACAAACCAAGTAATCCAACCGATATAAGAGAACACCTTCTATATTTTAGCCGTTAGGGAAAAACCAACAAAATATTTCAAACATGATATTATGGTTAGTCAAAGAAGAGGGCACTATCCCCCAATTTTAAAGAGCCCAATAAAAACATACATAATCAATCAAACCAGATTCCCTTATTCACTTCAAGTTCAGGCCTTTGAAGCCTATTTTGGGTATAGTTTCTTTTTTAAATAAATAACTAGAAGGACAAGAAAATAAACATGTGAAGAGGAAGCTTTTTAACTAGATCCATTGTATTAGTGGGGTACTCTTCTCAACACCAAGCCACAGAAAAAAATTATGATCCCTCTCTCTCTCTCTCTTTATATATAAATATATATATATATAAAGAAACACGAAGCTAAGTGAGGGATGAAGGATCCCTCACATTTACATGGCACTTATGACAACTATTCCAAGTTAGTAGTTGAATCTAATTACGACTTTAGATCAGACAAGACTAGAATGAAATGTAAAGAGTGGAACTAAATTTATAGAATAAACTGGAAAATGATACTGGACATTGAATCTAGAGATTGGAATTGGAATGTATTCATATTAGTGTGAACCAGTATAACAATGTGAGCCAAGTCTGCTTAGAGTTCAATTGGGTTACAAAGATACAAAAGAATAGAGAGCTCTAAGATACAAAACACTAGTCAAGAATAGATAGATATACAGATCCCTCAAAATGAATTAGTGACCCCTATATATAACCATCGGACTAGACCTTTGACTAACTGTCCATTGTGCCAGTTATCATAGTAACTACCCTTGGGAGCTACTAGCCAAGAGCTTGCATATGCCTTCTATTGGTGGCTCTTCCCACCGTCTACATTCCTTCCCTATTTTCTTTAAATTTTGGTATATTCCAAAAAATTTGCAGCTGGTAATCATCGGTCAGGCAGTGTCGCTCCATTGGACCTTCTTCCATTTATCAAGAGCCTTCTTCTTTGGTAGGTAGTAAAGTAGTCTAAGTGGTGCATTGGAGTCTCTTGGAGCACTAGAACCAACCTTTCTTTGTGAATCAATCTGTAAATGGCTTCCTCTTCTAGTTGCTCTTGATGCTCAGTGTCAATATCATACAGTGTGTTTTTACCTTTGGTTCAGCGAGCCCCTGTAAGTTTGTGGCAAAGGGATGTTGTATGGAGCCATCTAGTTGGAAGTGGTGGCTGATTGACTTTAATATATGCTTCGAACAATACTCTAGTCATTTCTTTGAATTGTGGTTTAGAGGATACCTTGTTTGTCAGTTCTTTGTCCAAAATTTTGGAGGCCTCAACATTTAATTGAATTAGCTCATTGGTGATTCAAATCGGTTCACCAATCTAGCTTCTCCATTGACTCATCTTGAGTCACAAATTTGTGAGATCTGCTTTTAGTTCGTCTATTACCAAATTCTCTTTTGATTTATTGAGAGCCTCCCACCATGCTACCCATTAGCTGAGGTAATTCTTCCTCCTTGGCAGGAATGATAGGGCCTCTATCAATGTTGAAGGGGCAAACTCAAGTAACAAAGTAGTTATCATCTCAGTTGGTTTGTTGGGACAGGCTGCAAAGGCTGTACAAAAATAACCCCTCAAAGGAAGACTGATAATGAAGAAACCAGACTTAGCAGTACTGCCCTATGCCATCCCTATCATAGTCTATGACACTGACAATACTGATAGAGAATTAATTACAAACAGATGTGTGACTACTATCCAATTGGGTTGGAACACCATATTAAACACCATTGGGTAGATGATGGAAGTCCAGGGAATAGCCTCCAATGAGGAGGCAAGCAGTCTAAAAGACGAACTTTAGTGCTCTAAACTAGAACTAGAGGAATTATGAAAAGAGAAAGCCAAGTGGAAGCAACAGGAACTATATTATCGGATTGATTAAAATCAATTGGCTAGGACAATTTCCACTCTCCATAAGAAGGTTGATACTTTACAAGCTGATAATGCAGCTGTAATATCAGAAAAGACTCAAGCTCAAGAGGTAGTAGATAGATTCAAAGTATTGATCAATGCATCACAAAAGAACCGAGTTTAACACACTTCATGAAACTCACAACCACATGAAGAAGGCTATACTAGACACATACACACACACACACACACACACACACACACACACACACACACACACACACACACACACACACACACACACACACACACACACACACACACACACACACACACACACACACACACACACACACACACACACACACACACACACACACACACACACACACACACACACACACATATCAATCCCTCGTTGACATTATGGATGCAAATGGCGACCTCAACCTGAATCTAGCTGACATGCAAAAGGTGATAGTGTCTATCCAGTTTGATCTGAAACACAAAACAAAGGAATACAACATTGCATTGGTTAATGAAGCTGTGATGGAATTCTTAAACATCCAAAAGGCACAGGATGAAGACTACAAAAATGATGAGGAGGCTAAGCCTGAGGACAATGGGATAGATCCCACCAACCTGGAAGGTGATGACAAGGGTGATGATGATGATGACAACCCACAATTTCCTCCATCACCAAGCTCATTAGCATAAGGATGAGAGGCCAATGAGGAGCAAGGCTATGAGGGAAATAAAGATGGGGATGCTGGGGGATAGACACAAACACAGGAACAACCACGCACAAACTCATCCCAGCAACAAATACAACTAGATACACAACAACAATCAGGACCGCAGTCTGGAGCAGCACTTCAACTTGATAAAGGTAAGCAATTTATTCCTGACTCAGACTCTAATGCAAACCATAATCATTTCACTGAGCTGTTGACACTCAATAGAAGTCCGAGGAAACAAAAAGCACTACAGATTCAAAGAATTCCTACATGCTGAGACCATTTACTTTGATTTTAGAGAGATTTTAGATGCTATATGTTGATGCCAAAAGAATTCTCAATGATTGGAAATTAATGAGCTATCATAATCAAAAATTCTGTCAGTTGCCTCCACACCCTAGGTGTGTTCAAGTGTTAAAGAGAGTGCCAGAGTGGTGTATCACCACTAATGACATGGCAGTTAATCCCCACATCAAGGATATTTCCATTGATAATTTGCAAGCTCTTGGATTGTAATTGGAAATGCTTCTATGAATCAAGCCCACCTACTAGTGCATGAACGATATTCATATCCAAATGAAGGAAATGTTGATTTTGATGTAGAGTGCCATAGGAGTTATGGACCAATGAATCAAGGCACTACTAGAAAATAATGCCACCACTAGCAAAGGGTCGAAGACCCGGATGACATTGAGGGAACAGGGAATGCATCTCAAAATTTGGAACGCAATTTCATACCTGAAGAAGATACGCGCAATTAAGAAAACTTTGCAAATCTAAGCGGTGATAAAGACTTGACATAGGAGATTGGCATGGCACATTGGTGGCAACCATAGTGGCCATGATGCTAGATTTCTAGTAAAGAGGTAGTTGCCACCACTAGCTTCAACCAGAGAGAGGCTTGTGAGTGGTAGAGAGGAGCAAGCAATGCTCCTTATGAATAAGTTGGACCCTCGTGTTGGAGTTCAAGTTACCGGTGAACCAATGGACATATCTAAAACACTATGGATGCGTCCACCAATTCCATTGTTGTTGGTCGAACTATGGATATGACATGTTTCAATGTTCATTGTCTCAGAATGTTTGGATGTGATGTATTCACATTTCACAAATGGGGATCCTTGGATGTAGTGTGGTCTACACTTCAATTTTCTACAATGCAACCAATGCTTAAGATGGCATTCTTCTAAGGTAAAAAGTTGAAAATAGCAAAACCGAGGTGTGACCAATGGAAAGTACCTCTATTGGAATGTCCATGGTAGATTCTTCATTGATTTGGTCTCACTATTTATTTCCACTTTGAGCTATAGAGAGGGTGTTAAAGTTATGGCATCTCAAGTGAATTGTCCAATGTAGTCCCGATATTTATTTTGGCTTTTATGTATTTATTTCACTAATTTGTCAAAGTTTGGGTAGTAGGATTATTTACTGAGGTGGGTATATATACAACCCATTGCCACCCTTGTGATATGCACCAATTATTCATTGCCAAGGTTGGTTGGTTCAGAACTCTCTCTCTCTCTCTCTCTCTCTCTCTCTCTCTCTCTCATGTATTCTCTCCTTGGTTTCTATGCTTCTGCATTGTCAACTTTGACAGGATTATCCACAAGGGGAGAAACACAATGCAAACTACCTACTCTGTCTCTATCTCTCTCTCTCTCATACACACACACACCACCTCGCACACTCAATACACATCGGCAAAACAAATTTATACATAGTTGTAAGCAAACTTGTAGGGCTCACATGCAGCCCACGTGCACACACACACACACACACACACACACACACACACACACACACACACACACACACACACACACACACACACACACACACACACACACACACACACACACACACACACACACACACACACACACACACACACACACACGTAGAACTACTAGAGGCTAATAGCTACCCAAAACTGTTGACGAGGGTGAGAACACCAAAGAGGAGGACAACTGGAACATTAGGAAGATCTACCAGCGCAAGCATCACACAACTGTAAGCAGGTAGGGGCAAACAATTGTGTAGGAGTAGGCATTCACGTAGGGCAGACAATCGTTACACACACACACACACACACACACACACACACACACACACACACACACACACACACACACACACACACACACACACACACACACACACACACACACAAATCTTCCTCCCTCCACACGTGCACACATAACATTAACTTTTTTGACAGAATTGGGTGAATTTTAAGTTGCATACCTTTTACCTGAGATTTTTTGCTACTCATCTAGAAGAGAAATTATTGAGATATCCATACGGCTATTAGAATACCTAGGTGTTTCATAAGGAGCCTAACATCAATTAGAATCCCACCTTGGGCTTATTTTGGAATGCAATAGCATTTACACTAGCATTTAGCTTAGTACATTATGATGTAGTGACGATATTGTTATTGGTGGATCACATCTGACTTGAATATGTTCTAAAATTTGGGGAAATGCTACAAGTTTCTTTTGGGAGCTTTTGTACTATTATTGGGTGTTTTTATATTGATTTCTCTGGATGGAGCACATATTGGGGAAATTCTATTGGTTTCTATCACTAATGATTAATGGGAGTTTTTGTACTGCTATATTTCAAGGTTGAGAACCCTCACATTTGTAAAAAATTGCTGATGGTCTACAAGACACGTTGATATTAAAGGAATTCAATATGGCTATAGTGTGGATTGAATGTTGATTCAAAAAACATCTTGAAATGGTTTGGCAAGAGGCTTCATGTTTTGATTACTTCACACTTCAGAAAAATGGAAAAAACACTTGGATAAGAAGGGGTGATGGCCTTCTAATCACAAATTAAATTATGTGTGTGTGTGTGTGTGTGTGTATGTGTGTATCTTTAAAAAAGTTAAAAAATAAATATGAGGTAAACTCTGAAAGACACCTTGGTACTTCACATTTTTTAGGAATTAAAATCAACCAAAAAAAAAAACACTTGGATATGAAGGGGTGATGCCTTTCAGATCTCAAACCTTTTGGAAACAGAGCCTCAAACCACTTTTGCAGAGTATTAATACTTCACACTCTATGGATGGTAGGTATAAGTTAAAATGTTTTTAAGTAGGACATGGATAACAACTAAGAGGGTTTGTTGACATGTGTAATACGTATTCAAGGCTAACGAATATGTTGTCTTCTTTATATGGATGCAGTTGAGAATTCTATCTTTACTTAGGATCTTTTAGCTTACCGATAGTGAAGAACCTGGCTTCCTCTAATTGAGAACCATTTTTTTAACTATCTTATGTATAAATGCACTAGAATGATACTTCATTCTCATTTTGATGTACAAAAAGGAATCTAAGAGTGAGTCATTTTTGTGCTAATCTTTGTCCTTTGTCCTTTGTCATTTTTGTGCTAATCTTTATCCTTTTTCTAAATCCATCTAGAATATGAAGAAGAGAGGACTAATGAAGAGGATTAGTCGTCACACACATGTTAACCTAATGTTAATCACACAATGCTAATCATTGCATTCTCTATTAATGCTTGTGGACACATCCTAATCACAAGCTCACTGAAGCTTATGGGGTTCTAATTAGAGTGAAATATGTATGGATCCTACTTTGCACACTACTCTAATCATGCATATAACACCATAATCAAACACACAATAGACAGTCAAGAGATTGAAAAGCGATCAAATCTTATCTACGTATACTAAGCCGTTGATGCACAACTTGATGAAAAGCAAGAGAGAAGCAAAAGGACTTAAGTTCATAGCATGCATTAATTGATTTGTGAAGCAAGTAGATGAGGTACCAATATTCCACCTCCATAGCCTCCTTCTTCTCCTTCTCTACTTTAAGTTATCCTCACAAAATGATCTCTCCCCTTTCACATGACCTACACTTCATTTATATGCCCAAGATTTTAATATGAATGGCTCGCCGCCCAAGGCACATAAAGTAAAATAGTAGATACAAATTGGAACTCTTAGAGAGCTCGTCAATCTATTTATAGTGAATGAAAAATGTGCTCATGGAGAAGATAAAAATGAATCCTTTTGTTTGATGCCTCCAACAATTTTTGCAACTCCATTCTTGACAATGAGAGGAATCACATTGCTTGATCTCACCCCATTTTGGTGTTTCAAATTGAAAGTCAAGGAGCAATCAAAAACTATGTGTGTGATGTATCCTTGAAGAGATTGAACAGAGGAATCCAACGTAGCAATCGGATAAGATTTAAGTCTTAGAGAGGATTTGTGTGAGTGGTTAGTTTAAGGATGCGGAACAATTAAAGTACATTTGCTGTTGTTGTTTTTTTGGCGGGGGGGGACAACTGAGCATGCAGAGTGGGGTGAGGGGCTTTATATAACTACTAGGTGTCATGTGTTAAAAAAACTATTTGGCACTATTTGATAGAAAACTATTTTTTATTTTTAATCATTATTGTTGATCTTTAAAATGGATTGGAAAATAAGGCAAAGGGGCGTTTTTTCTTTGATTGTTGGAATTGGTTTTCCTTTGTTGGAATTATGCTCTTATTTTTTGACTTATGATATTGTTTATGTGACTAATGTTTAAATTACAAAAATCAATGAACATTCTTTCTCAATTTTTAAAACTAGTTTGATAACAAAAAGGACACTATAGTGTCCTTTTTTCATGAATTTAAATAAAATGGTACATAAGATCTAAAAGACATTTCAAGAAATGATTCTGCAAACTTATCAAATGTTAGCCAAAGTACCTATAAAAATTATAATCCCTCATTTTTGTACACAATCTCAATAGTGACTACACCCATGAAAAGCACCTACCTAAAACAACATTTAATGTTTCACTAAAACTCATACCCTAATCTAAGAAGAAAATGAGTGGGGTGCATACAATAATCCATGGTTACTACATATATATGTGCTTGTCTTATGTGAAAAAAATATATCTTTGTGACTAGATCTACCACTCCATTACTTAAGGTGATACTACTAAATGGTTATGCAAGCCAAATTTGGTGATTTATATCATATCCCAAAAATTGCATACGTTGAAATTCTTATTTTTTATTTATTAAAAATTAAACTTAAAGTGAAGTCCATTTTTGGACTTCTTCATTCATCTCATTTATTTGTATACAAATACCTCATGTTGACACAATTGGAGAATTTGTATGCACACTTTCATTGGTTTTTCATAGCAATGTTTGTTTTGCAAGAAGTTACATACTATAAATTTTCTTAAATGAGTTTAACTTATAAGATCCTTGTGAGTTTGAAACCTTGAAGTCCTTTAGTTGATGAGTTTTGGCCTATAGATACATTATAGACCTTTAAGGTTTATTTCATAACTTCATCATGTTAATGGAAAAGTCTTCAAAAGACAAAAAAAATTCCTTTGGTAAATGTTTTTGAGATTGGGGTGTTTTTATTGCAACAAAATCTAGTCTAAGAACTAAGTTATGAAGCTCAAGTTCTTGTTATAATAAGGCTTTCCCTATTCATAAACCTTGGAATCGGCAAAAACTTTTCTTGATGAGAAGTTATATTCAATTTATGGAAATTTTGTTAAAGTTGCACTAAATTTTTCATCTTAAAACTTATCACCATAATCTTAATATGGTATTACTTTTAGTGAAATTAAATTTGGATGTGTTCTTTACCTCATACCTAACCTAAGGCATGAACATGACCTATAGATCTTGTTTCTAGCTTCACCAAATAATTATGACATGTTGTTCAAAAGGCAACACTTTAGTGCGCTCGAGACACTTGAGTGTCCAATTACAAATTTAGTGTTAAGCTACAATTTTATGCTAGTTTCATTTTCTTCATTGTAATTCACTTGTTCTTGGTTGTATATTCTCTAGTTTGTTTGTGGCTTAGTATGCCTCATATTCTCATGGCTTGTTGATTTATATTTTCCTTTACAATATTTCACACTTTTTAACACTTGTTATGGCACTTATGTTATTCTCGGATAGACCTTTTTTGGAATCTTAGCTCTTCATTATTTTATTGTCATTTTTATCTGTTTTATGATTGGCATGGCTTGTTGATTTATATTCTCCTTTATGAATATTTCAACTTTTTTAACGTGTATAATGACACTTATGTCATTCTTGGATAGACCTTTTTTAGGAATCTGAGCTATTCATTGTTATGTAACTGATTGAATCATCTAATAGAATTTCTATCATAGCCCTCTTCATCATAGACCTTGGTTGGAGTATTCTCATTTGCATCAACATCCATGGGTTCAAGGATTTGAGCATTCGTATAATGGATATGGAAAACATGTTTCATCGCATACATCGAGGCAATCTTGCTTTCATGAAATTTCACATTTTCAAGCCCCACAAACCCACAAGTTTTCTTTGCACTAATGCCTGAAGGCAATCTAGCGTCATTGTGGTAGCTAAATCAAAGTTCCCCATAAGGATCTCAAGGAACATCTTGTAATGGGAGGGATCCTTGATATTTACTCTTAATCATAATTCCCCACAAGAATCTCAATTAACATCTTGTAATGTGAGGGATCCTTGAGATTTACTCTTATTACAGCAGCCCCTTGCTTAAAATTGGATATAGTTTTAAGAAAAATCTTGTGTCGCTTTTAGTTGTGTCGTGAGTCATCTTCCTAAATTGATATCAAAATTCCATATGATAATTCAAATTTTATAGGGATATTGATAATCAGTAATTCAAATTCTATAGGGGTATTGATAATCAATTTCACATAGTCAATATGACCTTGCCTAGTAATCTCAAGGTCTCTCTCCATGGCAATGAATAAGCTACAACTTCATATAGGTTTTTTGGCTTTCCTCAACAAGTATCCAACTTACTTATTCCGTTATGGCAAGTCTTCCACCTAATCTCCAATGTAGCAAGGATTTTGACATTTGCATTGCCATTGAGAAGGTGTTACCATCCTCACTTTCTTAGTAGTCCCCAACTTTACTACGTGACAAAGGTTGTAGAAACACTTTAAAATGTGTCCTTTGTTGATTTATTCCATTTGATCCATAATTATTTTATGTATGCTCATCTTGCTATGAATATTGTTGTAATGGCCCCTCTAGAGTCCCACATTAAGGGCTCATTTTAGCAGTCCAAAAGGTCCATGAATTCTCTTTTTGCATGCAGATCGCCTCCCATAGTTGAAAATTACAACCATAACAAAAAGAGAACAAACTAAGCTCTACCTTGCAGGGGAGCATGATTTAGAAATCCTAGAGTCATCATGTCCCTAATTGTGTACGACCAAGTTAAACAATCTACTCAAGGAGCAAATGCTTTTTTCCCTGCATTGAAGAGACACACCGATCAATTCTCTTCACACCCAACCTTATCTTATACTCTACATACCTAGCATCTAACTTGCAAAAAGTTACTCAAATTATCAAGTCCATGCATCCATAGGATGGCATGTTTGAGCTTCCATCCACCCAGGCACACCATCCATAGCTTTGTTCTCTAATTAACCTCCTATATTGTCTAACATATACAAACGGGTTCTTATATCATGTCAGTGCACAAGTTCATTAAAATGACACTTTGGATACAATAAATCCTTGAAATGAAAACGTAATTCACAATTACCAAAGCATAGCTACAAGTCTTTGTACATGGGCCTAACTGGCCTCAACCAAACTAGCTACAAACAATACAACCATAATGCTACATGTACAACAATCTCCACATGTTTAGAATTATGTACTTGAAATAAAGCCTTGAAATGAAAATGTAATTCACAATTACCAAAGCATAGCTACAAGTCTTTGTACATGAGCTTGGCTTGCCTCAACCAAACTAGCTACAAATAGTACAACCATAATGCTACATGTCCAACAAGCTCCACATGCTTAGAATTATGGATTTTTAGCTAAAACCTAGTGGACCTCACAAGCCATACTCCCGCTTTCTAGACAGACACGATGGCCAAGATATCGTATCACCTCCATAGGTGATGTCGTTTGTAAGACAAGGGAAGCTAGAGGTTGAGAGTCCACCACCGAACCACCCATTATATAGCAAAGCCCCTGGCCCTTTGCCCTAGTTGGACTCCCTTTCCACACTGCCTAGCCCGGCCCTGCCCTTGTCTAGTCCGGCCTTGCCGGTGTCCCGACATCACTCCCCCTTGGAATTGGAGCTGATCTCTTAGGATAGCTAATTTCAGTGTTAGAAGATTTTAGTCACTGGTGATGTATGAGTTCAGACAGTAGACTGGACAAAGGAACAAAACTAAACTTGAATACACCTATTGGAATAAGAACCAAACTATGTACTGAGAATGATCTTCAGATTCAGATTATTGAGTCCAGAGTAAGTATCATTGGAATATATTGCTGTATTTGGAATGACAGATGGAGGATTACAATGAGTATGATGTGGCTTATGAACAAAATGATAGACATTGCACAACCGAGAACAACTGCCAATGATTGACAACTCGAGTACAATTGCCAACAAATGCCACCAAAACGCTAACCCGATTACAATGTAATGGGCCCTATGTATATGCCTTGGGTTTACCATGGTAATTACCGTAGTAATTACTGACTGATTCACTGCCCGTCTCATAAGAGAGCATTCCCACCTAGTGAACTTGTCTCAGCCGTCTACATCCTTCCCTACTTTCTTGAATTTTGGCAAGGTTCCAAAATTTCTGAAAAATTCCCCTGTCTGATTCTGGTAAGCTGAAAAATCCAATGTCTGCTTCTTATGTTGGGGATTGGACTTGACCAATGATAGAGAGCCAGCTGGAAAGGTCAGTGTAGAGCTCTCATCATCTACACAAACTGATATCAACCTTCCAGCTCATAAGGAAAAGCTTCCAACTGAATTCTGAGATGAAACTACCCAGTATCCTTCCACTGAACCAGCTTCCGTTTACCCTTTGGCCTGGATGGCGTCTGAGAAGTCCCAGTGCCAGCATATTCTCCTTGTGAATGAGACTGTAAATGGCCTCTTGCTCAAGCTGATTCTGCCTTTTTGTGGTCATCTCCACTTCATAAGGCGTAAGAGAGTGATAGGTTTTGGTGTCAGGATCATAGAGCGTGCGTCTGCCTTTGGTGATCCTAGTTCTGGCCAGCTTGTGACAATGTGAAGCAGTATGGATCCATCCTTCTGGAAGAGGTTGATTGGTTTTGACCCGAGCTTCAAAATGAATCTCAGCCATCTCTCTATACTGTGGTGCTAGGCCTGCTTTAGCTACAATATCCTTTTCAGGCAGTTTAGAGGACTCAACAGTAAGTTGCAGCAAATGATTGGTGATCTTGGTAAGGCCTCTGATTTGAATCTTCCACTGACCCATACACAGTCGGATCCTCTGCATCTCCTCTTTCAGCTCGTGAATATCATTGAGTTGGAGAGCATCTTGAACAATGTTTGCCAAGTTTTCCATTCCACTGTCGATCGCTCATACCAATCCTGGAGCTCATCAATAATCTTGAAATATGTAAGGCGATCGACTGGTTCTGGATGTTGAGGGTAAAGTGTTGGAAAAAATCTTGGCAATTCTGTCTCTCTTGCTGGGAAGGCATACAAGACAACTGGAGAATCAGGCATGAATTCTAAAAATTTGAGAACAGCCTGGTCTCTTGTTGCATCATTTTTTTGGTTATTCTCACTAGCTGAAACAGTTTGCGGAGAGCAGTTTCCTGTTGTCCGACTGCCATCCTAGTCTGAGGTCCTTTACTGGTGGTTGTACGATATTCAAGAATGGCCTGCACTCTTTGATCCAAGACTCCTCTGGCAATTTGCATATGGACTAGAAACTCTTTCAACTGATCCCTAACATCCTTCATACATTTGTAGGTTGGCTTGTTTCCTAGCAGAAGTTCTAATTCAAGAGTGAGAGAGAGACAATCTGCAGTAGACTGTCTTTGCAAATGTGGGTTGGTCACTCTCTCTTCTGCAGTGATAATCCATTCAGAGACCCTTTCCAGCAGCTGGACTGTGCTGGGATGCGCAGGTAAACGGCAAGTTTCTTGATCATGAAAAGCAACTGATTTTCAGTGCTCCACCATTTCCCTGGCTCCAACATACAGTAGCTGAAAACTTTTTAGATCAGATAGGAGATCATCGTCCTCCAGATATTGCCTGGTTATGGGAGCCTACTGATGTCTTAATTGCCTGTTAAGGGTGATAAGCTATAAGGAATTCTGTTGATCAGCTACTGGTCCCTCATCCCTAACTTTGCTTTTCCCTTTATCCTCCCTACTGAGCTGGGACTGGTTTGCTAGCTGATTCCCAGTGTGACTGGGTCGTTGTTCTTCTGACTGCTGATTTCCTGACTTCTACCCTTCATTCTGATCTGGCTGGTCTGGCTGTGTGACTGACCTCCTTCAGTTGGCCCTATGCCACCAGTACCAGGTCCTGGAGGTGAGGCATCATCATCATCATTAGTATGCCCTTCGTCTTGGTCATCCTCCTCCTTATCAGCTCCTTCTTCCTTATCCTCTTCTTCTTCCTTATCTTCTTCTACTTCATCCAGGGATTTTTGCTGCTCAATATAATCCAGGATTGCTTGATTTGTCAGAGCATTATTCTATTCAGCCACTTTGTCCTGCAAGTCACTCTGCATAGTCTCCATAAGAGACTTCAAGTTCTCCAGATCAAAGCCAGCGTTGCCTGCTGGATTTAAAATTTTATCCAAGCTATTATAAATATATCTGTCAGTGAGGGAAACCTTCAGAGCTGTATGGCAAAGCAACAAGGAGTTGTAGTCAACTCTCTTCATTTTCAGCATCGTTGCAGCCCGATCTGCAGCTCTCTGTGCTTCATTCCTTTCTTCCTTCACAATCTGCATATCAGACTCCGCCTCAGCTAACATTCTTTCCAATAGCTTAATAAACCTCTCTGAATGAGCTTCAAGTAGGTTATGGCACAGATTCTGGTTGTCTCGTGCTTCCTTCAGCTTTTGAATATGGTCTTCAGCTCCCTTCAAGTCAGCTTTAGCCTTATTCAGTTCTTCTTCTGACCCTGCAACATCCAGCATTTGTCCCATACAGTTGACAATAGTGTTCCATGAAGACTGGATGAGGACTGAACATCCATCATGGACTGTGGCTGGGTCAGAATCAGTGGGCTCATACACCGTAACCGGAGCCATATAGGTTAAGGCTGCATAATCAGATTTCTGTAGGAAGAGACGCCCTTTCAGTGGATGGGTCTGCATCTGCTGCAACCTGTCCTTCTTCACCAGGTGCAAAGCTTCTTCATTGTTTGGGATGGAGACACCACAGAGTAAAGCTGGAGATGCTGGACCTTTGCCTTTGTCCAGTTGTCCTTTGTCCTTATTCGACTATTCTGCTGCCTTGTCAGAAGTTGCTGCTTTTGCTTGATCTTTGCCAGTACCAGTAGCGACTATAATCAGTCCTACTGACTGGTTGACTTCAGTGCTCTGAGCAGGTTTTTTGTCGACTTGGCTAACTATAGCCTTTTTAGTAGTCACGGTTTTGACTTGACTCTCTATCTGCTTCAGAAAAACACTGCTCTTCATCAATGCCGTCTTTGATTTCTTCAAACTGCCAGACTCATCGTGGGTGGCCTTCCTTTTCAGACCAGTCGGAGTGGTCTGACTGTTCATGGCTTCTTCATCTGAAGACAAATCAATATTTGATTCTGGAACTGGCTTCTCACTCCAAGCCATTCTGACCTGGCCATGAGCATCGGGAGCAGTTGCCCAATATAAAAATTGCCAAACATATCAAGCTTTAAAAACACTGTGGGACTTCAACTTGGCAGTTTGTTGAAGCACGTTGTGTGATAGGATCTGACAAAGGTTGATAGAAACCTTTGAATCCAATGTCTTGGCTAGCAGCATAGCAAAAACCTTCTCGGACACATATGTTGGATTATTTTTAAGACTCACTGCTTCAGCTACAAACCTCTAAGCAGTAGAGGACTCGAATCCTGCCACTGGAATCCCTTGACCACTAGCTTTTCTTTTGCGCTTGGCAGCTTCATCCTCCTTTAGGACTATACTAATCTGCTGTGGGGTTGCCACAGACGGCTTGGGCTCATTTGGCATCCGAAATGCAAAAGCTATGTCGTCTGGTGGAGTAGATACCTTTTTACCATACACCATAGCACTGCCCTCTTTAGCATCGAAAGAGTCAAGAACCTGCTTTATGATGGCTGCGTCAAAAGCGATTTGTGTAGCTTGCAAAACTACCCGTAGATCCCATAGTTGCAGCAAAGCCATAGCTTGGTCAGTGAACACATAACGATGAATCTTGCTGTAAGGAATGATGGGAAGGCTTGCCTTTGTAGCAGTGACGATGGCTTGGGTTTCCTCAAGAGATTCCTGCATCTTTTTTGAATGCTTCTTCCTACCCATACACTGTCAAGACGACGAAACATGTGAGGAAGAGGAAGACTTACTTGATGCTTCAAAGCCGTACCCAGGTGTTGTTGGCAAAGCTAGTCGACAGTTGACTGTCTCCTCAGAAGACAAAGTTTGCGGCTGTAGCGAAGATACCTCAGATCTTGGTGATGGCTAATGAACAATGGGAGGAAATCATCGCGCAGGAGATTTGTGAGGAAAAATGCCGACTCTCCTCACTGTTATACACATTTGCGCCATAAAAGCTCCACCACTCGCCGCTCCTAGACTTGTGTGCGTCGCTGTTGTCGTGGTAGACATGCATTGGACAAGACTTCTATCCATCCTTGAAATGATTACTATTGGCGTGCCATCTGACCGTTGGGCGCTTAAAAATTGAAAACTGTATTCCCACTGATACTGGACTGGTTCCCAGTCTGGCTTGATCACACTGGTACTGATCTTGGGATCAGTCTGGTTTGGTCCTACTGGCACTGGTTCTGAAACTAGAACTGGCTGCACATGAAAGAGCCCAAAAATATCTGATTCTAGTATCTCTTGATCGTCAGTTCCCAGATCCCTAGTACTCTCTAGCTTCTGAATAGTAGAGCTTCAACCCACTTAGTGACATAACAAGTAGCCATTACTATGTACTTGTTCTTTCTGGGGGTAACCTTCTTAAAAGGTCCCATAAAATCTAAGCCCCATTTCATAAACACACCCAGTGGTTGTACTGGCGTTAAAGGAGTCATATATGCAGCTGTAGGTCTACCCATTCTTTGGCATACGTCACAAGTTTTACAAAAACTTCTAACATCAACAATTAATGTTTGCCACCACAAACCAGCTTGCAGAATCTTCTTGTAGGTAACTTTATTGGAAAAATGTCCACCAGATTCGCCATTATGTGCCTCTGAAATGACTTGCATTCCGCCTTCCATAGGCACACAACGCCGAAGAATACCATCAACACCTAATCAATAGAGTGACCCTCCGATGATAGTAAACTTTAAGCTTTTGATGACCAAAGATTTCTTCTGATTCTGCTTCCAGTCCTCTTGGAAAGCACCTTGAGAAAGAAACTGATAAACATCATACCGTTCAGGGTCAACTGATTCTCATGCTTCTAGTTGAAATAAGTAAGCATCCACTGGTTTGTCCCTCAAGGATGCTTCTGAATAACCCTCTGTACTTCTGGACAAAAAATCAGCTCCACAGCGATTCTTGCCAGGCTTATGAAAAATTCTGAATTCAAACTCCATTAGGAACATCATCCACCGTATGAGCCTGCCTTGAATAATGACTTTATTAATCAAGAACAGAAGAGCCCGATGATCCACATAGAAATGGAATAGTTTGCCTAGCAGGTAATGCCCAAACTTGGTAGCACTGAAAACCATTCCAAGGGATTCTCGCTCAGTGGTTGTATAAACTTGTTCAACTTGACTGAATCTGCGAGCAACTGGCAAAATAAACACGATAATCAGTCCTTCCATCTAGCTGAGCCAATATCGCCCCTATTGCCAGTCCTGAAGCGTCCACATGTACATGGAAAATGACATCCCAGTTTGGTTGCCTGAGGACTGGTTTACTGATAATGGCCTTTTTCAGATTCTGAAATCTTTCCTCACACTCAGTAGTCCAATTGAACTTACTGGTCTTCTTTGTGAGCTCGTATAATGGTACTACTGGAGAAGCAAACTTATGCACAAACCTTCTATAGAAGCTAACATAACCCAGGAAAGAGCTTAGCTCAGATACATTTCTGGGTGCTTTAGCTTACTGAACACACTGAATTTTATCGTTGGCCATTTCTATTCCATTACGGGATACCACATGTCCCAGTAGCTGTCCCTTCCAGACTAGGAAAACGGATTTAAATGGATTCAGACAAATCTGCTTCTCCTGACAGCGTTTGAAAACCATTTCTAGGAATAGTAAGTGTTGTTTCCTCATTTGAATATACAGTAAAGTCATCCATAAAGATGGCGAGGAACCGATGAAGGAACTCATTAAACATTTCCATCATACACCGCTAAAAAGTAGCTGGTGCATTGCACAGGCCGAAAGACATCACCAGATACATGAAAGCTACCCACTCGGTGATGAAAATGGTCTTCGCTCTGTCTTCAAGAGAGATTTGTAACTGGTTATAGCCACTGCAACCGTCCATAAAGCTATACATTTTGTATCCTGCAATCTCATCAAGCAACATGTCAGTAAAAGGAAATGGAAATGGATCCTTGATAGTTTGGGCGTTGAGTTTCCTATAGTCAACACAGACTCTCAATTTCCCATTCTTCTTGGGAACTACGACTTTGGGAAACAACCAATCGCTACTGACCACTTTCGTGATGAACCCAGCTTTGAGAAGATTGTCAATATCCTCCTTAACCTTCTTAGCATAATTGGGGTTCATTCGGTATCTTTGCAGTCGTACTGGCCGAGCATCTAGCTTCAACGGTATCCTGTGCTGGCATACTTCAGGATCCACCCCTTTCGGGTCTGTGTGTTCCCAGGCAAATACGTCTTTGTAGTTTTGAAACATCCTGCATGCCTTTTCCTTCATTATAGGATTGAGATGCTTATTAACCTTGATCATCCTAGGACTATCCTCCGAGCCTAGGTTCCATTCTTCAACTTCTTGGTCGTTTGGAAGCAACCAATTAGGCTCACCTCCTTTTGCTTGGTCGATTCCTCAGCATAATCCCAAGATGGCCCATTCAGTTCTGAATCAGCATTCTGATTCACTGTGTGCTCTCCAGAATGTACTGGCTCCTCTACTATGCCAGTTTCAATTGATTCCTCTAGCCTCCCAGTTAACTGAACTGATCTTTCCCCTGTGTTGATTCCAATAAACTTATCTGGGAATTGCTTTTTTTGCTTGTCGGCATGCTCTTTATTCAGTAAAACCGCATTCAAGTCAATCTCTGCTAAAGGAAATATGTTCAGAGCTGCTAACATTCGTTCAATCTTCTTTGCCTTGTACTTCTGGCATAATTCCTTCGGCCTCAGCTCTTTTCTCCAGCTCCTAGTATTGTTCGTCTGGATTTGAATTCTGCCGCTGGCCCCTTCTATGGTTAAGGTTTGATTTGCATAGTCATGAACAACATGTGCTATTCTCAACCATGGGCGCCCTAGCAGCATCCCATATGCCCCTTGCACATCCAAAACTAAGAAGCTGGCTTAAAATTTTTCCCTACCTACTCTTATCATGGGCGCCCTAGCAGCATCCCATATGCCCCTTGCACATCCAGTACTAAGAAGCTGGCTTTAAAGTTTTCCCTGCCTACTCTTATCTGCATATTTTCAATTATGCTCATAGCTTGTACTACTCTGTGATCTGCCATTCGCACTTTAAATCATGTTGGCTTTAGATTCGTAATGCCCATCCTCTGCTGGAGATGGACCCCCATTATTTGACTCCTGCTCCTCCATCCAAAATAGCACTTGAAAGAGGTTCCCATTGCTTCCGAACCTTGTAGTCCACCTGAATGAGCAGTACTTCATCATCTCGGACGATCGTCAGATCCACTGTTCTGGCCTCCGCTTCAGCTTTCCTGCGCTGTCTGATGAAGTTTGCCACTTCAGGCAAGGTTTTTCTAATATCTTCCAGCTCCATAGTAAGCTTCTCAATTCTATCACAGATCTTAACATGGATTTCTTCTCTCTCTTGATTAGATTGGTTGTTGGAGCTCGAAGAACTGGTCGTATCTTCACACTGTCATTCCTCCCTTGCAGTTCTCCCAATCCTTCCATCAACTCCCAGTTCACCAATCATTCCTTGTACCGCACCCAGCATGGTCTCAGGTATGCCCGGTATTGTGGGTGATCTTTCTCAGTTGATTGGGTTGGTATCTTCTGAATGACTTGGGCTTCAAAACTTTCTGGCTCTGGCAGCTTCTTGGCTAAATCCTCCGTGATTTTAGCCGCGAGTTTTCTCTGCTCTTGCCATTCATCTACCACCTTCTCTCTACCCTTGGCCTTCCAAATCTCTCTTTGTTGAGCCCATTTTCTACTGTCACCATTGACTTGTTTTTCTGGAGTATCTTGAATTTCTTCAATTACCACGCCTTTGCTTGTACTGGGACTGGCTCTTGTGCCTTTGCCTCAGTAGCAACAGGTGCAAGTGCGTCTGGGCATTGAGCCGCAAAATGCCCGTACTTTCTACAAGTGTAACAATTCAAACTCTGGCTCTAGAAGTTGCCACGCCCTCTGCCTCGGCCCGTACCCGCTTGGAATCGGCCGCGTCCTTGACCAGTACCATTGGTACCTGGTCTCTCCTCGTGAGAATGTTTGGCGGGTTCTAATTTCACTGGTTCAGTATAGGCTACCACTGAGATAGGTCTTTGGCCTTCTTATAGTGATGAATCTTGATACCACAATTATTCCATAAATGACCAAAGGCCTTACAGTAAGTACACTGTGGGCACTCGTTAGAAATATGGTCCTTGGATTTGCATTTCGAGGACTAAGTCTCCATTTTCTGAACTGGTTGTCTGGTGTGGCTAATCTCGGCAATCTGCCTAGCCATCTCTTCAATCTTCTTAGTCCAGGATCCCTTCTTTGACTTATCCTTGGATCGTTCATTAGAGCTACTTTCAGAGCTGCTGGACAATTCACTGGAATCAGAGCTCTTAGTAGAAGAGCTACCGCTACTGGATCTTCTCTTTTTATGGCTCTTTTCCTTCTTGGCTTGCTGTCCCAGCTTCAGTGGCCGTTGTACCAGATCATTGGATTTCTTGGTTGGAGCTGGTAACTCATGCTCCCTAAGCTTTTTGCTTCAGAAACCATTCAAAAACCATGCACGCAATCGCTTCTCAGACGGCGGTTCCTGTAACTGCCTTGTCAGCTCCTTCATTTTTTCCACATAGCTTCGAACTGACAGATTCTGCTGCTTGATCTTATCTAGTTCACAGAGGATATCTTCATCACCTCTGTTGTTGAAATACTCCAGTCTGAAGGCTTTAAGTAGTTTGTTATAGGATACAAGCTGACAAGCGGGGTAATGGTAGTACCACTTTCTCGTTGCCTCCTTCAAGGTTTGTGGAAAGTATTCCCCCCAATCATCCTCATCAATATTCTTCAGCTTGAAATACTGCTCAAAAGCCTGTATGTGAACATCTAGATCATCCTTCTTGCCCCCTTTGAATACTGGAAAAGAAATTTACAGAGAAGATGTATAATCATTCCTATTGCCACTGGTTTTGCCGCTTCTCATCTTAGATTCTGAACAGCGCTTGGGAGTCTTCTTACAGTTGTCAATATCTGCATCCCAATCAATATCTGTTTCTGTCTCCGTGTTAGTGTCCTCTTTGACCTGTCTACTAGAAGTGTGGCGACAGCCTTTACTACCTTTGGTACCCTCATCCCCCTGCTTGGACCGAGAACTTTTGGCTTTTTGTGCTTCCCTTTCTGCCCGTCTGCATCTAGAGTGACTAGAATGCTGCGAGTCCTGTGTCTCATCAGCCTGACTATGCTCCTCATGAGCCTCAGTGTCAGTCACCCTCTCTTGCTTAGGGTCAGATTCTCTTCTCGACTCCTCAGGAATAAGATCAACACGGATGGTGGATTTTCAGCTACGATTGGTTTTGGGTGCCATTGCTGTAGCTGAGAACTTTCAATTGGGAGAAGAGTGTTTTTGTCAATGAGCTTCAGCTCTAGCCACCGTGATCGCCAAAATGGAAATGGAGTTGATCTCTTGAGATAGCTAATTCCAATGTTAGAAGATTTCAGCTACTGGTGATGTATGAGTTCAGACAATAGACTGGACAAAGGAACAAAAACTGAACTGGAATACACCTACTGGAATAAGAACCATAGTATGTACTGAGAATGATATTCAGATTTCAGACTCAGACTAAGATTCAGATTCAGATTCAGATTACTGAGTCTAGAGTAAGTATCACTGGAATATATTGTATTTGGAATTACAGATGGAGGATTACAATGAGTATGATGTGGCTTATGAACAAAAGGATAGACAGTGCACAACCGACAACAATTGCCAATGATTGACAACTTGAGTACAATTGCCAACAAATGCCAGCAAAACGCTAACCCGATTATGCTACCACGATTACAATGTAATGGGCCCTATTTATATGCCTTGGATTTACCATGGTAATTACCATAGTAATTATTGACTTATTCACTGCCCGTCTCATAAGAGAGCGTTCCCACCTAGTGAAACTGTCTCAGCCGTCTACACCCCCTTAAGAAGACTTTTCGTCCTCGAAAACAAAAGTGGGGAACTTCTTCTTAAGAACACCAATGTTTTCCCAAGTGGCACCTTCCTCAGGTCGGTCTTTCCACTTAATTAAGGCTTGTTGATGTACGTGATGACGTGTACGCAACTCATGATAATCGAGAACACGTTTAGGTTCATGCGGTAAGGTAGGAGGTTCAATGAAATCAACCAAAACCTGTTGGTCAATGACATTGTCGTCCCCATGTAACCGCTTACGTAAACGGCTTACATGAAACACCGGATGAATGCGAGAATGTGAAGGTAGTAATAATTTGTGGGCACGATCACCTACTTGCTTGAGTATTTTGAAAGGCCCACAATATCGGGGAGATAATTTAGGTGTTGGCCCAGTTTTCAGACTTTCTGAATGTTCTGGCACACGTAAAACTACTTCCTCCCCTTCTTCGAAGGTAACTTGTCAACGTTTCTCATCTCTGTACTTCTTATACCGATCCTGTGCTTGTCGAACATTCTGACGAGCAAGTTTCATTATATCCAAGTGGTCTTGGAGAAAATCCTTAACCTGTTGGAGTTTTTCAGCTACCAACCCCACCGTAACTAGTGACCTAGGTTGAAACGCGTACATGAGCATGAAAGGACTAAAGCCTGTTGTGACATGCTTAGCACTATTGTAGGCAAACTTGAGAATGGTAAGTATTCTTTTTAGTCTGACTATTTTTTGCTGACGTATGCTCTTAGCATATCCTCTAGCACTTGGTTAACTTGTTCTCTCTGACCATCTGTTTCTGGATGATCAACTGTACTGAGGTTCAATTGTGTACCCAATCGTTTAAATACAGCTCTCCAAAAGTGGCTATTAAACTTGGGATCACTGTCACTGACAATGTTACTTGGCAAACCATACAATTTGTATAGATTGTCCACAAATAACTTGGCTAGTTTTGGTGTCTTAACCGTTGATTTGGTCGGAATAAACTTACATAGTTTAGTCAACCTGTCTACAACCACCCATACCGAGTCATGACCTCGTACAATGGTTGGTAAACCCACAATAAAATCCATAGAGATGCTTTCCTATTTTCCATTGGTAATCTCCAAAGGATGTAAGAGTCCTCCTACTTTCAGACGCTATGCTTTGTTAACTTGACATTTTTGGCAATGCAAGACATAAGCTTGGACAAAGCCATGTATACCTGGCTAGTAAAACTGTCGTCGTACGAGAGCATAAGTTTTTCTAATCCCCAGGTGCCCTGCACTTGGACTATCATGACATTCATAAAGAATTTGGTGCCGAATATCTGTGTCCGTCGGTATACAAACTCTCCCCTTATGGAGTAGGTACCCATTGTCGATGGTGAAATGCTTCCATCACTGTAGTTCATCACTTGATAAAGGAGAACTAGGTGTGGAGGTTAATTGTACACTACCATCATTGGAGTGAGAAGGATACCTCTTTTGAACATGGCTGCACACTTTGGAATATGCTTCATCATGCTCATATTTGCCTTTGAGAGAATCTAAAAATTCACTACAAAGTTCCGTGAACAAGAACGAATTGATCTCTCGCATTCGACAGAGCGTCTGCCACGACATTGTACCGGCCTTTGCGATACCTTAGCTTGGCGTCATATTCCTGAAGAATCTTGGCCTACCTGGCTTTTCGACCCTTCAAATCCGTTTGTTGTAAACCATTTGATGCTTTCATGGTCAAAAACGATCTCAAACTGAGCACCATACAGATAATGCCGCCATGTTTTTAAGGCAGACACTATTGGATAGAGTTCCCGTTCGTAAGCAGAATAGTTTTGCTGAACTGCATCCAGCTTCTTGCTTTGAAATGCAATCGGCAGTCCATCTTGTAACAGGACTACGCCAATAGCACGGTCATTGGCATCCGTTTCCAAAACAAATGGTTTCAAAGGATCTGCAATAGCCAGTATAGGAGCTGTAGCTAATGATCCTTAAGTGTATCGAAACTGTGCTGTTGAGCGGATCCCCACTGAAAAGCTTTACCTTTCCCTTTTAGTTGATCCATCATAGGAACAACAATTTGAGCATAGTTTTTAACGAACCTTCGGTAAATACCTGCAAATCCTAAAAATATATGGAATTCTTCCAGATTTTTAGGAGAAGGCCATTTCCGGATGGTATCCACTTTGGATTGATTCATGTATAGCCCGTTAGCTGAAATAACATGCCCTAAATAATGAATTTCGTCTTTTAGAAAATCACATTTAGATTCCTTGGCATATAATTTGTTTGTGCGTAATAACTCAAACACCTGTTTGAGATGTTGTAAGTGTTCTTCTTCAGAAGCACTATAGACTAGGATGTCATCGAGAAAAACAATGACAAATTTGCCCAAATATGGCTTCAAGACACTACCTATAAGTATCATGAATGTTGCGGGTGCATTGGTTAAGCCAAAGGGCATCACCAAGAACTCCTAGTGTCCAAACCGTGTTCGGAATGCAGTTTTGGGTATATCGGCAAGTCAAATACGGACTTGGTGATATCCTAACCGCAAGTCTATTTTTGTAAAAATGCGAGCATGAGTGAGTTTATGAAACAACTCATCTACTCTGGGCAATGGGTATTTGTTCTTAACTGTAACCGTATTTAAGCCACGATAGTCTACGCACATGCGCATATTGCCATCTTTTTTCTTCACTAAGAGGATAGGCGACGCACATGGTGAAGAATTGGGTTGTATAAATCCTCTGCTAAGGTAGTCAACAAGCTGACGTTCCACCTCAGCAGCTTCTGAATAACTCATACGGTAAGGTGGTTTACTGACAGGTTTATAGCCTGCAGCCACGTCAATGCTATGTTGTACTGATCGTGTCGGCGGTAATCCTGATGGCAAATTATTAGGAAATACATCTTGAAATTCCTTTAATAATTTTGTAATTGATTAGCAACGTTTGCTTGTTTAGAATTAGCAATTGGTGGAATAGAGGAGAGAGAAGCATGCAGTGTTGAGGAATGTTCAATAGAATCAACGTTAGAAAGAAAAAGAGAAAATGAGTAACACAAGAAAACCTGATCTATTTCATTATCAGAAACAAGCTGCATAAGCTCATCGGTACAAATCAGTGGTGATGAAAGTATATCTTCTTCTCTTAACAACAACACATGTGCGCCACGGGATTCAAACATCAAGCTACTGTGCTCATAGCTACGCTTCAGTGATGGTCATAGGCTATGCAACCACTCCCTACCAAGAACCACATTAGCCCTTTCCATGTTCATAACCTGAAAATCCAAACATGTGGAGTACCCTTGTACTTCTAATGGAACAGCTCGGCATTGAATATCCTAGATTTCAGTATCATGTCCATTCATCATTGCTACCTTGTAGCGGTGGGTACTCGGAGTTTGAGGCAATTTGAGTTTTTTCACCAATCCGTAATTGATAAAATTGTGAGTAGCACCGTCATCTACCAAGATGCACACCTTGTGCCCCTGCAGATATCCGTGCATACGTACTAACTCATGTGGTCCAAAGGATGGTTGCCACATGGAAGCTGTGAGACAACATTCATGCACCACCTGAGTGTGTGTTACTTCCACTGTAGAGAATTGTGAGGTAGACTGAAGAGGCAGCAGTTGCACCGTGTGCACTGCTTTCTCCTTGCCTTGAGCAGCAGATTTCCCCTTGGGACAATCCTTTTTTCCATGACCTCTTCCTAAACATTGAAAACATAATTTTTCTTTCTTGGCTTTGTCAAAGTCCTCAGGAGAGAGATGACCCCTAGATCCCTTGGGTTTTTTAGATGCATCTGAATTGGCAACTAGAAATTTTCTTTTATTGTGCCCATACTGAGTGCGTGTATTACCATGTATATTAGTAGGCACGTGATTATTATAAGTTTTCTTTTCATCTGGATCATCATGAATATGTGCTTTCACTATGGCTTCCTCAAGTGTTTTAGGGTCTTGGGTCTTGACATACTTCTTAAGCTCGGGTGTCAGACCTTGTATGAACCCCCGTACTTGTTTAAAGGTATCTAAGACTTCCAGCTTCAGGATAACATCCCGATAGTGAGAGATATATTCAAGTAGTGATGGGTATTGGCACATGGAACATGTGTCCCAAGACGTCCAATTCCGATCGGCCTCGTTTGTAGGAAAAAATTCCTTGCTAAACATTGCTTCAAAAGTTGCCCAACTCTGTGGTATGATGTTCTTCTCCTTGAGAGACATCCACCATTTATAGGCCTTGCCTTCCAGATTCAAGCTTGTTTGCAGAGCTCTGACTGCGTCCGGAGTACGTCGTAAGGCGTGAATTCCATCCCACTTGCTGAGAAAGATATTCACTGCATCCTTATTGCGATCTCACTCTTCTCCCTTAAAAATCGGTGGTTTGGTGTTTTTCAACAATTCATCCACCTCTTTTGCAGTGAGCATATGCAACGTATCAGCATTTGAGCCTTGCCCTAGATTAGAAGTGCCTTGCCCTTGTGTAGCAACGTGCTCATGCATGTGCGTGTCAGCAGGACTCTTGGACTGCTGTTGCATTAATTGAATTACTAATGTGGATAATTTAGTAACATTTTCATTTAAAGCTTTAAAATTTTCATCCATGACTGTCGTGCGTGTTTGAAGTGCACGAAATTCTTGAATATCGAGCAATTCATAAGTATCCTCACCTGCCGTAGCGTCACGGGTACGCTCCTTGAGAGGATCTAGTCGCGGGTTATCATTTGTAGGATCATGTGTACTTTGCTCAAAATCGAATGTCATATTGATATCCGAATCCATGGCGACACAGTGTAGTGAAAAGAATAGCAATAAAAAATACCTGTAGATGTAGGATGCACCGCCAAGGCTAATTAAGGTCAATTAGCCTTGCTAATTAAGTCGATTATCCAAATAAAAAACGATCCAAAATTTCAACCGTGTAGGTACTTGTCTTGAACACGTTGCAGCCGAATCGAGTGCGAGTGGTATTGCTTTTGACCGCAATCAATTTGAGAACTACCATCCCCAATGAATCCGCTTGTGAAGCTTTATCGGCGTGCTGAATTTCTGCAGCTAGCACACAAGGAATTTGTGAAAGCCGTGTACTTGCCGGCCCTGTCTCAATTCGACTTGGATGTGTGCTCGAGTTTGTTGCTCGTGGCGGGGGTGTGTATCCGTTGCGGGGGTGTGTATCACCCCTAAGCTTTAATTTAAAGTCATAAGGCCCTTGGCCTAAGGCGTTTAAGTGTGAACTTCAAGCTTCAAAAGGCCATCACCGTGAGCAGGTAGCACACAGAGGCTTGGGAAGCCGGGGGTGGGCGATGTGTTGCAAGGCCTTGTGTCGAGAAGTGACCAGCAGGCCTGTGCGCATTGATTGAGCCCGCGTGCCATTGATTTGGTGCTCGTGCACCCAGTGGCTCTCCTTGCCAAGCCCGCTTGCCCACGGTGCTTCCTCCTCGTCGTTTTCCTTAGCAAGGGGTGATCCCTAGAGTCTTCAACCACGACATGCAAGGCTTTGAAAGCACCATGCCTTCCCATTTCCCAAAAATAGGAACTTAGCTCTGATACCACTGTAAGACAAGGGAAGCTAGAGCCTGAGAGTCCACCACCCAACCACCCATTATATAGCAAAGCCCTTGCAGGGCCCTTTGCCCTAGTTGGACTCCCTTTCCACAATGCCTAGCCTGGCCCTGCCCTTGTCTAGTCCGGCCTTGTTGGTGTCCTGACATCGTCCATCCAACCTTCTTGCTCCTCTGAGGGGACATCTCCTCATGAGATGGGTTCCAAACCACACTAGCATGTGCCCGTAATACTAGATAGTAGCAAAAAACAATGCATCCCTGAAAGAACGCCAAAACCCTAATAGGAGTAGAGGATTGGAGATAGCTTTTTTCCTGATTTTTACTTGCAATAGCAAAAATAAAGAAAAGATCCCTCAAAATCTTCCTTAAAAAGGCTCCCTTAGAAAGGTCTAAGAAGACAATAACTTAGAATAATTACCAAAAAACCAACCATGTTCTTTTTATTGCCTACTATATAGTTTCAAACATGGCACTATATAGTACCAAATTGGTATGGTACAATCCCAAATAGTTACTGAACCAAATGTTGCAGCATCAAAGATGAATAGTACCTAGTACCAAAACTAGTACTACACCAATTGTAACCCACTTGCATGCTATTTTAGTGCATCCTCTCTTGATGGCTAATGTCCACAATACAAAATTGGTACTATGAAGTACCAAAGTTGGTACTGTATATTGCTACTGTATAGTACCAAATAGTTACATAACCAAATGTTACAGTCCCTAACATGTATAGTACCAAAATAGTACCCAAGAAGAGCAAATTGAAGTTAACAAGTTAAAAAATACACATTGCAAGTAGTTGGAAATAACAAAATTACCATAAATGGTAGTAATATTAACAGTTGGATATTGAACATTAGTAGCCAATTGGGATACATCATATATTTGGGGGGTCAAACCGATACGAATAGCCCTCTATCTCTACAAAATAATCAGCAACCAGTGGGGACAAATCATCTTCAACATCAAACAATGGGTGTTTCCTACACTAGGCAAGTGGGTAGGGATCTTTGATCCACTCAACTAACCAAGGCTCTACTATATCAGAAAGATACGAGGAACCCTCGGGCTCCACTCTTGGCTCAAAACAACGGATCGACAAGCAATTGTCGTAATCATTCTTCAAAGACCTGTACCGGGTTCTTCAACAAGGATCGTGTTGCTAGCATTGAATTGTGGGTGTTTTCCCCACACTATTTGCAACTTCTTCAAGAAAATAGACTTCTGCCAGAATTTCTTGTCAATGTATGGAACACATTTAAAACTATCCTGCAAAATCTCACAATCCTCCTGAGAAAATATGTCTGCTCATACAAAAGAAATCATAGAAGACTTAATCAAAACAAGGCTGCACATCAGCTTATTACCGACTTACTCCAAGTTACATTACCTTTTATGGATTTTGGGTTCTTCATACCTTTTGGGAAGCAAGTATTCAAGATTTGCATCAGCTTAGGCTTCATGAAACAACTCCAAATCATAACACTTGCTCGAGCTGCTAGTACTTCCAAGAAATCTTGGGCACTTGGCCTCAACTTACAAAAACATAAATTATTGACACGTATTCCTTGTAATGCTTGCTTGAGTTCCTAATCATCTTTTGGTAACCTAGACCAACTCTTCAAGACCACCCCATCGACATCAAGAATAATTACTGTCCCCTTTGATGCTGGAAGATCCTTTGGAGCATTACGCTCTCTAACAGTAGGCTCATCTAATCACCAAGCTTTGAACCCTAACAAACAAGAATAGGCAAAAGAGACAAAAAACATATAATTGCTCATTAAACACTAGAAAGTAATAGGCATATTTGGCTTAGAGCAAATGGTTGAAATAAGGTTGGTAATACAATGTGTCACAACACATGCATTACATCTTGCACGCACGGGTCTTAGGCATCACGCACTTGAGAGATCTTCTTTTTTATACAAAATATATATGCTAGAGGAGAATCATCATCACCTGTTGTATGATCATTAACATCAACCCCTATAGGGGGGTCCTTGTCTCCTAGAAATTGGGCCTTGTGCATTGCATCATCAAGAGGTAAGCATTCCTGAAGCATCTCCTTTCTCACACCAGTATCATCCACCTTTAAGTCCTCTTCCTTTAACACTTTATTCCCACCTGTGTCCACCTTTGGGTCCTCTATAATGGGGTCCTTGTCTCCATCCTTCTTCTCCGATAGCGACTTGTCATCATCTATTTCCCCCTTCTAGTCCTTGTCCCCATCCTGCTGGTCCTTGTCTCCAACTTGCTGGTCCTTGTCTATATCTTGCTAGTCCTTGTCAGGATGGTCCTTGTCTACATCCTACTGGTCTGGTAGCACCTCATGGTCTGGCTCTTCATTGCGGCCATTTACCGGCCCCTGTGGTGGTGTCCTTGTCTTCATCTAGCTTGTCTGATTGCACTTCATTAGAAATGCATTGAAATGTACGTGTAGCTACTTCGTGCATCTTCACATCCCAGAACTTATCACCATCTGCCATTTCCTCATCAAACATATGTCCACCCTTGGAATGCTTGTCTGCAACATGGTTGTCCATATACTCCTCTTTGACCTTGTATCCTACATAATTCAATAACAAGAAGACATTTTACGATAAGAAAAACCAGAATTGTGTTAAAAAAAGAAGCAGGATAGTTGCTTACTCTTCTGAACATGTCCCTTGTGAGCCCAAGTCTTGGCCACTTCGGAGATGCGCTCGTTTTATCCAACTTTCGAACAAATGTCTTTTTTCATTAGAGTGGCACCAAAAAAGAGAGGGTGGTACTGGTGCCTGCAGGCCAGCATGAAAGAACCAACCACATGGGTGGAGCCCAAGCACTCCCCACAAGCAACAAAAGATCCTTAAGCATAGATTGTGTTGTCTTCATCCTTGATATGGGGCCTTGTAAATAATGTGAATCTTCTTCCTTCGTTGATTTCTACAATCATCATTCTAACAAATTCACTCTGGATCTGAGCCTCTTCACACTTAGTCTCGAGGACATCACATTCCCTCTGTAGGTCACATACGGAAATGTCATGACAATGAATATTACCAAAGTAATGTCCTAGAGAAAAGTAAACAGTAGCAAATGTAAATGTCATGATAGTTACTAGTACTAAATGTAAATAGCACATAGTACCAAATGTAACAAATAGTAAATTGTACCAAATGTTCAGAGTACCTAAAGGACCAACTAGTACCAAGGACAATAATCTAATAAGAACTGAATAGTACCAAATAGAAAATAGTAACCAATATGGTAAGTAGCAAAACTAGCAAAAAATACCTAAAGTATTTGTTAAGTATATCATGCTCCTACCAGAGCACAACAGTCTAGTACACAGTAAATAGTACCAAATGTTAAGTACCAAACAATAAATAGTACCAAATAATCAGTATGAAAAGTTCCAAAAAATAAAACTACGAGATGCTAATTACCCAAATCACAACTATAAAATTCTAAAGTACCAAAAAGTACAAAATGAGGTCTCGAAAGTTTCCAAAAATACTGAAGTACCAAAAGTAAAGTACCTTAGGTCAAAACATGTTACTTAAAGACCTAATATGTACGTCACGACTCATTGCACACAAATATACATACGAAGCTCCTACAGAAAGTACCAAAAGGACTTTAAAGTACCCAAAAATATTTAATTTTTCAAGAAGTACAAAATGAAAGTACTCGTGGTCAAACCAAGGTACTTAAAAGCACCCAATATGTACATCTCAATACACAAATATAAATATTATATTCCAACAGAAAGCACCAAACTTAAAGTACCAAATGTTCCTACAAGAAGTACCAAATGCTCCTACAAGATGTACCAAATGTACATAAGAAATATTCAGGATGTACAAATTAAAGTACTAGTTAATACCAAAAGTACCAAAACAGTTCAAATAGCACCCAAGTTTGTTCATGACATTATACAAAAAGTATGATATATAAACCTAGACAAGTAGCAAAAGTTCCTATCAATAATATGGCACTACATACAAGTGCATACAACTACATGCAAGAATATGGCACTACATACAAGCACAATTAGAGAAAAATAACCTGAAGAACAAGAGGTGCAGTATGTAAAAATACTTGTTCAATTTCCATTTCTAGAGCAAGATTCTTCATCTCCACAATGCCTTTGAATTGACATAGCATGCATTTTGATGCATTTATATCAGTTTTCACATCTTTTATCTCATCAACGTCACAAGGAACTTTCCAATGTATTTCATCGAGGCGTTGCTCGAACAAAAGAATATCCTCCTTAGTTTTCTTTGTGACAGCATTTGAGCCCTCAAACCTCAGTAAACTCTCTTTCTTTTGTTGGAGACTTTCCCTCAACTCAGATAACTTGTTCAACTTCTGCGTAGAGCTTGTCAAAACTCTGTGAACAATGGCATCCAAATCAGAAATGTAATCTACTGCCACTGTTTCAAAATGCAAAACTTTGTCCTCTTTAATATTACACATATTGTTGGCACCTTGTGTGTACTACCTCTTCTTGTTGGACTGTAATAGCCCACCATGAAATGCTTCATTAACACTCTTACAATTTTCCACCTTCCTCTCCAATCCTCCAGGTTTACTACTACACATGCTCAACAGACTCTCCCGAAACCTTGCACATGCAATTTTATGTCTTGCTGGGTCATTTTTAGCAGCATGGCACTTCTCAAAATCACAGCACCTAGCAAACTTAGCTGTAATCTCCCCACATGATGGGGGACCCCGGTACACCTTATGAAAAAGAAGTTTGCAATCATCAATGAAAGAAGACTGCAAATGGTGAAGGTAGACCTTTGCATTCTTTTGATACCGATGTTGGAAAACAGTCAGCCACTGATCATCTGGCTGATCATAGTTAGATAAGTCCTTAGCAACCTTTTCTTCTAGACTCAAACCATACTCCTCATGTAATTCTTCTGCAGTATAGCAGAATTTTTTGAGTATTGGGTACTCGTCCATTCTATTCTTCCCTAAAATACAGAAAGAGGAAACAATTAGACATGCCACTATAGTACCAAATGTATAAAGTACTTAACATGCAACCATATTCATGCAACCAACATGCAGATAATGTCTTACAATACCTTAATTAACATGCAACCAAACCAAATAGTACATTGCCAACCATGTAAAGTAACAATACTTACCCCTCTTCTTTGTTGTGGATCTGTTCACTTGTGCAACAGAGGATTTTCCCATGCTCCCTATCATCTCTGATTGATCAATGTTTTGCCTCTCTTTGGGGGATGTAGTACCACAGCTGCTGTAATGCTCGTTCTTGTTGGTATGAGGCTCATTGGGGCTGCTACTAGGAGTTTTGAATGAAATCCCCTTCACCCTAGACTCCTTCTCTTCATAAGCTTTGGGTGTGGCTCTAGGTGCACATTTGCGGGTTGGTGTCCTCATGTTGGAAGAGGGCAATGGAGGAAGGAAAGGTCACAAGGGGAGCTATGGAAAAGGTGTTTGTGAACAACCTGCAAAGTGGTCTCACGCGCAGTAGGGAGAGAGAGAATTGAAAGTGCTCTCGCATGCGGTAGGGAGAGAGAGAGTTCAAATAAATCCCAAACATGTCACCACAATCACATACTATACCTTGCTAAACCGTGATTGCACTGGGTCTTATAATCTTTGAATTGTACCTTTTAAGATGTAACATTTAAAAAGTCCAAATGCAAGTTCCCTCTCCAAGAACCCTACAACTACCAAAGTGGCAAACAACCAAATGGGTACAATTTTTGTACCACCAAACCCTGCTTTTAGCCATATGTAGATGGTGTTGAAATGCCCTGCCTAGCACTGCAATACCAAAGTTGTCCGGCACCATACTTGACTCTGTAGTAGCATCCATGCATAATTGGTGCATGGGTGCCTTAGTGTCTTTTCTCTCTACGATTGGTGTGGCATGCTTCAAAATAGGTGAGTCCATCTTTCCTCCACCACAAAAATCATTAGGGAATTCTGGAGGTCATTTGGAGGACCTTCTAAGAAAATACAATTTTTTGCCTTCTCTCTCTATGGTGTGGTAAAAGAAAAAGTGTCCTCATCAACCGTTCAAGAAGTGTACTTTGAAGTGGATTCTTTTGACATAGTCATAGCGGCCGTAATGATTGATGGAATGTCCTTTTTTAATTATAATGAATACACCTTGTCTTATAGGAGGGAATTTCTTTTCCATATGATGTATACAGTAGGGAGTCTTGGGAGTAATGGAACTATACTCTTTTGTTTCTTGATTTTATTGACTGTGTATTCATGGCTTCTTCATCCACCCCCTCAAACCTTCTCACTAAACGTCATAAATATCATCTACACGTTAATTTGAATCCCAAATATGAGCCTTTATACAAGCAAAGTAAAACAAACACAACACTAACACCCAAGGAGAAAGCAATACTCAGAGAAGAGGGAGCAAAACACATAGATTTATGGAAAAATGGCTCACTCTATCCTTTGAATCCTATGACCAATTCCTCACCTGCATTTGCAAATCCCACTACTTTATTGACTTTTGTAGAGGTGATGGGTAGAATGGTTTACTTGGCTACTGCAAAGCTAGTAACTGGGAAATCAAAAATTTAGAAAAGCATGGTTTGCCCATCAAGCAAATGAGATTACAAGACTTTCTACTTTGCATTGTGAGAACCAAAAAACCCTTTTGCAGTGCACATAAGAAATACAGATATTACAAGCAAAAAATTGGAACTTACAAAGGAAAGATACAAGCTTAGGTGCTTGTGTGCGAAAGAAGAGACTACGGAATCTTGAAACCTTGAAGGTTGGCTCTGGAGGTCTCAAGAAAAGAATTTAAGCATTGGATCAAGATTGTGAACCTTTTAGTTTATTTCAACTATACATTATTTCTTCTTATGTCTGTTCTATTTTCTATGTAGACATGCTATGTATCTAGACAAAGAAAACATAGATCCAAAGGCCAATGTAGGAAAGCAGTTGAAGCCTTTGATAACAAGTGGTCTTGCAAAGAATATAATGCATGACAAAATGTATAAGGTTTTGTAGCGAGATCTTGTTGACTGTTTTATTACAAAGAGTGCAGTGCTTGCCAGTGAAATACAGGGCACACTTGACTCCCTTGTGTGAGTAAGAGAGGGTACTCAACTATTTAGTAGTCTATCTCCTCTATTTTTGTGAATAACGGAATAAAGTCTAAACTTCTACCAAAAACAACATGTGTTTGGAAAGAGAGACTTCACCTCAGCCATGCACGGATGTCCATTTCATATTGATGGTATTTATAGATTTCAAGGAACAACTGTACCCTATGATGAGTACAACAACATCTTCATGGACCTCACTTTGTTGCAAACTAGAATGGTTGAGTTCTACAATGTAACATTTGAAGAGACAGGTGGCATTCTGCATTTTGTTTTGAAGCTAGATGAGTGTGAGATCTTTAAAGAGAAGAAGCTAGAACAAGTCACAATAACATTGATGAATAGGGATCTTTCAAAATGCCCCACCAATGATCCTTCATACTTCAGTGTTCAATCAAAAACAAACATATGGTGGCTTGGTGCTTTTCAGGTATTCCATTGCCACCTTCTCTTCAGCTTTGGTGAGCCCTCTTGAGATTTAGTTTCACGTCTCATGTGGATTTAATCTTGAAGGTAAAGAAAGAAGGCCACGACATTTTATATTGGGTGTTCCATCAAACCCCTATCCCTGATATCATTGATAAAAAAATGAATTAAGGAAGGTGCTAGTTGTCAATGGGAGAGGAGACTTTCAAGTTTAATGTCATCTTGCAGGTGACCTTAAAACATTGAAGTGTATGTATAATTGTGGAATGGGTGCTATGGTAAAGGCTTCATGCTTGTATTTCATGGAGCTTGCAAAGACAATGGACCCAAAAGGGTGGAGTAAGGCACCTACTTGCCACAATGAGGATCCTAATGTCCACCCAGTTTTGGATATTCCACTTGTCAATGTCCACTTCTTCCTGTTTTGAAGTTTCTGAGTCATTGGGGGGTTCCTCTGTCCCCACAACATCATCTCCAAGAAATGTATTTTTGGCATGAGAAAAGTTCACATCTCTCTTTAAAGAGCCTCAATGAGGATCCTAATGTCCACCCAGTTTTGGATATTCCACTTGTCAATGTCCACTTCTTCCTGTTTTGAAGTTTCTGAGTCATTGGGGGGTTCCTCTGTCCCCACAACATCATCTCCAAGAAATGTATTTTTGGCCTGAGAAAAGTTCACATCTCTCTTTAAAGAGCCTCTCAACAACTTAGGTGGTCTCTCTTCTGCTTCTTGTTCACCTAATACAATTTTGGATTGACCCTCTACCTCTTCATTATGTGGGATCTTAATCCTAAGAAAAACATAACACATGCAAAAATAGGTGATTATTGGGACACTCCAACATTTAGCTTTTTTATTAAATATTATAACACATTTATCCTAAATTGCAAGTTGTTGATCTCTCTCTCTCTCTCTCTCTCTCTCTCTCTCTCTCCCCACTTATGAGAGATTGGTCTCATAGGTCATGTTTGCATTTTATGGAGGTTACTTAGAGCAGCTCATTTTATTTGAGTTCCAAATCCTCTCTCTCCCCGTTTTTCTACCCTTATATGCTCCACGACGCATGAAGGACAATCGAAAGACCGATACTATGTATATGCGCACCATAGGACATCAAATAGAGGTTTCTTTTCTGTCTCACTCTGTATCGGTCTTATTTATGAGTGCCTACCCCCTACATACCCACTTAATGTTGTACAGCACGCAAATGACGATCGGTTGACATACAACACCCGTCCGTGCACCATAAGACAAGTAAAATTGTCATCTCTCTCTCTCTCTCTCTCTCTCTTTCTCTCTCTCAAAATGTACATTAAATCGTGCCTATAAGAAATGAATAAGAGTAGGGTTTACCTTTTTCAGGGCTTGGCATGGAAACCTTCAAGAGATGCTATTTCTATGGACCTCTCTCTCTCTCTCTCTCTCTCTCTCTCATAATCTAATCATTCATAGTACCGTTGCCGGCATGCACGAAAAATAACTACATGCTTTACATGTGTCAAACGGATAAAATTAACTAGTGGGCATTTATTGCACCGTATAATTTTGATTGAGAGGTCACTTTCACACTTAATAGGTTGTACAATATTCACTGGCATGCTTATTGTAGCACCTGAGAGAGAGAGAGAGAGAGAGAGAGAGAGAGAGAGAGAGAGAGAGAGAGAGAGAGAGAGAGAGAGAGAGAGAGAGAGAGAGAGAGAAGAAGAAGAAGAAGAAGATATAGCCTGCAGCCTGCATACTTCATCATATGAGAGAGAGAGAGAAGAAGAAGAAGAATAAGATAGAGTTAGCATCCATCGCAAGAGAGGTGGAGAAAGAGAGACAGAGAGGGACAACAATGAGAAGAGCATCGCCAAGGTGACAATGCAAAGGGTCTTGCTATCCATATGAGAAACCCAAATTCTACATATAACTATAGGTATGAGAGAGAGATATAGAGAGGGAAGTAGATTAAGAGCAGGGAAAGGGGAGATAGAGAGTAGTGTTGTGTATGTTTGTGGGTGTGTGTGTGTGTGTGTGTGTGTGTGTGTGAATGCTAAACTAGAAATGGTATGTTGTTGGGACTGCGCCAACTGCCCATAAATTTGATGAGTTTCCACAATGGCGCATGGAGATAATTCTAGAGAGAGAGAGAGAGAGAGAGAGAGAGAGAGAGAGAGAGAGAGAGAGAGAGAGAGAGAGAGAGAGAGAGAGAGAGAGAGAGATTGGCTTACAGGTAAATGGCAAGAACAAAGGTGACTGCGAGAAAGGCAAGCAAAGGGCCGGTTTTGGCTAATAAAGTAGGAGAAAGATCTGTTATTAGTAAAAAGAAGAAACCAAGAAAGCCCATGAAAAACTTGAAAGCTCCAAGGATGAATAGGCTACAAAGACACATCAGGTTGTTCAAGGAAATTAAGAAGGCTAAAAAATGTATCGAGATTCTAGTACCAAAGCTTCCATTCAAAAGACTAGAGCATGTTCTGGGACTATGAGGTGGAAACCTATTGCACTATTGGCACTACAAGAGACAGCAAAAGAGTTTTTGCTGGAATATTTCAATGACATAACAATTGCTACAATACATGCACACAGGGTAATGATTATGGACAAGAATAGTGAAACTCTGAAAAGAGTAAGGTGGAGATATGATAAGCTGCTCCAACCCAATGAATTTATAGATAATAAAATGAAGGAAAATTTGCGTATTCCTCCATAAAAGCCAGAGGCGGTGAAAATTCTAGAAATCACCCATGATGTGAATACCAGGGCAGCAAAGGAAAAGGCAGCAAATTCTATAGAAGAAGAGATTAACAGCTACCATGTTGTTACACATGAAATCGATGTCAGCAACAAAATTTTGTCATCTATGGAGGAAGGATTAATAGTAGATATACAGCTAGAAGATGGTATAAGAAGACTTGCATTAGATTCTATGGATATCAATATATTGCAGGATCATGATGCTCAAATCACAGTTTCAATTGTATATATCTTCCTAAAGTAAGATTCTTTCACCAGCTCTAGCATATTTTTATTCATCCTTGAGGCTAGAGACTAACAACTATTAACTGTCTTGTAGTTTGATAAAGAGCCAGCTACCTCCACAAAGCCATGCAAAAACATATATATTGGATTCCCAGATTTCTTCCTTTCTTAGAATGAAAAATACCCCTATTGGCACATTTGAGAAGTGGCTTGCTCATTGTCCAATGATGCAACAAGTAGCAACCATAATTTTTCCATATGAGAGCAACCACCATTGGAGCCTCGTTTGCATTGAACTTGACAAGCCAGTTGTCTGGACACTAAACTCGATTTGAGGAACACACCCAAAATTGAGATTGTGAGTATTGAGAATTATTAATTGGTTTTATTTTTGATAAACAATGGAGGCAGCTATTGTGTTGGGTTCATATGAGCTCCTCATGTTTTCATATGCATAAAAAGAATGTTGCACGTATATGGAAGGCTATGCAGAAATCTAGAGCTGTACAAGTCAAAAATTAAGGAATTTACATTACCTTTACAGATGGATGGAAACTCGTGTGGGTGGAGATGCTCATTGTCCAATGCTGCAACAAGTAGCAACCATAATTTTTCCATATGAGAGCAACCACCATTGGAGCCTCGTTTGCATTGAACTGGACAAGCCAGCTGTCTGGACACTAAACTCGATTTGAGGAACGCACCCAAAATTGAGACTGTGAGTATTGAGAATTATTAATTGGTTTTATTTTTGATAAACAATGGAGGCAGCTATTGTGTTGGGTTCATATGAGCTTCTCCTGTTTGCATATGCATAAAAAGACTGCTGCACGTACATGGAAGGCTATGCAGAAATCTAGAGTTGTACAAGTCAAAAATTAAGGAATTTACATTACCTTTACAGATGGATGGAAACTCGTGTGGGTGGAGATGCCTCCTCCATGATGAGTATGTATTGCAGAGCTTTTTTGCATTAAAGCCATTCATATCAAAGGTATGCATTTTGCACAACATTACTATAACATTGTGATAGTTTGGACAAAAATGTGTCTCAGTTCCTTTTTGTTTTTTTTTTTGTCTTGTGCAGAGTGCATCGGAGAAGTACATCATAGAGTATTTGCACCGATACCGTGACACCCTAATCCAGTATCTTCTTGCAATCTCACATCCCGTGAGTATGAATGCAGAACAAACCCTATTGGATGCCCACATTGTAGAGTTGATGATGATTGCTGATGGACTGTAGAGAACAGATTCCATAAGGGAAACTAAGAAAGGATAGGAGCAAGAGGAGGGAGAAGAGAAATGTTGTAGAGGGAGAGGATAAGGAGAAAAGTCCAAATGAGGGAAAGCCCACACAAGGGCAAGATCACACGGATTGAGGGGCTGGCGAATAAATAAATGTTGAGACTCCCTCTACTCTTGGAGGGTTTTAGAAGTATAAAGTTTATGCAGAGGAGGGGTTGAGAAAGAACTCTCTAATCCTCAAGCAAATCATACCTCTGCCACACCTCCACCTATTGTTTTTGAAAATCAAGAGTCATTTATGCTCGACACACAAACAATCAATAGCTCATTAGAAGAAAACTCAGGTGCAATGGATAACTCAACACTGGATACACAAGAGACTCAAATAGTAGAAGAACAAGAGAAGAAGCGTGAGGATGCCAACACTACACAAGACAACATCGATGGCAAGCAAACCCAATATGGACCTTTGCTAGACATCCCTTATGATTGTTTCGGTAATAACCTATGTAAAATAATATGAAATTAACCTACTTTTTAACTACTTATTTGTTTTATAAAATGTTCACAGAGACTGATTATTTTGGACGTCAACGGATTGTTGTTGTTTTGGGAGCCATATGATCCCCACGCAGAAGTTGTCAACCTATGCATCTTCAGGATAGGCAATCATAGAGCCATTATACATCCTGGAACCAAAGAATTTATATAGTTTCTTCTTCCAAGGTTCCAGGTTACGATATGGTTCTCTATGCTACAGAGAAACCTCAATCCCCTTGTAAATATGGTTTGCACCGTAGCAGGAATCGAATGTTCGCAATTTGATTTTTGGATTCGCAGAAGGAGTGTGTTTACATTGAAGGCCACTACCACCCTACCAAACCAAATTTATTACTATTCTATAAACCTTTTTTTCAACTCCATGGCCCATATGATGATAGCAACACTTTGTTGATAGATGACACATCCCATAAGACCTTGCTAAATACACTGGGCACCACTCTCTCCCCACCCTCATTTGAAGGTCATGAGCATGACTTTTATCTAGAGGACATTTTGATTCCTTATCTCTAGAATTTGTATTTCAGCCCATTGACTGTTTCAAAATTTGTACTTACAAATACTCTTTGAAATGCTAGCTATCTAGATTAATATGATTCGTTGTACTTCTCAATATGGTGCCATGGGAATGTGCATGTGCATGTGTGTGTTTGTGTGTGCGTGTGCGAGAGAGAGAGAGAGAGAGAGAGAGAGAGAGAGAGAGATTATACATCAAACTCTGGATATGTTGTTCAAAATATATAGTATTCACACTACCAGCTAACAAAGGGACAAAGGTAGTGAGACAGACCTCATCTTACAATTGAAATTAAAGATATAACCAAACTATGGGAATCATCTCACAATTGAAAAAAAAGATTTAAATTGCAAGAAATGTTGGAATGGAGGTCATGAATATAGATTCATTCAAGCTACATTGGCATGATTTGGACTTGGCCAGTTAGTTCTCCACACACAATCTCTTTTTCCCTTCGTTGCATTACTTGCATCCACCAATTAAGAAATAGAACAATGAGGCCTTGTTCTCTGGGGTCTCATCCTTGATGGCATGCGAAATTTGTAGAAGGTTGCATTGCTCTCTTATTGTGACCAGTGTCACAAGGTTGAGCTCTTTGTAGAATACCTCCACATCTATGACACCATTGTTCTCCAGGCTTGCCGACTCTTGATCAATAGGAATAAATTTAGAGTAGCCTGCAACAATTTGAGAGTGCTGGTACCAGAAGGAGATGAGAAGGGATTGTGTGTTGATCATGTACTTGGCCACCAAAGTGTCTAGTGCAAACCTTGCAATATATGTCATCCACCTCTTTAACATACCACCCTCTATCAAGAAGCTTGTGACAGAAGCAAGCATTTAGAGATTTACATACCAGCATTGTCTTTGTAACATGTATGTGGTAGGTGTGAAATAGTTCCACAAATAAACTTATAGGACAAAAATTAGCAATCTTTACCAGTTTAGTGGGCATTGAATTTTGTAGGTACCTCTACAAATCCCTAAACAACTTTCTTCTGAGAGCTTCACACAATGTGGTGTTCGGGTCTGGCTAGTCAATACAACTCCAATTGGTAGGGAGAGGGAGTTTAACCAGAGTACCTTTTTTAATTTTTTGGTTGAGCTAGTAGAAATGCTCGTAGAAGAAAATTCCCTCATCTGCAAGACTCTTTCTAGTTCTTCCATCATACTATAAAACACCAATGTCAACGTGGATTATAGAGATGAGACCTATAATACACTCCACTAGCTCCCAATCCTCGTATGATGAAGGATAGAAAATCTTCAATTGCAACAAAAAAATGTAATAGACCACCTAGTCTAACTACTAAAATGAATGAAGAACTTATGAGAACTTGATCTACCTCTATTAATATTGTTCTACCTCTTCAAAAAGAAAAAGAAAATTAAGATAATAGCAAGGTCTAAAAGAAAGAATAAAGATGGAAGCCTATGAACACACTTACAGTTGCATCGAGGATGATAGGCCAATGAAACATGTCCACCATTAGCAATCCCATCAGAGTGACTATAGACATGCTGTACCAAAACCTCCTTAACAACTTTCTTGCCCACCTCCAATTTGAAATCTAGCACTCGTGCTTTCCATGACCCTGGGCCCACATATCAATACCTTAAACGCCGTAAAAACGAGGTTTTACCTCATGTTCTTATCTTTTTTTTGCATTTATTTCTTCTTATTTCTACGTTAAGTTGGCTTCCTGCTCATTGGATGCACCTCCTTTTCTCTCTCTTCAATAAGGCCCTCCAAATGACCTCCCAAATTCCCTAATTAAGCATCCCAACAGGAGCCTCCACCACTCCGCCTCTCACAACGCTCGCTACCTAGAGAGGAACGCCATCATTTGCTCCTAGAAGACGTTTGTTGACCACCTGTGGACTATCATAGAGGCTTGGGTGAAGAAGAAGTTGAATAGAATGGTGCAGGGCCCTCCAATGCAAGGGGGTGGGTCCCCGCAATGGAAGGGGGTGGGTCTATATGAAGGTATAGTAGGATCCGATGCCATCATTAGAGACTCTTGACGTATGGAATCCCTCCTTGGCTTCCCCAATGGTGTGGTCTACTGTGAAACACTATAGGCCACAAGCTGTTGTGGAGTTAGGGACCAAACAATTCCTACATCAAATGTAGTTTTCTCTCACGTAAAGATATTGTGCGCTATAGGGGAACCTAGATAGATTGTCCGACACCTCCATAGTTGTAAGAGAGCCATGCCTATAGATAAAGGAAAGAATCCACACCCATGCTTGTAAAAAACTAGCTACTATAGATAAACCTAACTCCATTGCTTGTACTTACCACCTCAAGACTTGGGTCATTGGAGGCAACATCCACCCTTAGGTGTAACAGAGCCATGCCTACAATAAATTAAAGAATCCACACTCATGCTTGAAAAAACCTAGCTACTATAGATAAACCTAAATCCATTGCTTGTACTTACTACCTCAAGACTTGGGTCATTGGAGGTGAATCAGCCAAAGGAAGAGTGCAAGGAATGCTCCTTCGCAGGTGATCTCTGATTCGACATATATAAGAGATTAGCTGAAAAGTATTAGGTCCTTGCTGGTTTTTAATCTCCCTATACCAAATCTACACACCTCTATAGGTCTACATCCAATCTACACCCAACCCTCTCTCTCTACACCTCTCTTTCTCTCTCTCTCTTGCTACCTAATCTTTACCTAAAATATACGTCCCTATCTGCACCTTAATGTTACATAATCTCCACATCTCTACTTTTCCACCTTAACATATACCTAATCTATGCCTAGTCTACAAAGAGAGGTATATTATATGTATACACACAAGCTCTATCACACACACACACACACACACACACACACACACACATATATATATATATATATACATATATATATACATATATACACATACAAAGATGCATATGTGCAAGCATACATAGTGATTACATACATGTATATACACACATACACACTTGCATAGATACATACATACACACTTATTGACATGGGTACGTATCTACATGCATACACATATACTATTAGACCTAAGTAGAGGTTAGTAGTGCCAATAGTCTAATGTAGTTCTTTAGATATCATCACAATCTCAATCATGGTAAAACCAAGGGTACATTGTGGTAATCCATACATGAGTGGACCAAAGACTGCAACGCCATGATTAAGAAGGAACTATATCCAAGAGGAAGCGTCCAACCATCAGGGGCTATGCTCCCTTGCGTAATGCACGTGCACACACACACACACACACACACACTTAAGAAATAAAATTCAATAGAAACTCTATTTAAACATGTGTATAATAGAAATTCACAGGGTTCAAGACCCTTTATGATAGAAATAAAGGTATAAAAAATTTCCCCCTTAGGGAATCCACTAAATCCCCATGGAATAAGGCCCTTCACTAGGGTGCTCGACTTCCTTTGGTAAAAGCTACGGGTAATTTTAAAATCTACCCCCAAAAGGGATGCATGGTGTATTCATGTGACAACTTTAATTCTTGTTGGCATGTGTACAATTTACACCCCACTCCCTGCCCTCACGCTTGGGAGCCTCTCTTTGCTATGCATGTGAGCATCGAGCTCCATAGCTCTCTCCCACTTGAGTTTCCTTGGCAACTTCTGTCTGAAGCATAAACCTCAAGATTCTAACCTATTGATGACCAAGCATGGAGTGGATCTTCCTTGTTGGTGCTACTGTGTACATCAACTAGACATGCTTCACTATTTAAATGAGGTGAGGGTTGCTCTATGTCCCTCACTTAGCTTTGTCCTTTGCATATCGTGTGTGTATGTGAAAGAGGATTTTTTAAAGGGATTCCTTTGCTTGATTGCTTGCTGTGTAGCTATGGGATTGGTAGAACATGGGGGTACTTCTTAGGTCGCTACCTTAACGGAACTATCTCACCTTTTTTTGGTTTTCAAACATAGAATTTCTCTCGCTTGGGTGGTGATGTGATGAAGACACTGTGTTTTTTAAATAAAAGAGCAGAGTTGGGCTATTTTGAATGATTAAGGTTTTTTCTTTTAAAGGAGTTGCTGGCATCATGTGTTAGTGGCTATTTGTTGGCACTCAGCACAGGTGACTACTGTTGCATACTAGTTTTTTTTTGGTTTTTGTCACATAACGCAATTGTACCATATGATGTGTTTTTGGAGCTTGGTAGCTCATTGTGATTGAGGTATGCTACACCATTTGAGGCGGATAACTTTGGGTCCGGTTTGTTTCCGATGAAATTTTTGTTGGAGCTATATATGGCTCACTCTACTCACCATGGTCTCACCTATATATATGTATCTTGTCCTTGATATGAATCAACCTTTGGGAACGTACATGGTGTGTCTCTTGCCTTGTCTTTCTCTCTCTCTCTCTCTCTCTCTCTCTCTCACACACACACACACACACACACACACACACACACACACACACACACACACACACACACACACACACACACACACACACACACACACACACACACATTCTCTCTTTCTCTTTTCATTTCAACATGGTACCAGAGCGGGAACGATCATGCAATAACTTAACTCATGGTGACAAAACAAATTATGTGTGTGCGGTTTGCTTGTAAAATTCATAATTTCTTCAAATTTTATTTTTGATCACTGACTCTTGTTAACCATGATTATTTTGTGTTAAGAAGAGTATGATTAGTGTTTTGTATAGTGGTTATTGATAATTGATGTGGTGAATCATTGATTACATTTACTTGTTGATTTGTATTTTGACACCCTCATCTTCGTCTCAATTTTTGAGGGTCTTTTGCTCAAAATTTGGAGAATTGGAATAACATAAAACTCGTTTGTCTACTCGTGCTCTTTGATTTGAGTACCTGGTTTGCAGCAAATGGAGCTCACAGTATAAAGTTATGCTATTTTCATTGCAATGGAGCTTGACGTAGGTTTCATCTTTGGAAAGCATCTGTGATATTTTTACTATTTTTAGCATAAATTTTTTTGATCAAATTTAGCGTTTAACTGTTCATATTGTGACCGTGAATCTTGCATCTCATCTCACTCTATTTTTGTCAATTTTACGTCTCGTGCCACTCTATTTTTGTCGATTTTTCGTCTCATGTCACTCTATGTTGAGGGCTCTTTTATTATTGACGTCTCCTTTCGCCTATTTTTTGGGTATCGTCTCTCGTCATCTTTGAGCTTTTGAAGATTGGAAAAGCACGGTTGTGGTATTATTCTTTTGTTCTTAAAATTGGCCTTCACCATTTATGGTGTGCAAATTTTGTAATCTTATCTTATATGTCTTCTCGCATTCGGATATGGCTATGACTATTCTCGTCAATGGTTTTCCTTCTAGCCAGCATTCTGCTCCTCATTTCAAGGCCAAGGATTTCCTAGTTGGAAAGCAAAGATGCTCTTAATTCTTGAAGGCGATGAATTCTCTGATATTGTTCTTGTAAATCAGGTATGACCGTCTCAGCCTATTGATCCAGGTCATAATAACGTTCTTGTCACTAAAGAACCTTCATTTGAAGAGTGTAATCTTGCATATACCAATTGGCAGCGGCGTGATAAAGCAGCTCATTGGTACATTCTTTCTGCTCTTGATGATTCTCTTCTGCTTGATCATGTGTATGAACTTTGTACTTCCCACAACGTATGGAAGTATCTTATTGCAAACTTTTAGAAGAAATCTATCACATAAATACTTTATTTGAGAGGTTTGCTTACCAAGTTACAATATGAAGTTGGTACTGCTATGCTATTATTAATCAGCTTGCTACTGCCGGTGATCTTGTCCCCCAAAAATAGCTGATTATACTTCTCCTTGATACGGTGAAGGTCTATTCCTATGATAATACTGTTACCATTCTTTCTAAAAAGTATGGTCTTGATTTCAACCAAACCTGCAAATCTTTAATTGAATTCTCTCAACGTCAAGAATGACATAATGCTAGTCATGATGCATCTATGATTTCACAAGAGGAGACTGAGTCAAAAAAAATGGAACATGCTTTTTATGCTCGAAGGCATCCATTTCAACGAGGAAACCGCAGAGGTGGTCTTCGTGGTACATTTTCTCTTATCTCAAACTTCCTAGCAAGCAGTTCTTTTTTTGCAACAAAAGTAGCCATACTGAAGATGATTGCTGGGTACGTCAATATGATAAAGAATACAATATTACCACTAAAAAACCATGTTTATCTAGAGATTCTTCTTCTTCTTGTGAATATTGTGAAGAATTTTATCATCCCACTCATATCTACTATAAGCATTCACTACAACACATCGCACAAAAACCAGTGCAAATATCGATGATACAAAGCTTCTTTTAAAAGTAATGCAGTGGAATAAGCATTGAGCTACACGTTGGTATTGTGTTGTCGGTATATGCATCGATACAGAAACCTTCGGAATGCACGCTGTTACATGCATCGAAACACACACTGTTACGTGCATCGATATTTATTTTAATATACCGATGGTTGTTCAGAGGCCCATACCGGTGTGTGTACCAAATTTTGTACCGACAACCAAACCTGCAAAAAGAAATTTGGACAAAGAAGGCTAGAAACTAATGCTGCATGTACTGCAACATCAAAAAACAACCCTCTCTGCCTAAAGGAAGGCTGCACAAGCAACCGGACTCCACCTACAAGTTGACGCTATAGAAGAGTCTATACAGATTAGCAAAACTATAAAAAGAACAAAACCACAAAATCAAAAGCTTAATCATGACAAGTTCTCAAAAGCATAACCATAACGTCAACTCCCAAACCAAAGGCACAACGGCATAAAGGCTTTATAGCCATAATTAAAACATGATTCAAAAACTGGAAAACCATAAACATAACCCACTTCCCATACCATGACCATTACCATAACTTTCTTGTCATACCATAACCATAACAACCATACCATCATTGCAAAACCATAAACATAACCATAATCTGATTTGCCAAACCATAACCATTACATGATTGCCATACCATCATTGCAAAACCATAACCATAACTTGATTGCCAAACCCTAACCATACTGTGATTTCCATACCATCATTGCAAAATCATAACCATAACTTGATTCCCAAACCATGACCAAAACCTTTGTGCCATACCATAACCATAACCTCTATGCCATACCATAATTGTGAAACCATAACCATAACCTAATTTGTTATACCACAATCATAATCACAAATGAAATGCAAAACCATAAACATAAGCACTACAAAACTATAACATGCAAACAATCACTGAGTAAGACTGTATCAAGAAGACCATAGCTACAAAAAAGATTGTACCAAGAAGACTGAGTAAGATTGTATCAAGAAGACCCTCATGGTAATGCCTCCCAATTGACATCCTCTCCCTCCTCCTGCAGCTCAGTCAAAAGGGCCACAAGTCCATGCTTGTACCCATACTTCTCCTCTCAGCGTGTCAGAAGGCACTTCACGACAACTTCCTGCAAAATTATAGTTTAATCATGAGATAAATCTTCGAATAACATATATATTTTCAACAATGCAAAGCATACGTATAATACTTACAAACTCATGTTGAAGTGTATCGTAGCCTCCACTCCCAAGATGTGATGTTCCAAAAGACTTCAAACGTGCTATGGCTGCGTCTCTCTACTGTTGAAATCTGTCAGGATTGTCTTGTGTCTCTCGTGCAATCCCCACCCACTCCTTTGCATCCAACCATGCCAGCTTTGGACTGTTTCCATTGTACCTGTCTCGTGCCTCTTACCGACGGTGTGACATTGTGGCCTTCACCACGCCCAAAATCTAGCCATTTGAGACTGCATCGTACCCCTCTGTCGGCATGTACTCATTATGAATGGCCTCAACAATGTAACTCTTTCTTTCATCGTCAAGGTTATCCCAAATCTCCATCAGAGATTGACCAAATTGAATGGTACAGAGTTGTTGAATCCTCTATCACATGGCACTTCCAACCCTATTTGCCACAACAGCCCCATCCCTGCTCTTGTACACCTTGCTAGGATCATGCTTGTGTGACACCTTGGTGTGCCAATCGGTGAACTATCTACTAAAGAGAGTAGTGGACGATCTCTTGATGGTGTGGACGCATCGGTAGAACCGCTACCACAACAACCACCACCTCCAGAACAACACCTACCTCATCTCGAGGATGAACTACCCATCGGTGTACACTAGTCCTAGCCGTAGGGGGCACACTCGACTGAGGTGTGAGGCCGGTCGGTGCAGGGGTCGCCCTAGTCCTAGGCATAGGGTTGGCTATAGTAGGTCTAGAGGAACCTGTTGCCCAAAGGTTATCTGCCATCACGATCTGCTCTAGCATGAGCTGTGTCAAAAAGGAGCCCATCTGCTTAGGTGACATGCCGGCCGAAGTGAGAGGAAAACTAAAACTAGGAGAGTATGTATCATCCTCATCTGCCATGGCTACATATACACAAATAACACCCACAAAATATGTTAGATTATAGAAGAAATGCTTAATCAATACAAATAACAAATAAATGAAGCTGTAACATAAATGAATGAATCTAAAGTATATTGTAGACTAATAAAAAGAGTTTTACAAAAGAGTTCCTAGCATAAATCATTAGTTAATCTCTCATATTTTATGAGATCTGATGCAACCAAAGATGTCTATCTCAATCTGTACTTCTGCATCTTCGTCATCAAACTCGACTTCTTCATCGCTCTCCACATTAGCTTCAGTATTTGACACCTCATCTCTAGGTTCAGGCATATGCTCACCACTAACCTTTAGCTCAAAATCCAAACTTATATCATCCGTTAGCCGTGCACTTTGTTCATGAATCACCTCTTCCACCTCAACGTACAATCCTTTATATACTTGCTTGCTACATAGAGAAACTTGAACAACATAGAGCCATCGCGGTTTAGACAGATCATTTATATCATTTTCTCTCCATAGTGGATCTAGTGTGAACACAACTTGTCACAATGCTGTGGAAGTATGAATGTATCTCGCGCATCTGTCCACTCCCACCTAGAGTTCACTTGAATCAATCCACTCTTGTCTTTGTGCGCAGTTACTGGTAATAACTTTGAACCACTTGACATCAAAGATAAAAATATCAAACTTTTTGAAACTAATCTTCAAGATGTCTTGGATGTAACCAAAGTATGCAAGTTGGCTAGTCTCTGTGTTCTTATCCCTAACACTACTCCTACTTTCTTGGACAAAGCTTGCCCTAACACCACTGTCAAAGGGTCACTTTTGACACCACTGTCAAAAGTGACCCTTTGTTTGTCGATCTGTTGCACTCTGAAGTGTTTCCCATGCGACCACAAGGCTCCATATTTGTGATACTGTAACCACAAAATTAAAATAGACTGAAAGTTATTAAAGTAATGTGGTCATGTGGAGCTTGAAAAGGAAGTTGGGAAAATATACATGCCAATCGCAACCCCTTGACATCTCCTCTTCCTCTTCAGTAATCAACACTCCATTCCTCTTTTCCTCTGAGATTGTCGCATTTAACCACTGCCTAGTTGAAAAGTCAAGCAATTTCTGAAGATGATGTGGAAAAGAAAGGTTTCTAGTGGCACGCTGGTGCTTGAATTGTAGGAAATCTATCAAGCATTGTTGCTTTTCCCCTTTGTACCTCTCTAGCCACTTTTGCATGATGTCTAAGTTGAGAAGGAAAAATCTCATAACCTTTTCTCGCGTTGTGATGTCCATCTTCCTAATGATGCCTTGCCCCAGCGGCTCGTCCCATGTCACCTTGACGCTGACCTCAGTAGTCCACATTGGGCATCTTTGGATCAATTGAGGCAAAAAATTCACTGATGAGGACAAGAGACTCTTGTACAAGCCATCCTTCGACCATAGTACCCTCAATGCGATCTCTTTGACGAACGAACCCCTTTAAAGTCTTCATAAATCTCTATAAGAAGAACATCCACTTGCTATGAACTACCCCAGCAACTGCAACTTCATCAACCACATGCACAAGTATATCCATTTGGATGGTAAGAATGTTTGTTGGAAAGTACTTCTCCACCATGCACACTGATTCAATAGCATTTAAGCGTGTTGCATCGATGATGTCTTCTCTTATCTCTTTTGAATTGATCCAGCATACCAACTCACTGATTTTGTAGATTGTTCTCTAATGTCATCTGTCAAACATTCCTTTATGGCACTTGGTAAGATAAACTATAATATTTTTTGTCAATCATGGGACTTAAGACCACTAAGACTGTCATCTCTCGTAAAAGCCGCTTTCAAACATCACATGCACCTAGTGGGAGTCTTGAATGAAGATATAGTCTTCTTCACTTGTTGCTCTTTTGCACGACTCAAAACCCATGGACCTTTTGGTATAGCAAACTTTCCATTGGGTTTAAGTCGAGGCCACATCTCTGACATTCGACCCACATCCTGAAGGTCATCTCTTTGGGCCTTGCTCTCCCTTTTTCTAGTGATGGTTTTCCTTATGATCTCCCCCACATTATTGAAGGTGTGCATTGGGTCGAGCAGATGATTAATCGTCACGTCACTCCAGTACGGGAGTTCATGAAAAATAGAAAGTCTTTTCATTCCAAGTGTCATGAAATCTCCCCTCTCCAACCACATGTTTTTCCAATTGCTTGCTTTCAGTGGATGCTGTCATGTGTGTATATGTTTGGTCCACGTAGCTCAAGTCCTTCATGCAAAAATCTACCATGCTACTCGTAAACTATTGTGCTCAAATGCTCAGAGTGGCGGAAGCCAAGTCGAGGACCATATTTTGGACATGCATGATTGCTCAAGTAACTCAAGCCTGGAAAATCACAAAATTAGAATATAAAAGCATTGGCATAGCCAGGAATAACATGTGTGTGAGGGTTTCAAAGGCACTTACCTAAACATTCACCAAAGCCTGGACAATCATGCATGGTCCACATGAGAATGCCTTGCAAATATACATTTTGTCTTCCGATTGGTTGGGACATATCAACCACATTGAATCCTGTCCACAAGATTTGGAGCTCTTCTATAAGTGGTGCCAGATAGACTTCCATGTTCTTTGATTTGTACTTTCCTGGGATGATCAGTGACAACAACAGATGGCCCTTCTTGATATCTAGCCATGGTGGAAGATTATAATTAACTAGACAAATAGGCCACGTGATCCATGAAGAACTCCGTAATCCAAATGGGTTTACTCCGTCCATTGCCATACCAAAGCGGATACATCGAGGCTCATTCTTAAATTTAGGCCAACTTCCTTCTATGTGCTTCCATGCACGAGAGCCAGCAAGTACCCGCATCACATTATGTGTCGATCTAGTATTTGAGTGCCATGTCATTAAAGCGGCTATAGACTTGCACCTGAACATGCTCTTTATTCTTGGAATGATAGGAAAGTGTCGAAGGACCTTTGTAGGGATAAATTTTCCTTGTGTGTTCTCTCTATACCTGTTTAATCCACAATTGAGACAATGTTCCAAATTTGCATACTCATTGCAAAAAGGTATAAAATCATTACAACATGCATGTATTTTGTGATAATCCAAGCCCAAATTATTAAGAAGTTTTTTAGTGGCTGGATGGGTAGGGGACATGTGATTTCCTTCTGGCAAGATATGCTCGTTGAGCAACATGTCATTACATGAACAATTTAGCCCCTTGATCACATTATTCAACTGAAATTTTCACCTTATCATGCTTAGGATACAATGTATTTACCTGAAAAGATCTGTGACGGAGGCATCATACCACCCGTAGACAGACTGCAAATTAAGCATTGCCAAAACGGTACGAAGAACTGAGATTTTCACACTATTGTAAAGAGGCATGTGTGTAAGAGTTTGCATCATCTTGCCCTCTTTATCGTTGCTATCATGCCGTCGATATGGACGAGATGGCTGAGGTTGATTGGAAGCATTGCCTTGATTTTTGTCATCTTCTATGTTTTCAATGATGGGATCCATGTCAAAGAACGCGTCTAACATCTGCTCCATCTCTACTTCTTGAAACGCCACATCAGGTATTGGTTGGGAGGACTCAGTCAATGTTAATCAATGACTATATATTAGTGTTTTTGAAGTCTGTGTGTGCTTTTGAAGTCCAATTGCACTTTTGAAACCTATAACCTAAACCTAACCTATAACATAACCTAACTGAAGTCCGTTTGCATTTTTTGAAGTACACGAGTCATTTTCAATTAATCTCGTGTACTTCAAAAAATGCAAACGGACCACATGGTAATAATCTTGTCTTTATTAATCAATGACTATATATTAGTATTTTTGAAGTCTGTGTGTGCTTTTGAAGTCCAATTGCGCATTCCGCGACTTACAAGGGGTGGACTTAGAGAGGCTAAGAGGGCATGACAAAATATATTACAATTGGGAATCCTTATTAGCAGAATTACACCACTTCTTTTGAGAAAAATGAGCAAGTACAACAAGTTTGGTGTACATCTGCCTTTTACGTGTTAGTCCGCCGTGTCCACCAAACATTCCCCCCTTCCTATTCATTGCACGTCCTTGTGAAATCTGTCTTTCACTGTCTTCTAGTAGTTGATCGGTCTTTTTTCTAGTGTCGCAGTGAGGTGCCCGAAATTTTGCGCCCTTGCATCTATCTCCACTTTTATTGCCGGCTCTTTGAAAGGATTATAGCTAAGAGTGCTTTGATAGGCTATGTGTCGGGTTGGCAGACCTTTGGTCATGGGATTAAATATAGAGGAGTCTACCTCAAAGAATCCTATCATGAATGCCTCCTCAAAGGTCTGTATGTAGTGGGAGGATAGAAACATGATTTGCATAGAATCCCATGATGACATTTTTTCTTGGGATTTTTGTCTCCATATTTTAGCAGAGCCCTTTTGTGCCTTCCACAAAAACCTACCAGGGATGCTCTGCTACCTCTATATCATTGAATGTCATCATGCAGGTGATTAGCATCTTGGCAATTTTCATGAGCATTTGGCATGCGAGATCTGGGATCTCCTTCATCATGTTGATGACCCCTCTAAGCGTTTCAACCATATACTTCTCTAACTGGGGGTTGTTATTGCTTGGCTTTGTTATGACGAGGTACTATCATTACTGCCAGTCTTTTGCTTTGCCAAGAGTAGAAGCTATCCCAAGATCGCTATCTGTTGATGGCATAGTAAGTTGGGTCGATCTTGAGATGCTACGGAGCATTCCTATACTATGTTTCATCTGTTGGTCGCTGCTCAAACCATTTCTTTTGCCAGAGGAGTTGACTGTCAATGATAGTCTGAATTTGTATCGTGGTGATATGAACATCACTGTAATCCCCTGTGTTGTTTGGCTCAAGGACATGTAGCATTTTTTGTTTCCATAATTTGTCCTCTTGCCACATCAATGGCAGGGCAATCATCTCATACCCAAGGTTTTTCACTACTTCATCTGGAGTGATCATGAGCATGGCAGCTGACTCCAACACACTTTCAGCTCATATTGCAGGTATTCCTTGTGTGGGGGGTATTTGACTTCTGAGATCCACAACTGAATTTCTTATTTTTCCAAATCTAGGATGGATGTTGTGGCTGGATCTTCAGATTCTTGCATTGCTTTTCCTGTGCTTGTACTTGGTACATCTCTTTGGTGAGCTTCAAAGGTGAAATGCTCAATTCCTCATGTCTGCTCAAATTCCACTGGGGCTGTTTGTTTGGGCTTTGCTTGTGTTGCCCTTAGAGCCTCCAAGTCTCCCTGTGCTTCTGCCAACTCATTTCTCAAACCTACAATCTCTTTGTCTTTGGATTTTTGCAGTGCTCTATGACTTACTATCATGATTTGTCGATCGTATTTTTCTTTAGCAAGGGACTCCTTTAGATCTTGGACCTCGTTGTTTAGCGAGGTTGATCTAGCTGTCAAGCTTGAGGATCTCGGCGTCTTCTGCAAGGCTAAAAGCTGGGTCAGAGTCTTGCTGTCCACCATGTAGGACTCTTGCAGCTTTTCACTCTGTTCTCTTTCTCTAGTTAGCTCCTCCTCTAGTCGTTATTGCTCGGCTTGCAGAGTAGTGTTGGCCTCATTAAACTACCAGACCTCGTTGTAGTAATAGGCCGCATTCTCTTGTTCCCTTTGCAACTCTGATTGGAGTTGCAGCTAGACCTTTTGCAACTCCTCTATTTTGTTTTGTAGCTGCAGTGAATTTTTAGCTGCTCTAGTTTTCTCTTTCTTGGTGTCTTCCAGCTCTAGCTTGCACAAGTTGTATAAAGCTCTTTGGCATTGAAAGTGGAGCTTGATCTGATCTAAATGGACATCAATGTCGAATGACCTGATCATCTCTGCTCCCTCCTCTAGTATAACTTGCGAACGAGGCGATCGTGGTTTTCTCTGACTTGTCTGACCCTAATCTGAGGGTCCAGCCTCATCAGTCATTCTTTCCTTTGTTTTAAGTACTTCAATAGCAGTTGGAGCTGTAGTAGTTTCGGGCGGCGTTGTCTCTTTTTATTGATATGCCTTCTCTTATGGTAGCACCTTATTTGCCACTTGTTCTAGAAGGTCTGTAGCCTCTTTTATTTTTTTTGTTACAGTCTGTGAAGGTACCTCTTTGTCTTCTGGTGATTCAAAACCATATTCTTGCTGGTCAAGTGTGTCTTGCTCACTCTTCTCTTCTTGGTTTTCATCTTTTTCCTTGGCCTTAGTTGATTCATCGGATGATTTGAGATCATCGATGCGTGGTCGCTTTGCATCCTCTCTTTCTCTTTGCTCCATCTTTTGTTTGAGTTCATTCTGAATCCGTTGCTACATGTTGTTGGCAATATTCAGACTCTCCTCCAATTCTTGTCTTTTGTGTGTTTGATCCATTCAAGAGCTGATGTTTGCTTGCGTAGTAAAGGGACATCTTCTACTTCTTTTTCATTGTCCACTTCTGTTCCCTTACTTCTTTTCTCCTTTTTCTTCCTGGTTGGCAGATTATTTCTCTTTGCGTGTGCACTTCTTACATTGTTCTCCTAGCTTGGGTAGCTGGGATGGCCTCTGCCGCATGGGCCGTTCTCTTCTTCAATCTTGTGTATCTCATGGAAAACTCACTCCCATGCTCCTCATCTGAATATTGGTATTCAGAAGGGGTATATCTTTCTTTAGACCCATCTTACTCGCTGTTCTATGCATCCGACTCCATCTTCTCACCGTCAATGTCAGTTCTTGTTGCGCTTTGCCTTGTTTGTTTGACTTCTGGTTTTGGCCTTGTGGATGGTCCTGCTACCGGTTTTAGTGCTCTTTTGGATTTGTGGATCAAATCTATCTGTGCTTCTGTAGGGGGTAGATCAGCAATCATTTCCAATTCTTGGTAGGCGATTCGAGTCAGTACTGGTCCAACATTCATGTAGGCCTTTCTTGTGGCTACCCTTAAGATTTGCTTCTACTATGTTGTCGAGGAGGCAGTTTCCAAAGTCACACATCTGACCACTCTTCGTTTTGCTAACCCCATTGACATTAACACTATCATGTGCAACATTGGTTTAGTGTATCTCGGTGGCTTCTGTACTTTGATGTGTTGCGATATGAGGCGCAATGGCAATTTCGTTTCCGAGTAGATCAAATCTTGATATGTCAGTTTGTGTCCTCTTTATTTCAGAAAGGCTTTGTCATTATCTATTGATTTTGTTTTATGCAATAAGTTGTGTGTTCCCTGCTTCAATGATTGTTTATGCAATGATTTTAACTTTGATTGTCGCTCCATATTTTTCAGTCACGGTGGCTTCCCCACTGTACTAAATCGAGCTTATGAGTTCATGAGCCCTTGTGAAATCCGCTCCCCATGGCGGTAGTCCTAGAAAGTTGTCTAACTGTAGGCACCTAGCCCCTACTTGCTCTTCGGACTTCTCGTGTAGTGTCCACAATTCCCTTGGAAAGATGGTGGTCTTTACTATCTCTCCCTCTGTTGCTTCAAATCTTCTGATAAATATATTGGCTGGTATTGCTTCAAGCACCTGTTTGGTGACATGCACCTTCTCATTTGAGGATATATCTGTGATGTCATATGGTGGTGCTCCCCACTCCCTTTGTGCTTTCCTTCGAGGCATCCTGAGGTCAATTTCAGATTGTAACAAGATTTAGCAATTGAACAAAACTGTCGAAAAGTTGAAGAAAACGCAAACTTTGACCATAAAATGAAAAATGAGCATAACTTTGTCAGAACTACCCCCAAATTTGACCAAATTTCACAAGTGCATTTAGGATTACTATAGGCACAATGGCATAAGGTAACATATGAATTCTGGAAAAAAGGTACATGGATCGCGATCCATGTTGGGAAGCATCTTGAAATTTCAACTAGTGGAGGTCGTTCCTAGCCACATGGGGATGCTAATGTACAAATTTCTTTGGTTTTAGGGTTTGAGGAACATGGATTGCGATCCATGTTTGGTAATATATTGAAGATATGATGATACCAGCTGGTAGGGCTCATCAAGATGGTGCCTAGCTTGGTCCATTTTTTTTTGGGAGTTAGATCATTGGTTTGGTACTTAGGTCAATTTTTAGAAATCATCCTCAGACTTAGAGAAATTTGGCATTTTGATGTGGATTTTGGAATCCAAATGGCTTGAAACTTCATGGCTAGGCTTTGTTGAATATATTGGGCCAGATGGTATGACTTTTTCGTTGGTTGGGCAAAAAGGGACATGGATCGCGATCCATGTTGGGAGGGATTTTGATACAGCCTCTTGCACACCTGTTCCTATAGGTCTTCCTAGCACACTAGTGAAATATTTTCAAATTTGGACATGTTTCTCTTATGTTTACTCACCTTTTCAGTTTATGGCCATGTTTTTCCTATCTTGACCATATTGGTTTTTTGAAACCACTTTTGGGAAGTTCCTTTGATTGACATCTGTTGTTGCCTTGATTCTGGATGATTTGTGTCTAAAAAGAGCAACTTTGCCTAGCTCCCCACCAATTTTCATCAGCTTTTGAATCTAACTGAAAGGGGAAATTGGTCCAGGTTATTTGCACAACTTTGCAGGTACTCTTTTGCTTTGTTTTGACCACAATTACACCTTTAATGTTACATCTCCTTGATGCTTGTATTTCACTTTCTTTCGGCCTCCCTTCTGTTTTAGCTGGCTTTGGAATAGAGCCCTAAGAAGTTCCAATTGCTACTCTGGCTAGTGGGGTAGCTTCATATTCTTCTCTTGACCCTACTTCATAATTTTTTTGTTGGAAACAAACCATTTCTCCTTTGATTATTGCCAAATGACCATTTGTAGATTGAAGGTAACAAACCATGAGGGTTTGATGATTTTAAAAGCCCTTTTTGTGACTATTTTGCGTGGTTAAACATATTTTTGCATCCCCCACCTAGTGAACAACTTTTGCCCTAATTTTATCATCAAGGTACATCAATCGCGATCCATGTTGGGAAGCATTTTGAAATTCCAACTAGTGGAGGTTGTTCCTGGACACATGAGGATGCTATTGTATAATTTTTTCTATTTTTAGGGTTTGGGAAACATGGATTGCGATCCATGTTCCACCAGCTTTTGCAATTGTTTTTGCAGCCATTGATTTTGCCAGTTACCAGGGGTCTTCGGATGAAAAGTTTTTGGTTTTGAGTGAGTGTTGAAGCCCCCCATTGGCCTTGACAATTTGCGGATTTTGTGACTTTGATCTGCTCTGATCTTTAGTTTTGGTATTGTTTGTGCAGTATGGGGCATACATATTGTAGTTGACGATCACCACAGGCCAAGTGTCCCATGAAGTAAACTTAGTGCCGAAGGGGTTGACACAATCACTTGCTCACCCAAGCCTCAAGTGTCAAGGCTCCAACCCAAACTATGGCCATTGAGTTTTGATGTGCCTCCATGCAGGTGAATTGACAGGGACACATATCATTCCACTCATCTGAGCGATGGTTGGAAAGCCATACGAGAAGCTCCACCATAGGCTTGCTTTTAAACATGTATTGAATGCGAGAAATTAATGAAAATTTTCTCAATACCTTGCGGGGTACGTGCATCCCGCTCACTTCGGTCTTGTATCGTGCTTCCCTGCACACGGGACATGAGGTAGCATGTGCATGCTCATTGTGGTATAGCATGCCATTGTTGATGCACGCATGGATGTGCTAATACTCCATTCCAAGTGTAGTGACATATGATCTAGCTCGTCGACGATCTAGAGGCATGTGGTGATCTTTTGGCAACATTCAAACTACAACAAACAAGCGTATTAGTACAATTGCAAGGAGGCGACACCACAAAGCGAGTGAAGGCTGTATAGTTAAGGAGCCATATTTCAAAATTACCTAAGGAGTGCATCGACACTTGGATTGCTCTAACCAAATTTTTCTTGCAAGTTGAGGACTTCCAATGATGCTTGGAGTAGGGAGTAGTGTGCACCATCGTAAAGAGGTGTTTGGGCACTCGCCAACAATCTATCCGGTATTGCCACTGCCCGTTGAGTGCAGGGCTAGAAATCCTCCTCGCACACGCCGCATTCATGAGCCAATAACTCATCACACATGTCGAGCATGTGCTCATCCTCTACCTCAAAGTGCGACCGAGACTCCACATGAGCTGTCCAAGTAGAGCTAATGGGAGGATCACCATGCGGTGCACTCAAATCGTCCAATTGCTCTTGCCTCTGCCGTTTGACCTTGCGTGCCAGTGCACCACCCACGAACACAGACCAATGGGACACATCCTCAAGCGATGGGTGAGTGGTGGTCTCGTCTCTCCGAGTGTTTATTTGAGGATGCCAAAGCCCTTCGTTCTCCACATGCTCCAATGCAATGCACCTCAAGCGAGGGATTGCCTTTTTGCACTTGGTGCAAGGGCAAGGGAGTTTTTCCTTGAGCCAACGATCGCGCTCAGGGCCTCCACGGGGGGCTACGATCATCCCAGTCAATGTCCTGCACACTCGATAAATTTTTTATTTAGTCATATGTGCCCTCAAAAACAAACAATTAATTAGAAAAAGTTTTGAAGTTCAATTTTTTTAAAAAATACATTAAATTCAAATAGAATAAAGTGCAATGAGTGCTACAAATATTTTTAAATAAAAGTGGATTAAAAAAATGCAATGAAAAAAACAGTAAAAGTACTAAAAAAGAAAGAGATAGATAGAAGAGAGAGAGAGAGGGAGAGAGAGAGAGAGAGAGAGAGAGAGAGAGAGAGAGAGGGAGGGAGAGGGAGAAATTGAGAGAGAGAGAGAGAGAGAGAGAGGTGGGGAAAGAGAGAGGTAAAGAGGGAGAGAAAGAGAGAGAGCGAGAGGGAAATAGAGAGAGAGAGAGAGAGAGAGAGAGAGAGAGAGAGAGAGGGAAAGAGATAGAGAGAGAAAGAGAAAGAGAGAGAGGAAAGAGGGTTAGGGAGATAAAGAGCAATGGTTGTAGGCAGAGCAACCATTTTGTGGTGTGCGTAGTGCAGGTATGCACCTGCTTTTGTAGAGTGCTATGAAAAAGACCTTCTTTACGTGAAGTCGATGGAACCTCAAAAATTACTTTTTACTCTCTTCTCCTTAGCTTCTCTATCTTTCTCTCTCTCTCTCTCTCTCTCTCTGTCTCTTTCTATCTCTTTCTCCCCACCCAATAGGCATTAGGTGGATAGCTTTTAATGATATCGTACCTCAGAATGGAGGCAAACATCCAATGTGCAAAGTAGTCCCTTGAACAAGGAGCTATTGTGAAGAGATGTTGCGCAAGAAGCACAATAAAGAAGCTCTTCTTCATAGCACTCTACAGAAGCAACGAGCACTCTCACACTGCGCAAAACAAAAAATGATGGCTACATTTACAACCGTAATTATTTATCTATACTCAAAACAATGGCTACATTACGTAATTGTATACATATTTATGTGTACATATATATTTGTTTATCCATGTATGTAGGCACTAAGTATGGGAGCATAGCACCAGAAGGTTAGACACTTCCTCTTGGGTATAGTCCTTTTTAAATCGTGGCATTGCGGTCATTGATCCACTTATGCATGAATTACCACAATGTACCTTTGGTTTTACCACGGTTGAAACTGTGATGATATCTAAAGAGGTGCCACTTGACCTTTGGCACTACTAGACTCTACTTAGTTCTACTAGTATGTATATGTATCTATGTTCTTGTGTGCTAATTTACTTTTGTACGTATTTATAAATGAGTGAGTAGGGGGGAAAGCTAAATTTTATAGTGCTCTTTGTAATGTAGATGTCAAACAAGAGACCACCTGGTGGGGAGCAGCCATCTAGCTCTTCTTTTGGTTGGTTCACATCCAGGTGGGCTCCCACCCGGGGTGGACATCGCCTCCAGTGGACCGGAGTCTTGAGGCAGTGAGAACAAGCAAAGAAACAGAGATTATTTTTGGCTAGTTAACCTAAACCACGAGTGTCATAGGTTTATTTTTCTTATTTTCATGACTCAGGTTCCTCCACTGATCGTAGATTTAGACCTATAGCGGGCGCTCTCTTTACGGGACCAGTACCTCCGTTCGACGGAGGGATTGTTTGGCCGCTACACTTCGCAGCAGCTTGCGACCTACGATCTTTCTCCATTGTCCACAACATGGGACAGTGAGGGAGGGTCTGCTTACCTCTAGAGCCTCGCATCGACGGCACCTCAGTCTACGGCCGCTTCTTATCGTCCTACTCCCCTTCCATCGTAGGGTCCTACTCCCCTTCCATTGCAGGATCCCACTCCCATCGCATCACAGGGTCCTATGCCACTCCATTCCACTCCTTCTTTTCCAGAACACCGTCAACGAACTTCCTCTAGGAGCGCACGTCGACGCTCGTCTCAAGGCAGCGAGCGTCGAGAGAGATGACGCGGTGGCGGATCTTGTGGCTTCGCTTGTTTTGGTATTGGTGAGGGAACGGAGTCCCCTATTTCACAGCATGCCTCCCTTGAGCAGAGGACGAGGATATCAATGCACCCATGCTAGACACGCATGGGTGCTACTAGAGGGTAAAATATGGCGGGGAGGTGGACTTCCGTATAGCAGAGGGCAGGGTATTTCGACGCCATCTTCAAATTCTTGTACATTCAACGTATAAGAATTGTTTTGTAAAGTTTAGAGACCAACTATCCGATCATGCACGCTACATTGAGGACACGCTGCATGCTAGGTTTCCAAATACCCCCAATCAATATTTTTCACAACAATGGTTGAAGGGCTACATAAAAATATTTTTAAAAAACAAGCAGCCCAGTGTACAGTGCACATTAGCCAACCAAATTAGAGATCCAAACAGGAGCTATCACGGTGAAAACATGGCAGATGCGGACTGGGAGTGGGCAATGCAAGAAAAGAGCGATCAGGATGGGCTTATCATACAGACAACAACGCGAAGCTCGTGCTAGACAAACTCCCACGCATTATGGCTCGGGAGGCAATGCAGGGCCTGGAAGGACAAATATGTAAGATTGATTAAATTACAACCTAAATCGGTGATTATAAAGATTCTAATTGATGATTTGTTATTGTTATTGTGCTAACTTAGGAAAATATCACTCTTATTCGACCAACCAGAGAGCATCTGGAGCACCATACAAAATTTGATACTTGGTGATGGTTGTTCGAGAACAACCACATTTCTTACGAGCAATTTCACTACAAGCGGAAAGTTTAAACAAGTAATTTTGTATCAATTGTTTTGAGCTCTTGATAATTATTTAATTTGGTTTGGGTTTATGTAGAGTCAAGGTGATCAAACGTACATGCCTCTGGACGACGACGAGAACAAGGAGGATTAGATAGAAAAATATTTGTCCAAACTTTCATAAAGTCCTAATGTGGCAGAATGTATATACAACTATTTACATTTTATTTGTAACTTTTTTAAACTGTTGATTGTCAAGGTAAAATAAATTCAATTTTAATTCTTTGATTTTCTTATGTACTCTTTCAAAAAACAATTGATGTTTCATTGTTTTATGCAGGTCAAAAATAAAGGTGCTCATTTGGGCCACCCAATTTTGGGTGGCCCAAATAAGCACCTTTATTTTTGAAAGGCCACTTAGCGATAATAAGCATGGTAATATCAGCGACAATAAATGCGGTAATTGCAGGGAGTATATTACCACTGCTATTACCGTGCTTATTGCTTCCAAACCACTACCGTGTTTTGAGCCGCGGTTATTGCCACGCACATAGTTTTTCCTCTCTCCATTTTTCTTTGTTTTTTTGCAGCAATGTTAGCGGTTATAGACTACTCCTCTTATAGTGTGATAGGTCCACATAATGGCAAAAATGCAACTTCTTTGCACCTATTTCTTTTATCAAATAACAAAATAGTTTGACAAAAGCAACCATGTTTTTCAATTAGCAACCCATTGAAGTTAACAAGAAAGTTTATCTCATGTCCTACAAAAATTCCCAGCCCTATTTTTATGTAATCAATTATAAGAAAGTGTTGTTTCGGGCAAAATGGAATGGTCCATCAAGTTTAGAGCTTGTTGTTACCAAGAGTTGATAAATTTTACAAGTTTCTCATTTTTGCCATACTTACTAGTCCTTGAACTATAACTTCATGAAAACCTCCAACGAGGCTTGAACCTCTTATCGGCCTTGCCACGCTGCTACATGCATCAAGCTAGCCGTCCCATCTCGCACACTTAGTGACTCTACATTGGTTCTTTTATGTATTGTGAAACTCCCCCAGTGGTTTGGGTCATGTGTCAATAACCCATGTGCAGAACCTCTTACAACCCATGTGTAAAGACTAGCCACTTGTCTTTGTGCATAAGCAGCCACATCTTTATATGCTCGTGTGTCAAAAGGTTGTCTCTTTCTATATGCCTATATAGAGGCACATTATGATGAATAAAAGTAAGTCTATCATTTGCAATTATACTCTATTGTATTGTGTAATAGTGTCTCTCTATATCTCATCTCTCAAGCTCTACACCAACCTCTCCAAGCATGTCATTAGCATGAATGGCACACTAATCCATCCACCTTAACCCAACAACTAGTATTAGACCCTAACACGAGGACTAGAAACTGCTCTTAGAGTAAGACCTTCCTCTCAACATCACTTAAGGTGCACCACAATGGACGAGAAAAACATTGACAAATTCAACGGCCATGGTTTTCACATGTGGCATGCAAAAAACAAAGGCTACTTAATAGGAAAGCAGCTATGGTCCAACATTAAGCCACCAAATGATGATGATAGAGTGGAAACACAACAAAGGCTACTTAATAGGAAAGCAGCTATGGTCCAGCATTAAGCCACCAAATGATGATGATAGAGTGGAAACACAACAGAGTTTAGCGCAATTTGTAGCTAAAGATGAGCAAGCTCTCAGCATTCTGCTCACATCCCTTGACGGCAACTTTGTGCATTATTTAGATGATTGCACCATTGCACATGAAGCACGGATAACCTTAGAACAACATTTTGGTGCTATTGCCAAGCATTCTAAAATTGTATTAAAGATGCAACTTTACAGATTTCTTATGGAGCCTGGAGAAGATGTGTCATCTCTCCTCAATAGGCTCAAAAGTATCTGCACACAATTGACATAAATAAAATGCCATGTTGATAACTGTGCATAACAATCATTTTATAATATAGGATTGTTATAAAGTCAACCCTTGTTCATATGTTGGCAAGAAATAACCATGCTACAAATATTGCTGATTCAAGACAGATATTCAAGGTTACCAATCATAAAGAACATTTCAAGGATAAAAGCAAAAGCAAAAAAATTCAACCTCGCCACCATGAAGGAGTTGACGAAGAGCAAAATAAACACGAAAACAATGTTGGCTTGGTATATGATGATATTCTGTGGAGCAATTCTCTCAATTGTACCCTTACCCTCTATTGTGACAATGGAGGGCTTGTGTGTGTGTGCCTACAACCACTGATATTTTGTATGCCTAAAACCTTTGTGTCTAGGGGAGGCAGATTTCTGTTCAAGCGGAGGCTTGTGTTTTGTGTGCCTCCCTAGTGTGTTTTGAGGGGAGGATAATCTTGGGTTGTTTGTACCTACCCTCTATTTGTGACAAAGGAGGCTTGTGTGTGTGTGCCTACACCCTGATATTTTGTATGCCTACACCCTTTGTGTCTAGGGGAGGCAGATTCTGTTCAAGCGGAGGCTTGTGTTTTGTGTGCCTCACCCTAGTGTGTTTTGAGGGGAGGATAATCTTGTGTGAGTGATATGCAGTCAAAACCCACATAGAGGAGGATTGTTGGGATGTGGGCTTTTGTTGCATCTCTTGTGTGAACAATCTCTTCCACCTAGAAAAGTCATTTGTCAATAACCTATGTGAAGAACCTCTTACAACCCATGTGTAAAAACTAGCCACTTGTATTTGTGCATAGGTAGCCACATCTTATGCTCATGTGTCAAAAGGCTGTCTCTTTGTGTATGCCTATATAGAAGCACATTATACTGAATAAAAGTAAGTCTATCATTTGCAATTATACTCTATTGTATTGTGGAATAGTCTCTCTCTATCTCTCGTCTCTCAAGCTCTAGACTAACCTCTCCAAGCATGCCATTAGCATAAATGACACACTAATCAACCAACCTTAACCCAACAAATTGGGTGGTTCAAATGAGCATCTTTATTTTTGAAAAGCAACTATGTGCGATAATGAGTGTGGTAATAGGTGCGGATTTATTTTTGCAACTATTACTGCACCTATTACTGATCCATAAGTCATTATCGCACGCATTTCTGCTGGTATTACCATTCACGTAAAATTTTTTATTTCTATTTTTCTTTGTTAAACCGAGGCAATGATGGCGGTTCTGGATCTAGGCTCCTACACTGCAGCTATGATTTTTGTAGAGGTTGCAACTTATCCTAGCTACATGCGATGCATGTAGCCAGTCAACAAAACCCTCTGTTTGCTATATTTTTCTATATTTTCTATATTTAACACTTTATCATTGTCCCCAAGATTCCACGGGTAAGAGATCTATTATTCTTTTGACATGCTCCATAGATCCTTTGATATTGAATGCAAAGGCCAAAAGGGAACTAAGAAAACATGTATATAGTATCTGTATTCAGTGTGACTATAGAAACTTTGATGATAAGTTTGCAGAATGACAAAAATACAACTTTTTTGTACCTAGATATTTTGCCAAAGAGCAAAATAGTTTGGCAAAAGCAACTACGTTTTTTGATCAGCAACCCATTGAAGTTAACAGGAAAATTTATCTCACGACCTACAAAATCTCCAATTTTATTTATATACAATCAATCGCAAGTAAGTGTTATTTTGGGCAAAATGGATTGGTCCATCAATTTAGAGCTTGTTGTTACCAAGAGTAGTAACATTTTTACCAAGAGTAGTAACATTGTTCTTCTCATTTTTTCCATACGTAGTAGTCCTTGAACTATAACCTCATGAAAGGATTTTCCAAAATGAGTGGATCTACTATGGTTCTGGAAGTTTTTTCCAAAGGACAGTTTGATGTCCTGTTAGGTTACCAACCTAGTGTTAAACTGAGGCAATGCTAGCGCTTATGGAACTAGGCTCTTATAGTGCAATTGGGATTTTTGGAGAGGTTGCAACTCATTCTAGCTACATGCGAGACATGTAGCCAGTCAACAAAACCCTCTGTTTATAGTGCTTGTAGCCCAAACATCCCCCATAGCCACTTGGTGAGATAAGGTTCTTACTTTCCATTTTGAAGGCCTTTTTTCTAGCCCTTCTCTAGGGTAACACCCCCAAATTGAGAACACAATCCAAAAAGTTGGACCATTGGTGATCAAATAAGAATGAGCACAAGCACGAAATTTAATTGTAGGCTTGCAGTATCAGTAGTAAAGGTGAAACTCCTCGTGATCTAAATTTTGGCAATGCATGGGCAAGAGATTTACGAAACCGCTTGCACTACAAGTCGCCTACAAAACCGCTTGCACTACAAGACGTCGCGCAGAAGTCAACGTAGGTACCGACGAAATAACGCTAATTTTTAAACTAAAAAGCACTAAAATAAGCCTCAAAAGAGACGCTAGTATCGTAGCGTCGGTATGACCATTGGTATAGCCGATGTCGGAATAGGCCTTTGAATAGGCATTGGAATACTCACCGTAATAAGCATCGGTATCTATATATTAAATTCCGACGCTCATTCCTTTGGCCCTACCGACGGTGATACTGTCACCTGTAACGACGACCAAAACCTGCAAATTTTTTTTTGGGCAGAGAGGGATGGGAACTTATGCTGCATGTACTGCAGCAAAAGAAAACAGTCCTCTGTGCCCAAAGGAAGAGTGCACAAGCAACCGCACTCCACCTACAAGTTGATGCTAAAGAGCGAGTGTATGGCAATTAGCAAAATTGTAAGAATAACATAACTTGTTAACATAATTAAAACATGAGTCAAAAACTGTAAAACCATAAATATAACCTGTTTGCCATACCATAACCATTACCATAACTTGCTTGTCATAATCATAACCATCACACGATTGCTATACCATCACCTGAACCAAAACCATAACCATAACCATAACCTTGCACAACCATAACCATAACCATAACCATAACCATAACCATAACCATAACCATAACCATAACCATAACCATAACCATAACCATAACCATAACCATAACCATAACCTTGCACAACCAAAACCATAACCATAGCAAAACCATAACCATAACCATAACCATAACCATAACCATAACCATAACCATAACCATAACCATAACCATAACCAAAACCTTGCACAACCATAACCATAGCAAAACCATAACCATAACCATAACCATAACCATAACCATAACCATAACCATAACCATAACCATGACCATGACCATGACCATAACCATAAAATGATTGTCATACCATCATAGCAAAACCATAATCTTAAGTTGATTGTCAAACCTTAACCATAACATCTGTGCCATACCATAAACATAACCATAAACCATAAACATAAGTACTATAAAACTGTACATATGCAAACAATCACTGAGTGAGAAGACCCTCATGGTAATGCCTCCCAATCAACGTCCTCTCTCTCTTCTTGCAACAGCTGGGTCAAAAGGGACACAAGTCCATGCTTGTACCCATACTTCTCTCTTGGCGTGTCGGAAGGCACTTCACGGCAACTTCCCGCAAAATTATGGTTTAATCATTAGATAAATCTTCAAATAACATATATATTATCAATAATTTAAAGCATACGTATAATACTTACAAACTCATGTCGAAGCATATCGTAGCCTCCACTCCCAAGATGTGATGCTCCAGCAGACTCCAAACGTGCTCTGGCTGCATCTCTCTGTTGTTGAAATCTATTAGGATTGTCTTGTGTCTCTCGTGCAATCCCCGTCCACTCCTCTACGTCCAACCATGCTGGCTTGGGACTGACATCATTGAACCTGTCTCTGGCCTCTGACCGACGGTGTGACATTGTGGACCTCGCCACGCTCAAAATCCAGGTGTTCGATACATGATCTTACCCCTCTGCCAGCCTGTACTATCTCTGAATGGCGTCGAAGATCGAGATTTTCCCAAATCTCCATCACAAAGTGACCAAAATGAATTGTACAGAGCTGTCGAATCCTTTGTCGCATTTCCTTTCGTGTACATGGTGTGCACATCGGTGAACTATCTACTGAAGAGAGTGGTGGATGCTCTCTCGGTGGTGTGGACGCATCGGTAGAATCGCTACCACAACAACCACCACCTTCAGAACAACGACTACGTCATCTCGAGGATAAACCACCCATCGGTGTAGAGGGCACATGAGTCCTAGGCATAGGGGGTACACTAGGCTAAGGTGTGGGGCCGATCGGTGTAGGGACCACACTAGTCCCGGGCGTAGGGTCGGTCGTAGTAGGTCTAGAGGTATCTGCACCCCAAAGGTGCTGCGCCATCGCGATCTGCTCTGGTGTGAACTGAGACAAAAACGAGCCCATCTGCTTGGGTGACATGTCGGTCGGAGTGACTGGAAAACTAAAACTAGGAGAGTATGGCTCATCGTCATCGGCCATGGCTAATCATACACAAACAACACCCACAAAATACGTTAGTTTACATAAGAAATGCTTAATCGATACAAATAACAAATCAAAAAAACTGCTACACAAATGAAACAAATCAACAAAACTGCTACACAAATGACCAAAATCTAAAGTGTATTATAGACTAATAAAAAAGATATTTACAAAAGGTTTCCTAGCAAAATTCATTAGTTAATCTCTCATCCTCTATGAGATCTGATGCACCAAAGATGTCTATCTCAATTTGTACTTCTGCATCTTCATCATCGAACTCTACTTCTTTGTCACTCTCCGCATTAGCTTCACTATTTGACACCTCATCTCTAGGTTCAAACAATTGCTCAATGCTGACATCCACCTCAAAATCTAAACTTAAAGTTGGAGTCGGTCCTTCGCTTTGTTCATGAATCACCTCTTCGAGCTCAACATCCAATCCTTCACACACTTGCTTGCTACGTGGAGCAACTTGAACGACATAGAGCCAACAGGGTTTAGATAGATCATTCTCATCATTTTCTGTCTATAGTGGATCGTGTATGAACACAACTTGTTCACAATGCTGTGCAAGCACGAATGTATCCCACACATCTGTCCACACCCGCCTAGACTTCACTTGAATCAATCCATTCTTGTCTTTGCGCACAGTTGCATTAGGGCTGCTGGTAATAACTTTGAACCACTTGATATCAAAGATAAAACTATCAAACTTCTAAGGCTAATCTTCAAGATGTCTTGGATGTAGCCAAAGTATTCAAGCTGGCTAGTCTCTGTATTCTCATCCTTGGCACTACTCCTACTTTCTTGGACAAAGCTTGCCCTAACACCACTGTCGAAAGTGACCCTTTGTTCATCGATTTGTTGCACTCTGAAGTGCTTCTCATGCGACCACAAAGCTCCATATTTGTGATACTGCAGCCACAAAATTAAAATAGACTAAAAGTTATTAAAGCAAACTAATTTTCATGTGGAGCTCGAAAAGGAATTTGTGAAATGTACATGCCAAATGCAACCCCTTGACATCTTCTCTTCCTCTCCAGTAATCAACACTCCACTCCTCTTTGCCTCTGAGAGTGTCGCATCTAACCACCACCCAGTTGGAAAGTTAGGAAATTTTTGAAGATAGTCTTGAAACAGAAGGTTTCTAGTTGCACGATTGCGCTTGAATTGAAGGAGATCTGTCAAACGTTGTTGCTTTTTCCCTTCGTACCTCTCTAGCCACTTTTGCATGATGTCTGACATGAGAAGGAAAAATCTCATAACCTTTTCTCGCATTGTGATGTCCATCTTCCTAACAATGCCTTGTCCCTGCAGCTCATCCCCTGTCACCTTGGTGTTGACCTCAGTAGTCCATATTCGGGGCATCTCTGGATCAATTGAGACCAAAAATTCACTGATGAGGACAAGAGACTCTTGTACAAGCCATCCTTCGGCCATGCTACCCTCGGGGCGAGCCCTTTGATGAAAAAACCCCTTTAAAGTCTTCATAAATCTCTCCAAGAAGAACATCCACCTGCTATGGACCACCCCAGTAACCGCAACTTCATCGACCACATGCACAAGTACATGCATTTGGATGGTAAGAATGTTTGTTGGAAAGTACTTCTCCACCATGCACACTGCTTCAATAGCATTTAAGCATGCTGCATCGATGCTGTCTTCTCTTATCTCTTTTGAACTGATCTAACGTACCAACTCACTGACTTTGTAGATTGTTCTTCTAATGTCATTTGTCAAACAACCCTTTATGGCAATTGGTAAGATAAACTGTAAAAATTTGTGCCAATCGTGGGACTTAAGACCACTGAGATTATCATCTCTCGTAAAAGCCGTTTTCAAACATTGCATGCACCCTGTGGAAGTCTTGAATGAAGATATAGTATTCTTTACTTGTTGCTGTTCTGCGCGACTCAGAACCCATGGACCTTTTGGTATACACCACTTTCCATTAGGTTTAAGTCGAGGCCACATCTCTGGCATTCGACCCATAGCCTGCATGTCATCTCTTTGGGCCTTGCTCTCCCTTTTTCCAGTGATGGTCTTCTAGATGATCTCCCCCACATTCTTGAAGATGTGCATTGGGTCGAGAAAAGGATTAATTAACAGGTCACTCCAATACGGGAGATCATGGAAAATAGAAAGTATTTTCATTCCAGGAGGCATCTAATCTCCCCTCTCTAGCCACATGTTTTTCCATTCGCTCGCTTTCAGTGGATGCATGTCATGTTTGCATATGTTTGGTCCACGTAGCTCATGTCCTTCAGGCAAAAATCTACCATGCTCCTTGTAAACTGTCTTGCTCAAATTCTCAGAGCGGCGGAAGCAAAGTCAAGGACCACATTTCGGACATGCATGATTTTCCTAGTAACTCAAGCCAGAAACATCACATATTAATATTTAAAAGAGTTGACATAGCCATGAATCACATGCGTGTGAGGGTTTTAAAGGCACTTACCTGAACATTCACCGAACCGTGGCCAATCGTGCATGGTCCACATGAGAATGCCTTGCACATGTACATTCCGTCGTCGGATTGGTTGAGATATCTCAACCACATCGATTCTCGTCCACAAGATTTGGAGCTCTTCTATAAGTGGTGCCAGATAGATGTCCATGTTCTTTGCTTTGTACTTTCTTGGGACGATCAATGACAACAACAGATGGCCCTTCTTGATAGCGAGCCATGGTGGAAGATTATAATTAACCAAACAAATAGGATTCCGTAATCCAAATCAGTTTACTCCGTCCATTGCCAGACCAAAGCGGATACATTGAGGCTCGTTCTTAAATGTAGGCCAACTTTCCTGTATGTGCGTCCATACACGAGAGTCAGCAGGTACCCGCATAACATCATCGGTCGATCTAGTATTTGAGTGCCATGCCATCAAAGCGGCCATGGACTTGCACCTGAACATGATCTTTATTCTTGGAATGATAAGAAAGTGTCGAAGGACCTTTGCAGGAATAAATTTTCCTTGTGTGTCCTCCCTGTACTTGTTTGATCCACAATTGGGACAATGTTCTAGGTTTGCATACTCATTGCGAAAAAAAAAACAATCATTAGGACATGCATGTATTTTCTGATAATCCAAGCCCAAATTAGTAAGAAGATTTTTAGCGGCTGGACGGGTAGGGGGCATGTGATTCCCTTTCTGGCAAGATTTGCTCATTCAGCAACCTGACGTTACATGAACAAGTCAGTCCTTTGATCACTTTATATGAACTGTAATTTGCACTTTACCATGCTTAGGATAAATATGTTTACCTGAAAAGCTCTGTGACTGAGGCGTCAGACCAACCGTAGATAGACTGCAAATTAAGTATTTCCGATGCGGTACAGAGAACTGAGATTTTTGCACCAGTGTAGAGCGGCATGCGTGCAAGAGTTTGCATCATCTCACCCTCCTCATCGTTGCTATCATGCCATTGATATGAACGATATGGTTGAGGTTTGTCCATAGTACTACGTTCAATGTTGTCGCCTTCTATGTTGGAATCCATGTCAAAGAACGTGTCCAACATCTGCTGCATCTCTACTTCTTGAAATGCCGCTTCAGGGATTGGTTGGGAGGACTCAATTGATGGCTGCTCATTTGAAAATAGTCTTCTCTGGGATGAAGTTGGAACAATATCTACTTGCAGACTTTGACCTTCAATCTCTAGACCATGAGATCGATAACGTAGGTCTTGTACTTGCTCTATCGGAAAGAGACCGTGATTGCGTATGTGTTGTCGCAGATTTTTTGTTTTCAAAAGATCTGATGCTTGCAATGCGCACAAGGACATGCCATTCTATCGTCCATACTTTATCTACCAATGATGCAACAAATAATTAAAACACTCTAGTTGTTATAACTACACACTACTAAGTACATGACAAGCTTTAACAACATCACATTCTCTAGCCAGGCCCGATCCCCGTACACCTCCGTCTAGAGGTGCATGAAGATTAGGACCACAGGGTAATAATCTCGTCTTTATTGGTCAATGACTATATATTAAAGTTCTTGAAGTCTGTGTGCACTTTTGTAGTCCGATTGCAATTTTTCAACTATTTTTTGCTAGCCCTAACAACCTCACATTCTCTAGCTAGGCCCGATCCCTGCACACCTCGGTCTAGAGGTGCACGACGATTAGGACCATAGGGTAATAATCTTGTCTTTATTGATCAATGACTATATATTAAGGTTCTTGAAGTTTGTGTGCACTTTTGAAGTCCAATTGTGTTTTTTCTTCTATTAATTTGACGCTAGCTATAACTTAACCTATAATGTAACTTAACCTATAACATAACCCTAACCTAACTTAATGTAGCCTAACACTATAACTTAACCTATAATGTAACTTAACCTATAACATAACCCTAACCTAACTTAATGTAACCTAAACCTAACCTAACCGAAGTCCGTTTGCGTTTTTAGAAGTACACGAGTCATCTTCGAAGTTCGATTGCGTTTTTTCTACTATTAATTTGACGATAGCTCTAACCTAACCTATAATCGTTATGCCTAACCTATAATCTAACTTAACGTACGTAAAACCTATACCTAACTTAACTTAATGTAACCTAACTTATAACATCTACCTAACTTATAACCTAACCTAACCGAAGTCTGTTTGCGTTTTTAGTAGTACGCGGGTCATCTTCGAAGTCCAATTGCGTTTTTACTACTATTAATTTGAAGCTAGCTCTAATCTAACCTATAATCGTTATGTCTAACCTATCATCTAACCTAACGTAAAACCTATACCTAACTTAACTTAATGTAACCTATCTTATAACATCTACCTAACCTATAACCTAACTTAACCGAAGTCTGTTTGGGGTTTTAGATGTACACGAGTCATCTTCGAAGTCCGATTGCGTTTTTTCTACTATTAATTTAATGCTAGCTCTAACCTAAACTATAATCATTATGCCTAACCTATAATCTAACCTAACGTAAAACCTATACCTAACTTAACTTAATGTAACCTAACTTATAACAACTACCTAACCTATAAACTAACCTAACCGAAATCTGTTTGCGTTTTTAGAAGTACACGAGTCATATTCGAAGTCCGTTTGTATTTTTTTGACTATTATGCTGTGGATAGCTAGCTCTACCTAACCTATAATCTCACTAACATATAACCTAAACCTAACCGAACCTAGCCTAACATAAAAACAACACAATTGTAGGGTCGGAAAACAACAAGCCATACAGCTTGCCCACAATGCATGTGTGATGTGGGCAAGCTCTATGGCTTGCCAATTTGGCAAATGGATCACCATTGTGTTGTTTTTAGAGTTGCGAAGCGATTTTATGGCCTAAAAACCGCTCGCAGATATATAGACAACACAATGGCGAGCCGTTGGAAATATGGCAAGCCATAGAGCTTGTCCACAGTGCATAAGCCTTGTGGGCAAGCTTTATGAATTGTCGTATTGTCAAACGGACAGCCATTGTGTTGTTTTCAGGGGCACCAGGCAATTTTAGCGCTTGAAAATCGCTCGCAAACATATAGACAACACCACGATGAGCCGTTTGGCAATACGGAAAGCCATAAAGTTTTCCCACAATGCATATGCATTGTAAGCAAGATCTATGGCTTGTCGTATTGCCAAACGGCTCGCCATGGTGCTATTTTAGGACTTGAAAACCGCTCGCGGACATATAAACAACACAATAGCAAGCCGCTGGCAATACGGAAAGCCATAGAGATTGCCCATAATGCATATGTGTTGTGGGTAAGCTTTATGGCTTGCCGTATTGACGAACGTATCGCCATTGTGTTGTTTTTAATATGCGTTGTGGGTAAGCTCTATAGCTTGCCGTATTGTCGAACGTAGCTTAGCCTAACTTAACCTAATGTAGCTTTACCTAACCTAGCCTAACATAACCTAACGTAGATTAACTTAACCTAACTTGTTTTTTTAAATATGCGATCTGGGTAAGCTCTATAGCTTGCCGTATATTATCTAACGCAGCTTAACCTAACTTAACATAATGTAGCTTTACCTAACCCAGCCTAACATAACCTAACGTAACTAAACCTAACGTAGATTAACCACCTAACTTAATATAACTTAACCTAACGTAGCTTAACTTAATCTAACTTAACGTATAAGATAACCTAACCTAACCTAACGTATAACCTAACATAACAACGTAGCTTAATTTAACATAACTTAATCTAATCTAACTTAACTTATAACCTAAACTTAACCTAAATCCATAAATCCCATCAACTACATAACTTGAAAAACGACATAATTCAATAAAAATTTCTTCAAAACAAGATTTTTTCATAAACTTAAACAAATTTTTTTCATAATTTAAAATATAACTTCACATAACAAATCTTAATTTCTTTTAAAACATTGAAAGTTTAAAGCATGAAATTTTCTTTTCTTAATATACAAAGTAATTTAAATAAACTTAATATGCATTTGAAGGTTTGAGAACTCACATTCGTCCTATTTGAGCAATGAAAGTTGTTGTAAAAGTCCTGTAACCTGCAAAAACGCACGCACAAACACAAAGTTAAACCCTAAATCCTAAATCTACAAGTAAACATGAAAAAAATCTTACCTTAGTGTTATGCGCTAACCCACAAGCAAGATTAGCACCTCTGACGACGTGTATCGTAGTAGATGTGTGAGCATCTTTAGTTTTGAAAAGCAACTATGTGCGATAATGGGCTTGGTAATAGGCGCGGATATACTTTTGCAACTATTACCGCACCTATTATTGATCGATAAGTCATTATCACAACATTCTCGCTGGTATATATTACCGCTCACGCAAACTTTTTTATTTCTATTTTTCTTCGTTAAACCGAGGCAATGATGGCGGTTCTGGACTTAGGCTCTTACACTGCAGCTAGGATTTTTGTAGAGGTTGCAACTTATTCTAGCTACGTGCGATGCATGTAGCCAGTCAACAAAACCCTCTATTTGAAGTGCTTGTAGCCCAAACATCCCCCATAGCCACTTGGGGAGACAAGACTCTTACTTTTCATTTTGAAGGCCATTTTTATAGTCCTTATCTAGAATAATACCCCCAAATTGAGGACACGATCCAAAAATTTGGACCATTGGTGATCAAATAAGAATGAGCAGGAGCACGAAATTCAATAGGCTTGTAGTATCAGCAGCAAAGGGGAAACTCTTCGTGATTAAACTTCGACAATGCATGGGTAAGAGATTTACAAAACCGCTTGTTAAAAAATAGGGTGCCCCCACCAGAATCTAGGCAACCTCCAACGAGGCTTGAACCTCCGTCAGGCCTTGCCACACTGCTACATGCACCAAGAGAGACGTCCCATCTCTCACACTTGAGTGACTCTACATTGGTTCTTTTAAGTGTTGTAAGAGTGCTTAGGGGTGTGCACCTATAGGGGGTTCTACCGTAGAACGGTCGAAGGGTTTTAAAACCCCGGGTTACAGTCTAAAAACCCCCGGGTTACAGTCTTCTAATAAGAAGTTTAGGCCCCTAGGGCTGGCCGCTGGTCCCTGGCCGGACAGTGGAACCACTCAAGGATCTAGCGGCCGACGACGTAATAGATTGTGAGAATAATATCCATCTTGTTTCCCATTGTAATAATTACTTTATCTGTAGTATAGTCTGTATAAGGCTCATTCGGTGTCCTCGTGTGGCGGGCACAAGCTGACGGGAGCGTGTGTGCAAGGAATGGCTTCACAAGCTGACGGGCGCGTGTGTGCAGGGAATTGCTAGCTCTAACAACCTCACATTCTTTAGCGAGGCCCGATCCCGGCACACCTCGGTCTAGAGGTGCACAGAGATTAGGACCACAGGGTAATAATATAAACAACACAATAGCAAGCCGTTGGCAATACGGATAGCCATAGAGATTGCCCATAATGCATATGTGTTGTGGGTAAGCTTTATGGCTTGCCGTATTGACGAACGGATCGCCATTGTGTTGTTTTTAATATGCGTTGTGGGTAAGCTCTATAGCTTGCCGTATTGTCGAACGTAGTTTAGCCTAACTTAACCTAATGTAGCTTTACCTAACCTAGCCTAACATAACCTAACGTAACTAAACCTAACGTAGATTAAATTAACCTAACTTGTTTTTTTAAATATGCGCTGTGGGTAAGCTCTCTAGCTTGCAGTATTATCTAACGTAGCTTAACCTAACTTAACATAATGTAGCTTTACCTAACCCAGCCTAACATAACCTAACGTAACTAAACCTAACGTAGATTAACTTAACCTAACCTAACTTAATATAACTTAACCTAACGTAGCTTAACTTAATCTAACTTAACGTATAAGATAACCTAACCTAACCTAACGTATAACCTAACATAACAACGTAGCTTAATTTAACGTAACTTAATCTAATCTAACTTAACTTATAACCTAAACTTAACCTAAATCCATAAATCCCATCAACTACATAACTTGAAAAACGACATAATTCAATAAAAATTTCTTCAAAACAAGATTTTTTCATAAACTTAAACAAATTTTTTTCATAATTTAAAATAAAACTTCACATAACAAATCCTAATTTCTTTTAAAACATTGAAAGTTTAAAGCATGAAATTTTCTTTTCTTAATATACAAAGTAATTTAAATAAACTTAATATGCATTTGAAGGTTTGAGAACTCACATTCGTCCTATTTGAGCAATGAAAGTTGTTGTAAAAGTCCTGTAACCTGCAAAAACGCACACACAAACACAAAGTTAAACCCTAAATCCTAAATCTACAAGTAAACATGAAAAAAATCTTACCTTAGTGTTATGCGCTAACCCACAAGCAAGATTAGCACCTCTTACGGCGTGTATCGTAGTAGATCTGTGAGCATCTTTAGTTTTGAAAAGCAACTATGTGCGATAATGGGCTTGGTAATAGGCGCGGATATACTTTTGCAACTATTACCGCACCTATTATTGATCGATAAGTCATTATCACAACATTCTCGCTGGTATATATTACCGCTCACGCAAACTTTTTTATTTCTATTTTTCTTCGTTAAACCGAGGCAATGATGGCGGTTCTGGACTTAGGCTCTTACACTGCAGCTAGGATTTTTGTAGAGGTTGCAACTTATTCTAGCTACATGCGATGCATGTAGCCAGTCAACAAAACCCTCTGTTTGAAGTGCTTGTAGCCCAAACATCCCCCATAGCCACTTGGGGAGACAAGACTCTTACTTTTCATTTTATGAAGGCCATTTTTATAGTCCTTATCTAGATAATACCCCCAAATTGAGGACACGATCAAAAATTTGGCCATTGGTGATCAAAATAAGAAGAGCAGGAGCACGAAATTCAAGGCTTGTAGTATCAGCAGCAAAGGGAAACTCTTCGTGATTAAACTTCGACAATTGTGCGCTCCTTGCCGCACTGTCGAAGCAAGGGACTTGCCAATACACCGTATGCGAGCCACAAACGGCTCCAAGCACACAACAAGCCTAAACTAGCAAGCTCAAGAAAACAAAGGGTGTGTCACTCACCGCTCTACGCTCGCCTTCGTGGTGGATTCCTCGCCGCGATGAAGAAGAAGCTGCAGTCGTGCCGCGCTCAACCGCTTCGCCGCCGTCGTGCCTTCGTAATGCTCGATCGCACACACACTCTCCCTCTCTCTCTCTCTCACACACACACACAAGGAGGTGAAGAAGAAGAAGTGGAGCAAGAGCACTCTTCAATTGCACAAATGAGAGAATGAGTAAAAATTAGGTTTAGTTGGCTTTTATAGGAGCTCTTTATAGGAGCTCACCCATTCACACTTGGGCGCCCATGCTTAGCCAACTAATCCCTTGAATGTCCAAGTTAAAAGTGCCGCTCTCATCGGCGATCACTCTACCTTTTCCTATTGGACCGACAAGCCCGGTACCTGACTCTACCAAATACATAATACACGTCATTCGTAGTGATGGGTGTCCGTGAGCCGTGAGGGTTAACATGCCCCTCTTCCTGATGTAGATTCCGTCCTCGGAAGCTATTGAGTTGAAGCTGGTTCGTCGAGGTGGAAGAGCATTTGAGATGAATGTCCTTAGCCTTCTTCAGTCACCAAAATCAAACAACATTGGCACAGTAATTGCATTCTCTTAAAAAGCATATGCAGTTTTAGGTAGACAAATTGATTGGTAAAAGAATTTCAAACAATTTGTTAGCAATGAACATTAAATTGCAATGTAATCAAATGCATAAACAGATGTAAAGGTAAAAAATTAAACAAGTCTGGGGTCGCTAATTTGACGGTCGAAAAGCACTAGAGATCGAATATTAATACCATGGGTAAGCTTCTTAATTTTTGTGGTCAATTATTGTTTAATCGCGAGAGCCAAGTATTCATGTTCGAGGGCTGACTAGAGGCTATATCTAGAAAACCTTGTAGTTAAGCTACCATAAAAGGAATTTCTCATGAAATCATCGCCTGACTGATTACTTTTTCTTTGACCCCCCAAGGTCTTTTCACATTGATTCAATTATGATGTGTGTGCTTATTTTGTATGCCTTGGGTTTTTTTGCTTTTCAAGGAAAAGCGCCCACACTGGGAACCTCTAGGGCTCTAGTACCATAGGCAATACATGTGAGTGAAGTACCAAATCAAGCTGAGATTTCTCTTCCAGCTTAAAATTTTACATTGTGGCACTTTGATTTTTTGCTTGTTCATTTTCAGCATTTAAATTTTGTAACTTTGGGGGGTCATATAACACTGTTACCCTCCCCAGGCTCATCACATTAGTAAACTCCCTTTATAATACTTAAGCTAAAGGTCAATAGGGTTAAGCCCACTAGAAAGCCCTAGTACATTTCATACAATGCTGCCTAAATCGGATTAAGAACCTAAGTAACCATTGCTTATTAGGAAGGCATTCCCCATGGTATTAAGAGAAGATTTCTAATACCTACTTGGTCACTGCTTAGATTTTTAAACCTAGACAAGTGATATGACAAAACATTACATTGAATTAAATGTTTGATACTAAGCCAATGCGCTGAATATTATGCTACCAATCACAATCAAAGCAGACAAATCATAGATGCAAAAAGATAAGGGCAATGCTAATGGACAAGAACACCTGTTTGTGTTGATGGTCGCGCTTGATTTGAAGGTTCCATGAAGGTCCAAATCCTATCAATAGCAACACGCTCCTGTACACACTAGAAACACAAACAATACCTCCAGGAGGCACATCAGTGGGAAAAGAGAACTTCGCTAATCACTCAACTCTAAAACAGAAACACTCCTATCGTACTAATCTTACCTACCCTCCATCACTCAAGTGATGAGGATCAAAGGTGTTTTATGGCATAGGTTTCTGTTTCACTGTACCAGATGTGACATGTGTAGGTCTGAGTCAATGTTTTGACTTTAATGTGCATACTCGTTTGCTAATTGCTCTTGCTCTTTTTTTTTTGTGAGTATAAAGCTTTATATGTACATTCCCTAAGATTGGAATTGAGAGGTCAGGGAAAAAGGTTGAGAGGGAACAAATGAATGATGACTGTCAGCAAACACTCCCCCCTTCCTTGGGTAGATCATACCGTTTGAAATGAGCTTGTCACCCTTTGAAACCAATTGTTCCAGTTGGTAATAGGTGAGGATTTTTGCCAGTAGTTTTCTATTACCCTAGGTGCCTTGTCAAGTTGCAAGGGTGGTAAGGTACTCTCCCAGGATCGAACTTGAAGTGGTTCATCAGGTGATTCTTGAACACTGGGAGTGTGGATTCTTTTGTAGCTTCATGGAGGTCCACTACTATAGATGGGAGGCTGTGTAGAAGCTTTTACCTCTATGGATGTATTACATGAGGAGCTAGAATCTTCATGGGACTCCCCCCTTCCTGAGCTAGGTGGAACAAATCGTTCTTTCTTTGGTACCCAAACTAGCTCGGGAGCGGGTGTGTAGCATTCTGTGATTTTTTTCTTTCCACGATCATTGATTCGTTTTGGAGCTACGGGATTGGGCTCACTTGGGTCAGGTGTTAGGTAAGAGCACAATCTACGTTTTGGCACCCAGATTTGATCATTTCCTTGATAGTAGCCTTGGGCTTCCAATATCGTTTAGGGATCCATCGCAACATTTTCTTACTTTTTGGAGCGAGTGGTACGTTTCTTACAAGGCTTCTATTTTTAGCACTAGCTATGGTCACTAAAGAAGCTTTAGGACCCAATTGTATGTTTTCTTCGTTACATTAGGATGAGTCTTGTCGGAAGCGATATGCATTGCTTGTAGCATATTTTAAGGGTACATGCATTTCATCCCCCTCAGGTGTTACCCAGGTTGTCCCCCTATTTCCCCAAGTGTCTATGGTTGATGCTAGGTGGACCCAATCCACATTGTCCGACTACAGTCATCCCAGGTAGGATATCCATATAAGGAGATCTTGGCCAATGTCTGTATCCTTCTTACAAGTGTAACAATATTGTAGTGGGCCGAGTGAACTGTGGTGTCAGAGCGCGATGATCAATAATGGTTTTACTCCCTAAGGGGTGTACCTTACCAGTCACCAAATCCACTCTAAGGACAGAGTCTTGGAATTGCAAATAGACATGATTTTTAGACCAATCATGAACCATTTGTGCTTCCCTCATGAATGGTCGTCCTAAAATCATTTCATATGACATAAGGTGTTTAGAGAGAAATCCATTACAATGAACGTATGTCGTACCTTGTGTCCTAGAACTTTGATCTTAAGATCCTTGAGCATCCCCATAGGTTTGGCTATGGTACCGTTTGACATCTTTACCACAATGTTAGTAACACTGAGGTGGGGGTTTTCCCATGGATTCCCAACAATCTTTTGTAATGATGCTAACTCCCGACACCACCTCAAGAATTCCCTTTATAGTTAATCCCTTGGTAGTGATGGGTAGGGTCACATTAGACTCGTCGCCTTCAAAATACTGCCCTAATTCGTTAATGGGTACCTCGATCACAGACTCGTGTCCATCTAAGTCAAGTGATTGCACATGATTTTTCCTCATCAATCATAATCGAGTCAGGCCTATTTGGTTGTGCAAGCTGCGGTAATCCCGTTCGTAGCTCTCCGTTAAGGAATGCTCGAAGTGCAAGGAATAACTCAGAATCTCCATACAGCTTTGCTATGATCGTGGTTCGACCTCAGAAGACATGAAGTCCACTAGTTTGGCAACATTCATTGGCGTTTTGCAGGGTGTAGGTCCTTGACTAGGAACTGGTGAGGATGGAATCTCATATTCCTCAATGGGATCAGGTATTCCTTCGTTAAACATCCTTTCCAACAAGAAGGGTGTATGCTCACTTTCTGATGTCCTGTCCTCACTCCCTTCTTGATGATACTAGATATGGCTAACGGTCTATGGTTCATGTGTGGGTGGATGAACTTGCGTGGGAAAACACTGTGTCATGAATTTTGACCTGCATGGGTTCTGGTTCTAGTTTCCTTTGAGTCTCCTCCACTAAATCTCTTAGATGTTTCACCTGCTTAATCTCGTCTACAGGGTTTGGGTACGTCCCAATCTTCTTTTTACGATTCTTCCCTTTTTGCCCCTGCGGTTTATCTTGGGGGTCTTGGATTGGATTTGGAAACACTTGTGGTGTTTTCAGAGGCTCTTTATGGTTTTCTCTCATTCGGTTTTCATTTGGTTCCATGTTACGGTTTTCTTTGTCGGTCTTTCCTTTTGTGGTATTGGTTCTAGTCTCCATTGTCTCGACTGAATCTGAATCATCCTCGAGGTCATTCATATACACGGGGTCATCTCCTGTTCCTATGTTTTTTTTGGAACTTGGCTTTGAATTTTCCGTATTCTGAGACTTCTTCCTTCGTGTCTTCTTTTTCTTTGCTTGGATAACTGACGCGGTATCTCTCTCTTCGAGGATATGTCCTAGCCCTTGAAGCATGGACCGTGTAATCGCATAAGCGGGTGCGACGGGTGGTATTGGCGATGTCACACTAGCAATTTTGACCAAATTCAGGGGTGTTATTTTAGGCGCATTTGGGTTATAGGGGCATTGGGCAATCAAGTGATCTATGCCACAACGATTACATGTGAGTATTGGCATTGCAGACGTGCTCCCTTGATTCACTTGCATCTGTGTAGCATTCTTTTGCAGCCTAATAGGGCACTCCGCTACTCGATGTGGTCCACCACACTCGTAGCATTGAAGAGGTGGCCTCCTAGCCTGGGTGTTGATATTTTGACCTCTGGATGCGAGAGCAGCAGCTTGATAAACCGGCTTGACTTGTCCCCAACAATCTTCCATGTAGTATATAGGACATTCTTCCAATGTATCAAGTCCGTAGGCAATACTAGTGTCTATTTCCTCCTCACAGCCATCTGCATAAGCATTTGATGGCTCGCAACCCACTTGGTTCATAGGGGCGACTCTTGGATGCGGGGGCTGCGGTCCTAGCACAGGAGGTGGTAACGGTGTAGCTTGTACAACATTTTGAGATCTAGGGACCATGTGTTGCGGTAGTTGCTCAACAGGTGGAGTAGGCATCAATACAAGAGCTCGATGCGCATCCGTCCAGGCTACAGGTGGTCTATTTGCCATCATACGTTTGATCATTAAACAATCCTTAGCTTGGTGACCATACCTACCACATGCGTTGCAAGTTCCATTAAATTTTACTCTAAACGTAGGGCACTCACTAGTGCTATGTGGACCTAAGCAAATGGAACACCATTGTTGCTCCCTTCTTGGATACATGTGACTATTTTGAGGGTGTCGATTATCCTTAAGAGACTCTTGGATTGCCTTGGTGAGGTCTGTCAAGAATGTCTCAAATACCTTTGCTCATTGGCAATGGGCTTTGCAGTCATGGGTTCATACTCAATGGCTTGTGAGCTAGTGGATCTCGTGTCAGTAGACACCCCTCATGCCTGCTATCATCAAGTTGTCCTCTAATTGGATTGCATTGGCAGTGACATCTTCCCAGGTTGTGATACCTCTAATCACTAGTCCATTATAGATTCCTTCATTCCTCAACCCTCGAATGAATCGATCAAGTAGTTGGTTATTGTTGAAGCGCTCATTTACAGGGCAGCGAGAGTTTAAGTGCTTTAGACGACTAATGAAGTCCCTTACTGACTCTCCTTCCTTACGTTCGGGCCTTCTGTAGCTGAGATGCTACACCCCAAAGCACACCTTCTCGTATGTACTCCTTTAGAAACAACCTTCGAAGGGTAGGGTAGATTGTTTTCTCGTCCACCCTTAGGGTCCTATACCAATCTCCAGCCTTCCCACTTAATGTCAAGCTTAAGGCATTGCACTTTATGTAGTTCGTTGCGTTCCCTAAGGAATCACATACTTGTTCAAACACTTCAATGTGTTTCCTAGCATCTTCATCCCCATTGAATTTTTGCGTGAGTTTAGCAATTTGTACTGCCTTACTTCTAGGCTCTCTATCAGATGCGTGACGCATATTTTCCGCGATAGATCGACCTATGGTTTGAGCAAACGCTGCCAAGTCACCTATGTGAGGAGGCAGGGCCGGTGGAGGTACTCTTGAATCATATGTGGGAGAGGAAACGGTACCGGTCTTGGCATAAGTGTGGATGATGCAGGATATGGAACATAACCGGGCATAGGTCCACTCGGATAAGAGCTAGGGAGCGGCACTCGAGGAGCATAAGCAAGTGGTACTATTGGAGGTGTGGGGGCCATGTGTGCATAAGGGGCTAGAGCACATATGGTCGAGGCCCATATTAGGTACTACGACACTAGGTAGTGGCACTGCGCTAACCGTAGATGTCATCGGTACATTCTCTGTTAGGCTTATCCCCTGGAGTGAGCACTGTGTTTTCCCTTGATAGAGGGTTGAGCCAAGTTAGGGAAGCTAAAGTTGTCGCTCGGAGGCTCAGATTGCATAGAGACCCCAGGTGAAATGACATAAGATGGGTCCATGGGACTCATTAGAGGAGTCTCCATTTGTGATAGAGTAGGCTGTTGAGCCTTGCTCGTATCTAGAAATCTCATGGGGCCAGTTGAGAGTATATTTACCCCTCGGTTTTGCCTTTCTGATTGAATAATGCCATGGATAACATTACAGATCATTTTCTGTTGATCTTCGATGCTCGTGGCACTAGAGGTGGATTGTACAATCTCTATCCATCCTACATGGTAGGCGTGGCCAGAGTGTAGATCCGTCAACACCTCAGTGTGGAGGTCATATGTCCAATGATCATTAATGAACAATCCTTCTAGAGTCGACGTGTTAATGGTTTCTTGTGAGGTAGAAGCAATGTTGCTCCCCGTGGTTTTACTTGTCACCAACGGTACTCTAGAGGAACTCTGAAGGAGGCAACTCAACAGGGCCTTCTTGGTAAGAAGTTGGTAGGATATCCACATGGACACTCTTTGGGGTGTGGGGTCCACGTGCGATGTGAAAGGAGAGTCCACTTCCCCACCCCCTTTGTGCTTCATTTGCATCAGGTTCCGAGCGAGTAGCTCTACCTAATGTTTCCATGAAATGGCTAAACATACTAGTACTAGGCTGTGGAGCTTCGGGAGGTGCATGGCCTTCTCTCTCAGTGTTTTGGGTAGGGTATGCTTCCATGATTTCTGAGTCGGAGGAGGAGTCACTAGCGGCTATTTTAGGGTCTTGGGTGGTGCTACCTTGTGTCCCCGCTGAGGGTCTAGAGCTTATCGTGGATGGGTAATGGGTGTCCGTATGAACAGAGGCACCCTCAATATGCTCGTGTTCTAGAACTCGTCCAGAGCGTAAGTGCATGTGCTTTTGATACCCTACGGTGTCAAAAAGCTGCTCTAGGAGGCCTTGTGACTAGTTTTTAGCGTGTTTTTTGTTTGTTTTCTTGCTAGATTTTTTAGAGCGTGTCATGGAATGGGCCGTGTGATAGCTCGAAACGAGCGTATCGGTTAGAGGGTCGTGCCGTGCTTTACAGCCCTCCGTTTGGTCACTCTATGCCCTCGGAATCCCTAAAATTGTCAATTTCCAGTAGGGAACTAAGCCCAAACTAGAAAGTCTAAGGGTGCAAGTGGGAAGAGAAAGGAGGAGAGTGGAGGACTTGTCCCACATGCTCTCATTCTCTCTTGAGGGAGTAGGGTATATATATAAGAGTGAGTCTAGTATATATCATATGACAGAGGACTGAGGCTTGGGCTTGGGCTTGGGCTTGGGCTTGGGAAATTGATCCCGATCCCGATCTATCTTTTATACAAACCAACCCGTCCGTTTTAAGAGTCACGTTTTTTATTTTTGAAAAATTTCGCCGCCCACTCGCTCGCGTTTTTAATTTCCGAGTTTTTTTTCCTTTTTTTTTTTCCAAACACTTTTTTTTTTGATGCAGAAAATACAGAAATTGAAAAACGCGGAAATGCAGAAAATGCAGAAAATTACAGAAATTGCAGGAAAAAACGCAGAAAATGCAGAAAATGCAGAAAATTACAGAAATTGCAGGAAAAAACGCAGAAATTGCAGGAAAAACGCAGAAAATGCAGAAATTGCAGAAAATTAAAAAAAACGCAGAAATTGAAAACGCCGAACTTGAAAATGCAGAAATTGCGGAAATTGAAAACGCCGAACTTGAAAATGCAGAAATTGCGGAAATTGACAAAGACGAACTTGAAAATGCAGAAATTGCGGAAATTGAAAAAACGCAGACAATAGCAGAAATTGAAACTTGACAGCAATTGCAGAAAACGCAAAAAACAGAAACCTTCCACACACTCCTTCCCTGCCTTTCCTATGATAGAAATTGCACCACAAGGAAGCGTAAAGTGCTAACCGAGCTTAGTGTAGGGCATATCCCCGGCATCGGCGCCAAAAATGTGCGCTCCTTGCCGCACTGTCGAAGCAAGGGACTTGCCAATACACCGTATGCGAGCCACAAACGGCTCCAAGCACACAACAAGCCTAAACTAGCAAGCTCAAGAAAACAAAGGGTGTGTCACTCACCGCTCTACGCTCGCCTTCGTGGTAGATTCCTCGCCGCGATGAAGAAGAAGCTGCAGTCGTGCCGCGCTCAACCGCTTCGCCGCCGTCGTGCCTTCGTAATGCTCGATCGCACACACACTCTCCCTCTCTCTCTCTCTCTCACACACACACAAGGAGGTGAAGAAGAAGAAGATGGAGATGGAGCAAGAGCACTCTTCAATTGCACAAATGAGAGAATGAGTAAAAATTAGGTTTAGTTGGCTTTTATAGGAGCTCACCCCATTCACACTTGGGCGCCCATGCTTAGCCAACTAATCCCTTGAATGTCCAAGTTAAAGTGCCCCTCTCATCGGCGATCACTCTTACCCTTTTCCTATTGGACCGACAAGCCCGGTGCTTGACTCTACCAAATACATAATACACGTCCATCGTAGGTGATAGGTGTCCGTGAGCCGTGAGGGTTAACAACAATGCATGGGTAAGAGATTTACAAAACCGCTTGTTAAAAAATAGGGTGCCCCCACCAGAATCTAGGCAACCTCCAACGAGGCTTGAACCTCCGTTAGGCCTTGCCACACTGCTACATGCACCAAGAGAGACGTCCCATCTCTCACACTTGAGTGACTCTACATTGGTTCTTTTAAGTGTTGTAAGAGTGCTTAGGGGTGTGCACCTATAGGGGGTTCTACCGTAGAACGGTCGAAGGGTTAAAACCCCCGGGTTGCAGCCTTCTAATAAGAAGTTTAGGCCCTAGGGCTGGCCGCTGGTCCCTGGCCGGAACAGTGGAACCACTCAAGGATCTAGCGGCCGACGACGTAATAGACTTGTGAGAATAATATCCATCTTGTTTCCGTTATTAATAATTACTTTATCTGTAGTATAGTCTGTATAAGGCTCATTCGGTGTCCTCGTGTGGCGGGCACAAGCTGACGGACGCGTGTGTGCAAGGAATGGCTTCACAAGCTGACGGGCGCATGTGTGCAGGGAATTGCTAGCTCTAACAACCTCACATTCTCTAGCCAGGCCCGATCCCCGCACATCTCGGTCTAGAGGTGCACAGAGATTAGGACCACAGGGTAATAATCTTGTCTTTATTGATCAATGACTATATATTAAGGTTCTTGAAGTAATTTGTGTGCACTTTTGAAGTCCAGTTGCGTTTTTTCTACTATTAATTTGATGCTAGCTCTAACTTAACCTATAATCTAACTTAGCCTATAACATAACCCTAACCTAACTTATAACCTAAAACTAACCTAACCGAAGTCCGTTTGCGTTTTTAGAAGTACACGAGTCATCTTCGAAGTTCCATTGCGTTTTTTCTACTATTAATTTGATGACAGCTCTTACCTAACCTATAATCGTTATGCATAACCTATAATCTAACTTAACGTAAAACCTATACCTAACTTAACTTAATGTAACCTAACTTATAACCTAACCTAACCGAAGTCTGTTTGCGTTTTTAGAAGTATACGAGTCATCTTCGAAGTCCGATTGCGTTTTTACTACTATTAATTTAATGCTAGCTCTAATCTAACCTATAATCGTTATTTCTAACCTATAATCTAACCTAACGTAAAACCTATACCTAACTTAACTTAATGTAACCTATCTTATAACATCTACCTAACCTAACCTATTTGCGGTTTTAGAAGTCATCTTCGAAGTCCGATTGCATTTTTTCTACTATTAATTTGATGCTAGCTCTAACCTAACCTATAATCATTATGCCTAACCTATAATCTAACCTAACGTAAAACCTATACCTAACTTAATTTAATGTAACTTAACTTATAACAACTACCTAACCTATAAACTAACCTAACCGAAGTCCGTTTGCGTTTTTAGAAGTACACGAGTCATATTCGAAGTCCGTTTGTATTTTTTCGACTATTATGCCGTGGATAGCTCTACCTAACCTATAATCTCACTAACATATAACCTAAACCTAACCGAACCTAGCCTAACATAAAAACAACACAATGGTAGGGTCGGAAAACAACAAGCTATACAGCTTGCCCACAATGCATGTGTGATGTGGGCAAGCTCTATGGCTTGCCAATTTGGCAAATGGATCACCATTGTGTTGTTTTTAGAGTTGCGAAGCGATTTTATGGCCTAAAAACCGCTCGCAGATATATAGAAAACACAATGGAGAGCCGTTGGAAATATGACAAGCCATAGAGCTTGTCCACAGTGCATAAGCCTTGTGGGCAAGCTTTATGAATTGCCGTATTGTCAAACGGATCGCCATTGTGTTGTTTTTAGGGGCACGAGGTAATTTTAGCGCTTGAAATCGAAGTTCCATTGCGTTTTTCTACTATTAATTTGATGACAGCTCTTACCTAACCTATAATCGTTATGCATAACCTATAATCTAACTTAACGTAAAACCTATACCTAACTTAACTTAATGTAACCTAACTTATAACCTAACCTAACCGAAGTCTGTTTCGTTTTTAGAAGTATACGAGTCATCTTCGAAGTCCGATTGCGTTTTACTACTATTAATTTAATGCTAGCTCTAATCTAACCTATAATCGTATTTCTAACCTATAATCTAACCTAACGTAAAACCTATACCTAACTTAACTAATGTAAACCTATCTTATAACATCTACCTAACCTAACCTATTTGCGGTTTTAGAAGTCATCTTCGAAGTCCGATTGCATTTTTTCTACTATTAATTTGATGCTAGCTCTAACCTAACCTATATATCATTATGCCTAACCTATAATCTAACCTAACGTAAAACCTATAACCTAACTTAATTAATGTAACTTAACTTATAACAACTACCTAACCTATAAACTAACCTAACCGAAGTCCGTTGCGTTTTTAGAAGTACACGAGTCATATTCGAAGTCCGTTTGTATTTTTTCGACTATTATGCCGTGATAGCTCTACCTAACCTATAATCTCACTACATATAACCTAAACCTAACCGAACCTAGCCTAACATAAAAACACACAATGGTAGGGTCGGAAAACAACAAGCTATACAGCTTGCCCACAATGCATGTGTGATGTGGCAAGCTCTATGCTTGCCAATTTGGCAAATGGATCACCATTGTGTTGTTTTTTAGAGTTGCGAAGCGATTTTATTGCCTAAAAAACCGCTCGCATATATAAGAAAACACAAATGGAGAGCCTTGGAAATATACAAGCCATAGACTGTCCACAGTGCATAAGCCTTGTGGGCAAGCTTTATGAAACAATAATTTTTCTTTTTCTTCATTATTAAACTAATTTGTAATTTATAAATAAAAGCATTAATTTTCATTTTAATTTTGAAAGTTTTAAATTTTTTTGAAGGTTTGAGAAAACTCACATTCGTCCTATTTGAGCAATGTATGTTGTTGTAAAAGTCCTGTAACCTGCAAAACAAAAACGCACACACAAACACAAAGTTAAACCCTAAATCCTAAATCTACAAGTAAACATGAAAAAAAATCTTACCTTAGTGTTATGCGCTAACCCACAAGCAAGATTAGCACCTCTGACGGCGTGTATCGTAGTAGATCTGTGAGCATCTTTAGTTTTGAAAAGCAACTATGTGCGATAATGGGCTTGGTAATAGGCGCGGATATACTTTTGCAACTATTACCGCACCTATTATTGATCGATAAGTCATTATCACAGCATTCTCGCTGGTATATATTACCGCTCACGCAAACTTTTTTATTTCTATTTTTCTTCGTTAAACCGAGGAAATGATGGCGGTTCTGGACTTAGGCTCTTACACTGCAGCTAGGATTTTTGTAGAGGTTGCAACTTATTCTAGCTACATGCGATGCATGTAGCCAGTCAACAAAACCCTCTGTTTGAAGTGCTTGTAGCCCAAACATCCCCCATAGCCACTTGGGGAGACAAGACTCTTACTTTTCATTTTGAAGGCCATTTTTATAGTCCTTATCTAGAATAATACCCCCAAATTGAGGACACGATCCAAAAATTTGGACCATTGGTGATCAAATAAGAATGAGCAGAGAGCACGAAATTCAATAGGCTTGTAGTATCAGCAGCAAAGGGGAAACTCTTCGTGATTAAACTTCGACAATGCATGGGTAAGAGATTTACAAAACCGCTTGTTAAAAAATAGGGTGCCCCACCAGAATCTAGGCAACCTCCAACGAGGCTTGAACCTCCGTCAGGCCTTGCCACACTGCTACATGCACCAAGAGAGACGTCCCATCTCTCACACTTGAGTGACTCTACATTGGTTCTTTTAAGTGTTGTAAGAGTGCTTAGGGGTGTGCACCTATAGGGGTTCTACCGTAGAACGGTCGAAGGGTTAAAACCCCCGGGTTGCAGCCTTCTAATAAGAAGTTTAGGCCCTAGGGCTGGCCGCTGGTCCCTGGCCGGAACAGTGGAACCACTCAAGGATCTAGCGGCCGACGACGTAATAGACTTGTGAGAATAATATCCATCTTGTTTCCCTTATTAATAATTACTTTATCTGTAGTATAGTCTGTATAAGGCTCATTCGGTGTCCTCGTGTGGCGGGCACAAGCTGACGGGCGCGTGTGTGCAAGGAATGGCTTCACAAGCTGACGGGCGCGTGTGTGCAGGGAATTGCTAGCTCTAACAACCTCACATTCTCTAGCCAGGCCCGATCCCGGCACACCTCGGTCTAGAGGTGCACAAAGATTAGGACCACAGGGTAATAATCTTGTCTTTATTGATCATTGACTATATATTAAGGTTCTTGAAGTAATTTGTGTGCACTTTTGAAGTCCAGTTGCGTTTTTTCTACTATTAATTTGATGCTAGCTCTAACTTAACCTATAATCTAACTTAACCTATAACATAACCCTAACCTAACTTAATGTAACCTAACTTATAACCTAAACCTAACCTAACCGAAGTCCATTTGCGTTTTTAGAAGTACACGAGTCATCTTCGAAGTTCGATTGCGTTTTCTCTACTATTAATTTGACGATAGCTCTTACCTAACCTATAATCGTTATGCATAACCTATAATCTAACTTAACGTAAAACCTATACCTAACTTAACTTAATGTAACCTAACTTATAACCTAACCTAACCGAAGTCTGTTTGCGTTTTTAGAAGTATACGAGTCATCTTCGAAGTCCGATTGCGTTTTTACTACTATTAATTTAACGCTAGCTCTAATCTAACCTATAATCGTTATTTCTAACCTATAATCTAACCTAACGTAAAACCTATACCTAACTTAACTTAATGTAACCTATCTTATAACATCTACCTAACCTAACCTATTTGCGGTTTTAGAAGTCATCTTCGAAGTCCGATTGCGTTTTTTCTACTATTAATTTGATGCTAGCTCTAACCTAACCTATAATCATTATGCCTAACCTATAATCTAACCTAACGTAAAACCTATACCTAACTTAATTTAATGTAACCTAACTTATAACAACTACCTAACCTATAAACTAACCTAACCGAAGTCCGTTTGCGTTTTTAGAAGTACACGAGTCATATTCGAAGTCCGTTTGTATTTTTTCGACTATTATGCCGTGGATAGCTCTACCTAACCTATAATCTCACTAACATATAACCTAAACCTAACCGAACCTAGCCTAACATAAAAACAACACAATGGTAGGGTCGGAAAACAACAAGCCATACAGCTTGCCCACAATGCATGTGTGATGTGGGCAAGCTCTATGGCTTGCCAATTTGGCAAATGGATCACCATTGTGTTGTTTTTAGAGTTGCGAAGCGATTTTATGGCCTAAAAACCGCTCGCAGATATATAGAAAACACAATGGCGAGCCGTTGGAAATATGACAAGCCATAGAGCTTGTCCACAGTGCATAAGCCTTGTGGGCAAGCTTTATGAATTGCCGTATTGTCAAACGGATCGCCATTGTGTTGTTTTTAGGGGCACGAGGTAATTTTAGCGCTTGAAAATCGCTCGCAAACATATAGACAACACCACGACGAGCCGTTTGGCAATACGGAAAGCCATAAAGCTTGCGCACAATGCATATGCATTGTAAGCAAGATCTATGGCTTGTCGTATTGCCAAACGGCTCGCCATGGTGCTATTTTAGGACTTGAAAACCGCTCGCGGACATATAAACAACACAATAGCAAGCCGTTGGCAATACGGAAAGCCATAGAGATTGCCCATAATGCATATGTGTTGTGGGTAAGCTTTATGGCTTGCCGTATTGACGAACGGATCGCCATTGTGTTGTTTTTAATATGCGTTGTGGGTAAGCTCTATAGCTTGCCGTATTGTCGAACGTAGCTTAGCCTAACTTAACCTAATGTAGCTTTACCTAACCTAGCCTAACATAACCTAACGTAACTAAACCTAACGTAGATTAACTTAACCTAACTTGTTTTTTTAAATATGCGCTGTGGGTAAGCTCTCTAGCTTGCAGTATTATCTAACGTAGCTTAACCTAACTTAACATAATGTAGCTTTACCTAACCCAGCCTAACATAACCTAACGTAACTAAACCTAACGTAGATTAACTTAACCTAACCTAATTTAATATAACTTAACCTAACGTAGCTTAACTTAATCTAACTTAACGTATAAGATAACCTAACCTAACCTAACGTATAACGTAACATAACAACGTAGCTTAATTTAACGTAACTTAATCTAATCTAACTTAACTTATAACCTAAACTTAACCTAAATCCATAAATCCCATCAACTACATAACTTGAAAAACGACATAATTCAATAAAAATTTCTTCAAAACAAGATTTCTTCATAAACTTAAACAATTTTTTTTCATAATTTAAAATAAAACTTCACATAACAAATCCTAATTTCTTTTAAAACATTGAATGTTTAAAGCATGAAATTTTCTTTTCTTAATATACAAAGTAATTTAAATAAACTTAATATGCATTTGAAGGTTTGAGAACTCACATTCGTCCTATTTGAGCAATGAAAGTTGTTGTAAAAGTCCTGTAACCTGCAAAAACGCACACACAAACACAAAGTTAAACCCTAAATCCTAAATCTACAAGTAAACATGAAAAAAATCTTACCTTAGTGTTATGCGCTAACCCACAAGCAAGATTAGCACCTCTGACGGCGTGTATCGTAGTAGATCTGTGAGCATCTTTAGTTTTGAAAAGCAACTATGTGCGATAATGGGCTTGGTAATAGGCGCGGATATACTTTTGCAACTATTACCGCACCTATTATTGATCGATAAGTCATTATCACAGCATTCTCGCTGGTATATATTACCGCTCACGCAAAATTTTTTATTTCTATTTTTCTTCGTTAAACCGAGGCAATGATGGCGGTTCTGGACTTAGGCTCTTACACTGCAGCTAGGATTTTTGTAGAGGTTGCAACTTATTCTAGCTACATGCGATGCATGTAGCCAGTCAACAAAACCCTCTGTTTGAAGTGCTTGTAGCCCAAACATCCCCCATAGCCACTTGGGGAGACAAGACTCTTACTTTTCATTTTGAAGGCCATTTTTATAGTCCTTATCTAGAATAATACCCCCAAATTGAGGACACGATCCAAAAATTTGGACCATTGGTGATCAAATAAGAATGAGCAGGAGCACGAAATTCAATAGGCTTGTAGTATCAGCAGCAAAGGGGAAACTCTTCGTGATTAAACTTCGACAATGCATGGGTAAGAGATTTACAAAACCGCTTGTTAAAAAATAGGGTGCCCCCACCAGAATCTAGGCAACCTCCAACGAGGCTTGAACCTCCGTCAGGCCTTGCCACACTGCTACATGCACCAAGAGAGACGTCCCATCTCTCACACTTGAGTGACTCTACATTGGTTCTTTTAAGTGTTGTAAGAGTGCTTAGGGGTGTGCACCTATAGGGGGTTCTACCGTAGAACGGTCGAAGGGTTAAAACCCCCGGGTTGCAGCCTTCTAATAAGAAGTTTAGGCCCTAGGGCTGGCCGCTGGTCCCTGGCCGGAACAGTGGAACCACTCAAGGATCTAGCGGCCGACGACGTAATAGACTTGTGAGAATAATATCCATCTTGTTTCCCTTATTAATAATTACTTTATCTGTAGTATAGTCTGTATAAGGCTCATTCGGTGTCCTCGTGTGGCGGGCACAAGTTGACGGGCGTGTGTGTGCAAGGAATGGCTTCACAAGCTGACGGGCGCGTGTGTGCAGGGAATTGCTAGCTCTAACAACCTCACATTCTCTAGCCAGGCCCGATCCCCGCACACCTCGGTCTAGAGGTGCACAGAGATTAGGACCACAGGGTAATAATCTTGTCTTTAATTATTGATCAATGACTATATATTAAGGTTCTTGAAGTAAATTGTGTGCACTTTTGAAGTCCAGTTGCATTTTTTCTACTATTAATTTGATGCTAGCTCTAACTTAATTAACCTATAATCTAACTTAACCTATAACATAACCCTAACCTAACTTAATGTAACCTAACTTATAACCTAAAACGAACCTAACCGAAGTCCGTTTGCGTTTTTAGAAGTACACGAGTCATCTTCGAAGTTCCATTGCGTTTTTTTCTACTATTAATTTGATGACAGCTCTTACCTAACCTATAATCGTTATGCATAACCTATAATCTAACTTAACGTAAAACCTATACCTAACTTAACTTAATGTAACCTAACTTATAACCTAACCTAATCGAAGTCTGTTTGCGTTTTTAGAAGTATACGAGTCATCTTCGAAGTCCGATTGCGTTTTTACTACTATTAATTTAACGCTAGCTCTAATCTAACCTATAATCGTTATTTCTAACCTATAATCTAACCTAACGTAAAACCTATACCTAACTTAACTTAATGTAACCTATCTTATAACATCTACCTAACCTAACCTATTTGCGGTTTTAGAAGTCATCTTCGAAGTCCGATTGCGTTTTTTCTACTATTAATTTGATGCTAGCTCTAACCTAACCTATAATCATTATGCCTAACCTATAATCTAACCTAACGTAAAACCTATACCTAACTTAATTTAATGTAACCTAACTTATAACAACTACCTAACCTATAAACTAACCTAACCGAAGTCCGTTTGCGTTTTTAGAAGTACACGAGTCATATTCGAAGTCCGTTTGTATTTTTTCGACTATTATGCCGTGGATAGCTCTACCTAACCTATAATCTCACTAACATATAACCTAAACCTAACCGAACCTAGCCTAACATAAAAACAACACAATGGTAGGGTCGGAAAACAACAAGCCATACAGCTTGCCCACAATGCATGTGTGATGTGGGCAAGCTCTATGGCTTGCCAATTTGGCAAATGGATCACCATTGTGTTGTTTTTAGAGTTGCGAAGCGATTTTATGGCCTAAAAACCGCTCGCAGATATATAGAAAACACAATGGCGAGCCGTTGGAAATATGACAAGCCATAGAGCTTGTCCACAGTGCATAAGCCTTGTGGGCAAGCTTTATGAATTGCCGTATTGTCAAACGGATCGCCATTGTGTTGTTTTTAGGGGCACGAGGTAATTTTAGCGCTTGAAAATCGCTCGCAAACATATAGACAACACCACGACGAGCCGTTTGGCAATACGGAAAGCCATAAAGCTTGCGCACAATGCATATGCATTGTAAGCAAGATCTATGGCTTGTCGTATTGCCAAACGGCTCGCCATGGTGCTATTTTAGGACTTGAAAACCGCTCGCGGACATATAAACAACACAATAGCAAGCCGTTGGCAATACGGAAAGCCATAGAGATTGCCCATAATGCATATGTGTTGTGGGTAAGCTTTATGGCTTGCCGTATTGACGAACGGATCGCCATTGTGTTGTTTTTAATATGCGTTGTGGGTAAGTTCTATAGCTTGCCGTATTGTCGAACGTAGCTTAGCCTAACTTAACCTAATGTAGCTTTACCTAACCTAGCCTAACATAACCTAACGTAACTAAACCTAACGTAGATTAACTTAACCTAACTTGTTTTTTTAAATATGCGCTGTGGGTAAGCTCTCTAGCTTGCAGTATTATCTAACGTAGCTTAACCTAACTTAACATAATGTAGCTTTACCTAACCCAGCCTAACATAACCTAACGTAACTAAACCTAACGTAGATTAACTTAACCTAACCTAATTTAATATAACTTAACCTAACGTAGCTTAACTTAATCTAACTTAACGTATAAGATAACCTAACCTAACCTAACGTATAACGTAACATAACAACGTAGCTTAATTTAACGTAACTTAATCTAATCTAACTTAACTTATAACCTAAACTTAACCTAAATCCATAAATCCCATCAACTACATAACTTGAAAAACGACATAATTCAATAAAAATTTCTTCAAAACAAGATTTCTTCATAAACTTAAACAATTTTTTTTCATAATTTAAAATAAAACTTCACATAACAAATCCTAATTTCTTTTAAAACATTGAATGTTTAAAGCATGAAATTTTCTTTTCTTAATATACAAAGTAATTTAAATAAACTTAATATGCATTTGAAGGTTTGAGAACTCACATTCGTCCTATTTGAGCAATGAAAGTTGTTGTAAAAGTCCTGTAACCTGCAAAAACGCACACACAAACACAAAGTTAAACCCTAAATCCTAAATCTACAAGTAAACATGAAAAAAATCTTACCTTAGTGTTATGCGCTAACCCACAAGCAAGATTAGCACCTCTGACGGCGTGTATCGTAGTAGATCTGTGAGCATCTTTAGTTTTGAAAAGCAACTATGTGCGATAATGGGCTTGGTAATAGGCGCGGATATACTTTTGCAACTATTACCGCACCTATTATTGATCGATAAGTCATTATCACAGCATTCTCGCTGGTATATATTACCGCTCACGCAAAATTTTTTATTTCTATTTTTCTTCGTTAAACCGAGGCAATGATGGCGGTTCTGGACTTAGGCTCTTACACTGCAGCTAGGATTTTTGTAGAGGTTGCAACTTATTCTAGCTACATGCGATGCATGTAGCCAGTCAACAAAACCCTCTGTTTGAAGTGCTTGTAGCCCAAACATCCCCCATAGCCACTTGGGGAGACAAGACTCTTACTTTTCATTTTGAAGGCCATTTTTATAGTCCTTATCTAGAATAATACCCCCAAATTGAGGACACGATCCAAAAATTTGGACCATTGGTGATCAAATAAGAATGAGCAGGAGCACGAAATTCAATAGGCTTGTAGTATCAGCAGCAAAGGGGAAACTCTTCGTGATTAAACTTCGACAATGCATGGGTAAGAGATTTACAAAACCGCTTGTTAAAAAATAGGGTGCCCCCACCAGAATCTAGGCAACCTCCAACGAGGCTTGAACCTCCGTCAGGCCTTGCCACACTGCTACATGCACCAAGAGAGACGTCCCATCTCTCACACTTGAGTGACTCTACATTGGTTCTTTTAAGTGTTGTAAGAGTGCTTAGGGGTGTGCACCTATAGGGGGTTCTACCGTAGAACGGTCGAAGGGTTAAAACCCCCGGGTTGCAGCCTTCTAATAAGAAGTTTAGGCCCTAGGGCTGGCCGCTGGTCCCTGGCCGGAACAGTGGAACCACTCAAGGATCTAGCGGCCGACGACGTAATAGACTTGTGAGAATAATATCCATCTTGTTTCCCTTATTAATAATTACTTTATCTGTAGTATAGTCTGTATAAGGCTCATTCGGTGTCCTCGTGTGGCGGGCACAAGTTGACGGGCGTGTGTGTGCAAGGAATGGCTTCACAAGCTGACGGGCGCGTGTGTGCAGGGAATTGCTAGCTCTAACAACCTCACATTCTCTAGCCAGGCCCGATCCCCGCACACCTCGGTCTAGAGGTGCACAGAGATTAGGACCACAGGGTAATAATCTTGTCTTTAATTATTGATCAATGACTATATATTAAGGTTCTTGAAGTAAATTGTGTGCACTTTTGAAGTCCAGTTGCATTTTTTCTACTATTAATTTGATGCTAGCTCTAACTTAATTAACCTATAATCTAACTTAACCTATAACATAACCCTAACCTAACTTAATGTAACCTAACTTATAACCTAAAACGAACCTAACCGAAGTCCGTTTGCGTTTTTAGAAGTACACGAGTCATCTTCGAAGTTCCATTGCGTTTTTTCTACTATTAATTTGATGACAGCTCTTACCTAACCTATAATCGTTATGCATAACCTATAATCTAACTTAACGTAAAACCTATACCTAACTTAACTTAATGTAACCTAACTTATAACCTAACCTAATCGAAGTCTGTTTGCGTTTTTAGAAGTATACGAGTCATCTTCGAAGTCCGATTGCGTTTTTACTACTATTAATTTAACGCTAGCTCTAATCTAACCTATAATCGTTATTTCTAACCTATAATCTAACCTAACGTAAAACCTATACCTAACTTAACTTAATGTAACCTATCTTATAACATCTACCTAACCTAACCTATTTGCGGTTTTAGAAGTCATCTTCGAAGTCCGATTGCGTTTTTTCTACTATTAATTTGATGCTAGCTCTAACCTAACCTATAATCATTATGCCTAACCTATAATCTAACCTAACGTAAAACCTATACCTAACTTAATTTAATGTAACCTAACTTATAACAACTACCTAACCTATAAACTAACCTAACCGAAGTCCGTTTGCGTTTTTAGAAGTACACGATTCATATTCGAAGTCCGTTTGTATTTTTTCGACTATTATGCCGTGGATAGCTCTACCTGACCTATAATCTCACTAACATATAACCTAAACCTAACCGAACCTAGCCTAACATAAAAACAACACAATGGTAGGGTCGGAAAACAACAAGCCATACAGCTTGCCCACAATGCATGTGTGATGTGGGCAAGCTCAATGGCTTGCCAATTTGGCAAATGGATCACCATTTTGTTGTTTTTAGAGTTGCGAAGCGATTTTATGGCCTAAAAACCGCTCGCAGATATATAGAAAACACAATGGCGAGCCGTTGGAAATATGACAAGCCATAGAGCTTGTCCACAGTGCATAAGCCTTGTGGGCAAGCTTTATGAATTGCCGTATTGTCAAACGGATCGCCATTGTGTTGTTTTTAGGGGCACGAGGTAATTTTAGCGCTTGAAAATCGCTCGCAAACATATAGACAACACCACGACGAGCCGTTTGGCAATACGGAAAGCCATAAAGCTTGCCCACAATGCATATGCATTGTAAGCAAGATCTATGGCTTGTCGTATTGCCAAACGGCTCGCCATGGTGCTATTTTAGGACTTGAAAACCGCTCGCGGACATATAAACAACACAATAGCAAGCCGTTGGCAATACGGAAAGCCATAGAGATTGCCCATAATGCATATGTATTGTGGGTAAGCTTTATGGCTTGCCGTATTGACGAACGGATCGCCACTGTGTTGTTTTTAATATGCGTTGTGGGTAAGCTCTATAGCTTGCCGTATTGTCGAACGTAGCTTAGCCTAACTTAACCTAATGTAGCTTTACCTAACCTAGCCTAACATAACCTAACGTAATCAAACCTAATGTAGATTAACTTAACCTAACCTGTTTTTTTAAATATGCGCTGTGGGTAAGCTCTATAGCTTGCCGTATTATCTAACGTAGCTTAACCTAACTTAACATAATGTAGCTTTACCTAACCCAGCCTAACATAACCTAACGTAACTAAACCTAACGTAGATTAACTTAACCTAACCTAACTTAATATAACTTAACCTAACGTAGCTTAACTTAATCTAACTTAACGTATAAGATAACCTAACCTAACCTAACGTATAACCTAACATAACAACGTAGCTTAATTTAACGTAACTTAATCTAATCTAACTTAACTTATAACCTAAACTTAACCTAAATCCATAAATCCCATCAACTACATAACTTGAAAAACGACATAATTCAATAAAAATTTCTTCAAAACAAGATTTTTTCATAAACTTAAACAAATTTTTTTCATAATTTAAAATAAAACTTCACATAACAAATCCTAATTTCTTTTAAAACATTGAAAGTTTAAAGCATGAAATTTTCTTTTCTTAATATACAAAGTAATTTAAATAAACTTAATATGCATTTGAAGGTTTGAGAACTCACATTCGTCCTATTTGAGCAATGAAAGTTGTTGTAAAAGTCCTGTAACCTGCAAAAATGCACACACAAACACAAAGTTAAACCCTAAATCCTAAATCTACAAGTAAACATGAAAAAAATCTTACCTTAGTGTTATGCGCTAACCCACAAGCAAGAGTAGCACCTCTGACGGCGTGTATCGTAGTAGATCTGTGAGCATCTTTAGTTTTGAAAAGCAACTATGTGCGATAATGGGCTTGGTAATAGGCGCGGATATACTTTTGCAACTATTACCGCACCTATTATTGATCGATAAGTCATTATCACAGCATTCTCGCTGGTATATATTACCGCTCATGCAAACTTTTTTATTTCTATTTTTCTTCGTTAAACCGAGGCAATGATGGCGGTTCTGGACTTAGGCTCTTACACTGCAGCTAGGATTTTTGTAGAGGTTGCAACTTATTCTAGCTACATGCGATGCATGTAGCCAGTCAACAAAACCCTCTGTTTGAAGTGCTTGTAGCCCAAACATCCCCCATAGCCACTTGGGGAGACAAGACTCTTACTTTTCATTTTGAAGGCCATTTTTATAGTCCTTATCTAGAATAATACCCCCAAATTGAGGACACGATCCAAAAATTTGGACCATTGGTGATCAAATAAGAATGAGCAGGAGCACGAAATTCAATAGGCTTGTAGTATCAGCAGCAAAGGGGAAACTCTTCGTGATTAAACTTCGACAATGCATGGGTAAGAGATTTACAAAACCGCTTGTTAAAAAATAGGGTGCCCCCACCAGAATCTAGGCAACCTCCAACGAGGCTTGAACCTCCGTCAGGCCTTGCCACACTGCTACATGCACCAAGAGAGACGTCCCATCTCTCACACTTGAGTGACTCTACATTGGTTCTTTTAAGTGTTGTAAGAGTGCTTAGGGGTGTGCACCTATAGGGGGTTCTACCGTAGAACGGTCGAAGGGTTAAAACCCCCGGGTTGCAGCCTTCTAATAAGAAGTTTAGGCCCTAGGGCTGGCCGCTGGTCCCTGGCCGGAACAGTGGAACCACTCAAGGATCTAGCGGCCGACGACGTAATAGACTTGTGAGAATAATATCCATCTTGTTTCCCTTATTAATAATTACTTTATCTGTAGTATAGTCTGTATAAGGCTCATTCGGTGTCCTCGTGTGGCGGGCACAAGCTGACGGGCGCGTGTGTGCAAGGAATGGCTTCACAAGCTGACGGGCGCGTGTGTGCAGGGAATTGCTAGCTCTAACAACCTCACATTCTCTAGCCAGGCCCGATCCCGGCACACCTCGGTCTAGAGGTGCACAGAGATTAGGACCACAGGGTAATAATCTTGTCTTTATTGATCAATGACTATATATTAAGGTTCTTGAAGTAATTTGTGTGCACTTTTGAAGTCCAGTTGCGTTTTTTCTACTATTAATTTGATGCTAGCTCTAACTTAACCTATAATCTAACTTAACCTATAACATAACCCTAACCTAACTTAATGTAACCTAACTTATAACCTAAACCTAACCTAACCGAAGTCCGTTTGCGTTTTTAGAAGTACACGAGTCATCTTCGAAGTTCGATTGCGTTTTTTCTACTATTAATTTGACGATAGCTCTTACCTAACCTATAATCGTTATGCATAACCTATAATCTAACTTAACGTAAAACCTATACCTAACTTAACTTAATGTAACCTAACTTATAACCTAACCTAACCGAAGTCTGTTTGCGTTTTTAGAAGTATACGAGTCATCTTCGAAGTCCGATTGTGTTTTTACTACTATTAATTTAACGCTAGCTCTAATCTAACCTATAATCGTTATTTCTAACCTATAATCTAACCTAACGTAAAACCTATACCTAACTTAACTTAATGTAACCTATCTTATAACATCTACCTAACCTAACCTATTTGCGGTTTTAGAAGTCATCTTCGAAGTCCGATTGCGTTTTTTCTACTATTAATTTGATGCTAGCTCTAACCTAACCTATAATCATTATGTCTAACCTATAATCTAACCTAACGTAAAACCTATACCTAACTTAATTTAATGTAACCTAACTTATAACAACTACCTGACTTATAAACTAACCTAACCGAAGTCGGTTTGCGTTTTTAGAAGTACACGAGTCATATTCGAAGTCCGTTTGTATTTTTTCGACTATTATGCCGTGGATAGCTCTACCTAACCTATAATCTCACTAACATATAACCTAAACCTAACCGAACCTAGCCTAACATAAAAACAACACAATGGTAGGGTCGAAAAACAACAAGCCATACAGCTTGCCCACAATGCATGTGTGATGTGGGGAAGCTCTATGGCTTGCCAATTTGGCAAATGGATCACCATTGTGTTGTTTTTAGAGTTGCGAAGCGATTTTATGGCCTAAAAATCGCTCGCAGATATATAGAGAACACAATGGCGAGCCGTTGGAAATATGACAAGCCATAGAGCTTGTCCACAGTGCATAAGGCTTGTGGACAAGCTTTATGAATTTCCGTATTGTCAAACGGATCGCCATTGTGTTGTTTTTAGGGGCACGAGGTAATTTTAGGGCTTAAAAATCGCTCGCAAACATATAGACAACACCACGACGAGCCGTTTGGCAATACGGAAAGCCATAAAGCTTGCCCACAATGCATATGCATTGTAAGCAAGATCTATGGCTTGTCGTATTGCCAAACGGCTCGCCATGGTGCTATTTTAGGACTTGAAAACCGTTCGCGGACATATAAACAACACAATACCAAGCCGTTGGCAATACGGAGATCCATAGAGATTGCCCATAATGCATATGTGTTGTGGGTAAGCTTTATGGCTTGTCGTATTGACGAACGGATCGCCATTGTGTTGTTTTTAATATGCGTTGTGGGTAAGCTCTATAGCTTGCCGTATTGTCGAACGTAGCTTAGCATAACTTAACCTAATGTAGCTTTACCTAACCTAGCCTAACATAACCTAACGTAACTAAACCTAACGTAGATTAACTTAACCTAATCCGTTTTTTTAAATATGCGCTGTGGGTAAGCTCTATAGCTTGCCGTATTATCTAACGTAGCTTAACCTAACTTAACATAATGTAGCTTTACCTAACTCAGCCTAACATAACTTAACGTAACTAAACCTAACGTAGATTAACTTAACCTAACCTAACTTAATATAACTTAACCTAACATAGCTTAACTTAATCTAACTTAACGTATAAGATAACCTAACATAACCTAACGTATAACCTAACATAACAACGTAGCTTAATTTAACGTAACTTAATCTAATCTAACTTAACTTATAACCTAAACTTAACTTAAATCCATAAATCCCATCAACTACATAACTTGAAAAATGACATAATTCAATAAAAATTTCTTCAAAACAAGATTTTTTCATAAACTTAAACAAATTTTTTTCATAATTTAAAATAAAACTTCACATAACAAATCCTAATTTCTTTTAAAACATTGAAAGTTTAAAGCATGAAATTTTCTTTTCTTAATATACAAAGTAATTTAAATAAACTTAATATGCATTTAAAGGTTTGAGAACTCACATTCGTCCTATTTGAACAATGAAAGTTGTTGTAAAAGTCCTGTAACCTACAAAAACGCACACACAAACACAAAGTTAAACCTTAAATCCTAAATCTACAAGTAAACATGAAAAAAATCTTACCTTAGTGTTATGCGCTAACCCACAAGCAAAATTAGCACCTCTGACGGCGTGTATCGTAGTAGATCTGTGAGAGATGGTGAAGAGGAGAGCTTGAGATGTGACGCAAGAACTAAGAGAAATGCGCAGAGAAAGCCCTCGATTTCGGTTTAAAAATAGGGTGCCAATACACATTTACTAACCCCCACCAGAATCTAGGCAACCTCCAACGAGGCTTGAACCTCCGTCAGGCCTTGCCACACTGCTACATGCACCAAGAGAGACGTCCCATCTCTCACACTTGAGTGACTCTACATTGGTTCTTTTAAGTGTTGTAAGAGTGCTTAGGGGTGTGCACCTATAGGGGGTTCTACCGTAGAATGGTCGAAGGGTTAAAACCCCCGGGTTGCAGCCTTCTAATAAGAAGTTTAGGCCCTAGGGCTGGCCGCTGGTCCCTAGGAGTGTGCACCTATAGGGGGTTCCACGGTAGAATGGTTAAAACCAGGCTCAAGGAGCTAGCGGACGGCGTAAGAAGACAAGCAATTAACAATTACTTGTTTCCGTTATTAGTAATTACTTTATTAATAAGACAACCATCTTGTTTCCGTTATTAATAATTAGTTTATCTGCAGTACAAGGCTCATTCGGTGTCCTCGTGTGGCGGGCACAAGCTGACGGGCGCGTGTGTGCAGGGAATGGCTTCCTCATGCCGTACTCACACCCACAATCGCTACACACCTAGGCCTCGCTCCTCGCACAGCCGGGAAGCCGGGCTGCACAGATGCGCGGGGTCTCGCTCCAATCGATACGTCCACGTGTCCTTCGTCGGCCTGGCCACTGGCTGCGTGGACCGAAACCGAATCCGGATATCGATCGCTCAATATACCTCAGAAGAATAATGCTCGACTTTGGATGCGGGTCAACTGCGGGTGTACGTGGTCACCACAGAGAAGACAGATGCATGCTCGCTTCTCTTGGTCCATTCTGCCTCCGTATATAAGGCGCGAAGCAGGTAGTCGACGCTTCAGGTCAACCTGGGAGGTGCTCCCATAATCACATCCACTTCCAGCCTGCTCGCCACTTTTTTCACGCTACATCTATAATTGCAGTTATACGCTAGAACGGACAGTACTGGCGCTGAATGTGATGTGATCCCAGGAGTCGATCAACGGAGCAGCAGGAGGCGCACGCCAGACAGGCCGGGTACAATCTTCATTGCTATTATGGAGGCGCAGCTTCGTCTTCTCATCATCGCCAAGCATGCCCTGCAGAGCGTCATGTGCGCAGCTAGCCTCTTGTGGCTGTGCTGGTGGCTGGTGTCGTCGGAGCCCATGAAGGACCCCAAGTACTTCGACAGGCTCGAGGAGAGCAGGCCCTCTCGATTCTTTCGAGTGGATGGCAAATACGGTAAATATACATTTCTCCGATCACTTCTTATTGTATGTTGTATATGCTGCTCCTGCAGTTCTACGTCCCCTAAAGCGGTAAATTACTATAAGGACACAGTGACGCTGCTAATGATATTGTTGCATCGCAGGTCTGGTAATCATATATCAGGCCATGCCTGTCGTTGTGGTGGCGCTTCTCAGTTTCGGACTGATAGAGGTCAGGAAAAAAATCAAGTATGTGGACCAGCTGTCGCTCTCTGAATTCTACGGGAATATTGTAGTCATGATCGTAAACCAATGAAGAAAAGAAAATGTGTCATGGCATTGATTATTGCATCAACCTGCAGGTCCTTGGAGCGAAAAAGCGGCTCGGAATTTTCCGGAGCGTCCGGCGACAGTGGTAAGTGGGCGCAGTCCGCCCACGCTACCAGGCCCGCTCGCCCAAGCGTTGTCACGTACCCTTTGGTGGTCCGAACCGGGTGGTGGAACCCTTTCGGAGTGCTGACGGCGGCAGAGGCGCTCGCCATTGTAGGCGTGCTCTTTCTAGTGCTTTACAGCTATGGCCGCCTCACCAAACTGGACTTCAGGGAACTCGAAGAGAGATACCATTCTGATCCCAAGTTGAGCCTTACAAGGCCGCTGTGAGTCATAATATACGTCCTTCCTCTCATCATCGTGCATACAGTTAGTTGCCTTTATAAGTGTAGAACTGATGGCCCGGCGTGCCCCAGTTCAGCTGCCCACCATATAAGCATAGCTAGTAGGCGGGTCAGCTACTGCTAGCACTGCCCATACGTGTTTTAGTGCTGACGATACTAATTGGGTGGCGGTGAATATGGTGGTGCAGGAGTCTAGCAAAATTGAACCGAGCAGCAGAGAATTTAGGTCGAGCGGCGCTCATACCGTTTGCCTTGCTTTGGATCCCCGTGTCTCGAGGGTCTCCGCTGCTGCGGGCAATGAAGGTGCCGTACGAGCATGCGGTCAAGTATCACATCTGGCTGGCGGTCTCTGCGCTCACGCTCCTGACTGCACATAGTGTGCTCTACATCGTTTACTATTACGAGACGGACAGCGCGTATAAGGTAGGAGGTCTTGCAATATTGAGGATCGAATTAGGAGCAGCCTAATATAGATATTGTATATCATGATAATTAGAGCAACTGCTTACGAGAATCTAATTAGTTTGTCTTCACTGTCATGTCATGAACATATGATGGACTTGGTAGATACTCGAATGGGTGACAGAACGAGAGAGGTGCTCCTTGGTGGCAGGGCTGGTGGCTTGGCTAGCTGGGTTGTTGATGTGGGTAACCTCCCTCTCCTACTTCCGACGGAGGTGGTACGAGATCTTCTTCAGCGTGCACCACCTCTACGTGGTGTTTCTCCTCTTCTGGCTCTACCATGTCATGTATACCATTCACTTCTTCATTGTGCCGGTCCTTCTTTTTGTCATCGATCGCTTCCTGCGCATGGTTCAGTCGAGACAGTCCGTGGATGTGCTGTCCGCTACAGTGCTGGAGTCCGGTGCCATTCAGCTCCGCATTGCTACAAACCTTGAAAGCACTGGAGGTACGTACGCCGATAAAAATTCTGTAAATAGTCACGTAGCACGATCCTCTCAGAATAATTCGAGATTCTATGCATGATTACACCCAAAGTGGCATGTTAAAAGTGTGCAATATTGTGTGCAATCGCGTCAATTGAAAACAGCAAAAGGCCAAGTTTAAACCATACTAGTACTTATTCTCTTATAACCAAAGTCCTGATCGTCGTGTCTATTATTTTGATCTGCAACGTACAGGCTACCATGCATTGAGCAGTTGGTACCTTCGCTTTCCTAGCCTCTCCAAAGTAATGAAACTGCAATGGCACTTCTTCAGTGTCACGTCCACGCCTTTGGATGAGAAGCCTGAGCTCTCCATAGTGATCAAGCCTTTAGGAAAATGGACTAGCAGTCTCCACAGCCAGCTTCTCAAGTCTGCCGATGCCAGTGGTCGCACCGGAGGTGGTTGTCCTTTCTCTTTCAAAGCAGGAATTGAAGGACCTTATGGAGACGAGACAGACTTTTTTTTGAGGTACTGTGTGATTTACCGCTAGATTATTACTGGGTGGGTGTGTGTGTGTGTGTGTAAATAGACAATCAGCTCCACTCTAAACACGTTTTGAAATGCAATACAGGTACAAGACTCTTGTGCTTGTTGGAGGTGGCATTGGTCTCACTCCTTTGCTTGCCATGCTTTGCGACGTTCTACATAGACAGAGGCGTGGACAAGGCGCTGCCTCGTTGCCCACTTCCATCCACCTCTACCACTGTGTGCGAAAGCCGGAGGAGCTCTGCGTTCTCAACAGCATCGACCCCCACCAGATTTCACCTGGATATGAAAAGCGGGGGCTGCGCATACACGTCTCGGCCTTTGTCACCTCCGCCTCACTCTCTGATTATAGGCATATGCGCATGCTTCAGGCCTCAGGTGAGTATTCACTGCCAGATCCGTCCCTTCAAGAAACGCTTGACCTGGCCACCACAACATGGACTAGAGCAGGCAATGGAAAGAGTGATGATGTCGATGCGATGAATGGCCCTATCACCATTTCTCCTGCACGTACAAGGGGCATCAAAGGCATCTCGAGTGTGAGCACCAAAGGCAGGTCCAGCTGGGTGGCCGCCACAATATTGGCATCCATGGCGGGGTTCTACATTTTGTGGGGTCTTTCCAATGTGTACATCGTCAAGCATCTCCGAAATGACTTTCCAACCAACTTCACTCGTGCGCATATCGTGGTGGCATCCATGATACTTGGTACAACCATCTTCGGAGGTGTTATTGTCTTAGCTTGGTGGCTCTCTTCGACGAAGGCTTCCAGCAGTGCAACACCTCCTGACTCGCGAAAAGTTGGTATTGCGAGCAATTCTCCTTCTCCTGCTCCTCCTCATCATGACCAAGTTGCACACCAGCTTCAACCCATCGTCCGCACGCATCTGGATGAAGAAAACATAGCCGCCGCATCTCCTTGGAGTGGGACTCTCCGCCTTGGTGTCCGTCCATTATGGAGTGGTAAACACATCTCTCTGTCTCTCTCTCTCTCTCTCTCTCTCTCTCTCTCTCTCTCTTCTTTTTCTTCTTCTCTCTCTTGGATGTTGGGACCTAAAAGAAGTTCAAAATTATCTCCTCCCCTCTCCCCAAGGGCATCCATAGTTTCAAAAGCAAGAGTGAGTGTTGTTGAATTGGCATGAATTATAGTGTCCTCCACCACTTTTCAATACCTACTTGGATCACCCTCTTGTGTGTGTTATTGCAGATATATTCAACGCTCTCAACAAGGAGTACCACGACCAAAACATTGGCGTGCTGGTGTCGGGCTCCGAGGGAATGCAAGCAGATGTTGCCAAAGAGTGCCAAAGACACACCCGATTATTTGACACATCCAATGTTTTCCATTACCACGGTGTGAGCTTTGAGCTCTAGCTTATACAACACAAGTGCGTGGAGCGGCCACAAAGCAGCCATAATTAATGACGTCACTCGAGGGATCAAGCGCTCCTCTTCTCTTCAAGTCATCACTTGGCGGTAGCATATTAAGATGACCAACACTTCCAAAATGTGATACACATCCCCACGTACATACATATCTTATATATACCGTATGCATAGCCAAATTTTCGTGATGCACATACCTACACTCGCTATAATATGAGCTAGACCACCCTAATTTTGAGCTTTCATTCCCTTATACCCTTAAGATCACTGCTCACGGCATACATACGATTCAAAAGAACATACAACGAGCTCAATTATCCCTCTCAGCAGGAAGCTTACATGCAATGGATAAAATACTGTATTCTCAATGCAAGTGCTCCTTTACGATTGCAAGCTTTCAGGCATCTGAATGTTCAAAGTGTACCAACCATCTCTGCACGGAAGCTATATAGCCACTCATCCCGTAAATCCATTCATTCCACCTCCAACAACATTTAATATTTGTCTTAGCTGGCTTCTTTGTGAGCCAATCACAAGAACGTTAGGAAAATTTTCTACAAGAGAAAGGAGCCTCTTTTTTTACAATAATCTCAAGATTCAAACGGAAAACCAAAGAGGATTTTCATTTACCATCAAGTGGTTTAATAAATCCCACGTCGGACTAAATGGATGTTACTTTTTCCCTAATGGGAAAGTCTTATGGAAATATTTACCACATAAAAAGAAATATTTTCCATGATAGGATTATTATTTTTACATGTAGATATGACACAATTCCTCATAGAGAAAAGCTTAATGTAGAGATTTAAATATATTAAAAACATAAATGTATGTAAATGACAAATTTTCATAGGAACGAAAGGTTATTATAGAAATATTAACATTCCAGTAAAATAGCTCTTCTTAATGTGCCTATCTTAACACATTGGTAAAGTATCAATTTTTTTAATTTCAGGTTGAGTTTTAAACTCGCACATTGTTTTTTTAATTTAAAGACCTATTAGAATGAAAATTTCTCTACTAATCCCTTTGTCAAGTAGTAGCGCTAAAGTGATTGAATATCACATTGAAAAACCTGACTTTAATAGCTAATCATACCTATGCCCTTCTACATTATCCTTCTGCACCTACCATTTTGAAACCCTACATACGACCACAGGCAACAACACTTGACTATCGTCTCGATCCGCCTATGTAGTAGCCTCGCCTACTTGAAGCTTGTCGACTGTCTTTTTTCACAAAGGAGTCCGTGCTCCTCCTTTATCACTCAACCCCGTGTGCATGCATATTGATGTCTTCCTTTAAGCATACCCGGTCTAAGGTAGAGAGAGAGAGAGAGAGAGAGAGAGAGAGAGAGAGAGAGAGAGAGAGAGAGAGAGAGAGAGAGAGAGAGAGAGAGAAAGATTTGATTATTGTCCTTGAAGGTCAAATATGACTTATGGGACCAGAGGTACATGTGGCGTACTCCTAGCCAGGCCTTCTACATGCTCTTCTGCATTATCCTTGTGCATCTGCTATTTTGATACCCTACGACCACAAGCAAGAACAACTGACTATCATCTCCACCTATGTATTAGCCTCACCTGCTTGAAGCTCAACTGTCTATTGTCACGAAGGAGTCCATGCTCCTCCTTTATCACTCAACCCCTTGTGCATGCACATTGATGTCTTGCCTTAAGCATACCTGATCTAAGGTTCACACACAGACACACACACACACACACACACACACACACACACACACACACACACACACACACACACACACACACACACACACACACACACACACACAGAGAGAGAGAGAGAGAGAGAGAGAGAGAGAGAGAGAGAGAGAGAGAGAGAGAGAGAGAGAGAGAGAGAGAGAGAGAAAGAGAGAGAGATTTTATTATTGTCCTTGAAGGTCAAATATGACTTATGGGACCAAAGGTACATGTGACGTAGTATACACCAAGGACCAAGGTGATGAGAACTATAATGGAGAACACACATCATGGCTTGGAAAACAAAGTATGTAGGTTTAAGTTGTGGATGCAAATGTGAGGAAAACAAGTTCGAATGTGAGCAAAAGACGAGCACACTATCGATGTGTGGTACCTAGACTCCTAGCGTTGTAGTAAGCATAATGACCATAGCCAAAGGTTCTCTTGTCTATTTCCCCAATGCCCCATCTTGCATTGAAGGAAGTGGGCACTAATTTGAATGGCTATGATATTGTATATCATTGATAAGGTGCAGCTTCCTCTTTCAAGGAAGAACATCATGGTGTTTTAGTTGAAAAAAGTATGGGGTGTAATTTATGAAGTGTGACCCACCGTATTCCTTCCAAGTTGTGATACATTGTATGGATGGATAGCCTCTTTTTCTACAATAATCTCAAGATTTGAATGGAAAACCAAAGCGGATTTTCATTTACCATCAAGAGAAAAAGATGGTTTAATAAATCCCACGTTGGACTACATGGATGTTACTTTTTCCCTAGCGGGAAAGTCTTATGGAAATATATACCATATAAAAAGGAATATTTTCCATGATAGGATTATAAATCATGTAGAAGGTCAAATTTGACTTATGGGACCAGAGCTACATGTGACGTATTCCTAGGCAGGCCTTCTACATGCTCTTCTGCATTATCCTTGTGAATTTGCCATTTTGATACCCTACGACCACAAGCAAGAACAATTGACTATATGTAATAGCCTTGCCTGCTTGAAGCTCAACTGTCTTTGGTCGCGAAGGAGTCCGTGCTCCTCCTTTATCACTCAACCCCTTGTGCATACACATTGATGTCTTGCCTTAAGCACACATGGTCTAAGGTTCAGAGAGAGAGAGAGAGAGAGAGAGAGAGAGAGAGAGAGAGAGAGAGAGAGAGAGAGAGAGAGAGAGAGAGAGAGAGAGATTTTATTATTGTCCTTGAAGGTCAAATATGACTTATGGGACCAAAGGTACATGTGACGTACTATATGTGGGTTGATAAATGATTCATGGCACCAAGGACCAAGGTGATGAGAATTGTAATGGAGAACACACATTATGGCTTGGAAAGCAAAGTGTGTAGGTTTAAGTTGTGGATGAAAATGTGAGGGAAACAAGTTTGAATGTGAGCAAAAGACAAGCACACTATCCGTGTGTGGTACCTGGACTCCTAGCGTTGTAGCAAGCATAATGACCATAGCCTATGGTTCTCTTGTCTATTTCCCCAATGCCCCATCTTGCATCGAAGGAAGTGGGCACTAATTTGAATGGTTATGATATTGTATATCATTGATAAGGTGCAGCTTCCTCTTTCAAGGAAGAACGTCATAATGTTTTAGTTGAAAAAATTATGGGGTGTAATTTACGAAGTGTGACCCACCGTATTCCTTCCAAGTTGTGATACATTGTATGGATGGATAGCCTCTTTTTCTACAATAATCTCAAGATTCGAATGAAAAACCAAAGCTGAATTTCATTTACCATCAAGAGAAAAAGATGGTTTAATAAATCCCACATTGGACTAGATGGATGTTAATTTTTCCCTAATGGAAAAGTCTTATGGAAATATTTACCATATAAAAAGGAATATTTTCAATGATAGGATTACCATTTCATGTAGATGGTCAAATGTGACTTCTAGGACCATAGGTACATGTGACATACTCCTAGCCAGGCCTTCTACATGCTCTTCTGCATTATCCTTGTGCATCTCGAATTTTGATACCCTACGACCACAAGCAAGAACAATTGACTATTATCTCCGCCTATGTAATAGCCTCGCCTGCTTGAAGCTTGTCGACTCTCTTTTGTCACGAAGGAATCCATGCTCCTCCCTTATCACTCAACCCATTGTGCATGCACGTTGATGTCTTGTGGTTGGCTTCGGCAGTCCCTAACCATACTATGTGCTAAAATGAACCGTATGTCTCATACGACCCATTTTAGCATATATTATGGACCTTGATTTCCCATACCACATCGGATGGCTGGGAACATTATAGGGATGGGAGAATAGTGCTCATCCCCACTTGTGCAAAGTCTTGTGGCAATCCAATATGGTTTGGTTGTGGTCTTGAACCATACTATGCACATTAAGAATAGGTCATATCGCTCATACGGTCCATTATAGTGCATAGTATAGACTTTGACAACCCAAACCATATTGAATAGCTGTGAGACTTTGCATGAGTGATTAAATAGTACTCAACCCCACCCATGACAAGTTTGATGGCGATCCAATATGGTTTGAGAGGTCTTGGCCCATACTATGTGCTAAAATTTGTTGTATGAGCCATATGTCTCATTTAGCACATAGTATGGGCCATGATTGCACATACCATATCAAATGGCTAGTAAAAATTTTAGGGGTGAAAAAACTATACTCTTTCCCACTCATGCAAAGTCTTGTGGCCATCCAATATAGTTTGGGTATTCCCGGCCCATGCTATGCACTAAAATGGGTTTTAGGGTTCATACGTCCCATTTTAGTGCATAATTATATGGGCCTTGATTGCCCATACCATATCAGATGGTTGTGTAACATTGCAATAGTGAAGTATTGGTGATTACCTCCATCTAGAGAAAGTCTTGTGGCGATCCAATATCTTATGGGAGGTCCCTAACTATAGTATGTGCTAAAATGGACCGTATGTCTCACACGGCCCATTTTAGCACATATTATGGGTCCTAATCGCCCATACCATATTGAATGGCTATGAAAATTTACAGGGATGGAAGAATAATGCTCATTCCCACCAGTAAAAAGTCTTGTGGCCATCCAATGCGGTTTCAATGGTCTCAAACCATACTATGCACTAGAATGGGTTGTATGGCTCATACGGTCCATTTTAACACATACTATGGGCTTTGACCACCCAAACCACATCGAATAGCTATGAGATTTTTCACGAGTGAGTAATAGTACTCAAATCCTCCCATGCAAAGTTTTATGGCCATCCAATATGGTTTGAGAGGTCTCGACCCATACTATATGTTAAATTTTTTTGTATGAGCTATATGTCTCATTTTAGCACATAGTACGGGCCTTGACTGCCCATGCCATATTGGATGGATGGGAAAATTTTCAGGGGTGAAAATTTTATACTTTCCCCCACTCGTGAAAATTCTTGTGTCCATCTAATATAGTTTGGGCAATCTTGACCCATACTATGTGCTAAAATGGGCCGTATGGCTCATACGTTCCATTTTAGCGCATAATATGGACCTTGACCGCCCATACCATATCCGATGGTTTTGTAACATTGCAAGGGTGAAGAAATGATGATCACCTGCATCATGCAAAGTCTCACAATTCAATATGTTTTGGTAGGTCCCTAACCATACTATGTGCTAAAATGGCCGTATGTCTCACACGGCCCATTTTAGCACATATTATGGATCCTAATCACCCATACCATATCGAATGTCTATGAAACTTTGTAGGGATGAAATAATAGTGCTCATTCCCACCCTTAAAAAGTCTTGTGGCAATCTAATATGGTTTGGGTGGTCTCGAACCATAGTATGCACAAGAATGGGTCGTACGACTCATACGATCCATTTTAGCGCATAACATGGGCTTTGACCACCCAAACCATATTGAATTGTGAGACTTTGCATGAGTGAGGGAATAGTACTCAACCCCACCCATGCAAATTCTTATGGCCATCCAATATGGTTTGAGAGGTCTCGACCCACACTATGTGCTAAAATTTGTTGAATGAGCCATATATCTCATTTTAGCACATAGTATGGGCCGTGACTGCCCACACATAAGTGTGCTGGCTGGGAAAATTTGCAGGGGTGAAAAAATTATACTCTCCTTCACTCTTTAAAATTCTTGTGGCGATACAATATAGTTTGGGCAATCCCGACCCATACTATGCACTAAAATGTGTCGTATGGCTCATATGTCCCATTTTAGTGCATAATATGGTTAGGGACATAAGAGCTATACGACACATGTTTTCCGCCGTGAGCTACGTACGGCTTGTATCGATACGGAAGGTCCCGAACCCGTGTGCATAAGTAAACCAAATGCTATTTAAAAAAAATATTTCTTTTTGTGATCCAATAATATTTCAAATAAATAGAGTTTTATTATTAATTTTGAAAAATAAAAAATTACATAAAAATATATACATTTTTTGCTTAAATTACACTATGAAAATCTCCAAGTGTTTACCGCACTGTTTTACTACGTTTTGTAGAGAGAAGGTGCAAATTCAAGTAGAGAAACAAGAGAGAGGAGGGCGGGGGTATTTTTTGTGTTTAAAATATTACCAAGATAGTTTTCGCTATTATTATCAAGTTTAGTACCGCTGTTATTACTGCGTTTATTGCCGTTGTTATATTTGACAACCAAATTTAGCGCCTAAACTTTCAAATTCTGGCTTAAAATAAACATCCCCCCCCCCCCCCCAATCTCAAATTTTGGTGTCTCCCTCCTCTCAAAAAATATTTTAAAATATTGATTAAAATCTCAAATTTAAAAAAAAGAGAGAGAGAGAGAGAGAGAGAGAGAGAGAGAGAGAGAGAGAGAGAGAGAGAGAGAAAGAAAGAGAGAGAAAGAAAGAGAAAGAGGGGGGGGATATACGATTACACTTGGTTACAACTAAAATAATCACTCTCAATTGATTAACATAATTGAGCATATTCCCAAATTTAAAGAGAGGAAGAGGGGGGGGGGGGGGGGGGGGGGGGGGAGAGAGATGAATGGATTACACGACCAAAAAACTTCATAACTGCAAAATGTTTATGAATCATCTTCCAAAAGATCTCTACACGAGACATCATCCAATTCTAAGCCCATGGCTCCTAAATCAATAAAGAGAGAAATGGAATTATGGTTTGTGGTTGCATTGCCTTCATCATCTTTGAGTTCGTCATCCTCCATCTCATCATCTTCATCATCATGACAATCATTCTCGCTAAGACTTGCTACCGCCGGACTTGATTCATCAACCTCCCTCTCCTCTGTTTCCACCTCATCCAAAGAAGAAAACATAGCCGCCGCATCTCCTTGGAGTGGGACTCTCCGCCTTGGTGTCCGTCCATTATGGAGTGGTAAACACATCTCTCTGTCTCTCTCTCTCTCTCTCTCTCTCTCTCTCTCTCTCTCTCTCTCTCTCTTCTTTTTCTTCTTCTCTCTCTTGGATGTTGGGACCTAAAAGAAGTTCAAAATTATCTCCTCCCCTCTCCCCAAGGGCATCCATAGTTTCAAAAGCAAGAGTGAGTGTTGTTGAATTGGCATGAATTATAGTGTCCTCCACCACTTTTCAATACCTACTTGGATCACCCTCTTGTGTGTGTTATTGCATATATATTCAACGCTCTCAACAAGGAGTACCACGACCAAAACATTGGCGTGCTGGTGTCGGGCTCCGAGGGAATGCAAGCAGATGTTGCCAAAGAGTGCCAAAGACACACCCGATTATTTGACACATCCAATGTTTTCCATTACCACGGTGTGAGCTTTGAGCTCTAGCTTATACAACACAAGTGCGTGGAGCGGCCACAAAGCATCCATAATTAATGACGTCACTCGAGGGATCAAGCGCTCCTCTTCTCTTCAAGTCATCACTTGGCGGTAGCATATTAAGATGACCAACACTTCCAAAATGTGATACACATCCCCACGTACATACATATCTTATATATACCGTATGCATAGCCAAATTTTCGTGATGCACATACCTACACTCGCTATAATATGAGCTAGACCACCCTAATTTTGAGCTTTCATTCCCTTATACCCTTAAATTCAGTGCTCACGGCATACATACAATTCAAAAGAACATACAACGAGCTCAATTATCCCTCTCAGCAGGAAGCTTACACGCAATGGATAAAATACTGTATTCTCAATGCAAGTGCTCCTTTACGATTGCAAGCTTTCAGGCATCTGAATGTTCAAAGTGTACCAACCATCTCTGCACGGAAGCTATATAGCCACTCATCCCGTAAATCCATTCATTCCACCTCCAACAACATTTAATATTTGTCTTAGCTGGCTTCTTTGTGAGCCAATCACAAGAACGTCAGGAAAATTTTCTACAAGAGAAAGGAGCCTCTTTTTTTACAATAATCTCAAGATTCAAACGGAAAACCAAAGAGGATTTTCATTTACCATCAAGTGGTTTAATAAATCCCACGTCGGACTAAATGGATGTTACTTTTTCCCTAATGGGAAAGTCTTATGGAAATATTTACCACATAAAAAGAAATATTTTCCATGATAGGATTATTATTTTTACATGTAGATATGACACAATTCCTCATAGAGAAAAGCTTAATGTAGAGATTTAAATATATTAAAAACATAAATTTATGTAAATGACAAATTTTCATAGGAACGAAAGGTTATTATAGAAATATTAACATTCCAGTAAAATAGCTCTTCTTAATGTGCCTATCTTAACACATTGGTAAAGTATCAATTTTTTTAATTTCAGGTTGAGTTTTACTTGCACATTGTTTTTTTAATTTAAAGACCTATTAGAATGAAAATTTCTCTACTAATCCCTTTGTCAAGTAGTAGCGCTAAAAAGATTGAATATCACATTGAAAAACCGGACTTTAATAGCTAATCATACCTATGCCCTTCTACATTATCCTTCTGCACCTGCCATTTTGAAACCCTACATACGACCACAGGCAACAACACTTGACTATCGTCTCGATCCGCCTATGTAGTCGCCTCGCCTACTTGAAGCTTGTCAACTGTCTTTTTTCACAAAGGAGTCCGTGCTCCTCCTTTATCACTCAACGCTGTGTGCATGCATATTGATGTCTTCCTTTAAGCATACCCGGTCTAAGGTAGAGAGAGAGAGAGAGAGAGAGAGAGAGAGAGAGAGAGAGAGAGAGAAAGAGAGAGAAAGATTTGATTATTGTCCTTGAAGGTCAAATATGACTTATGGGACCAAAGATACATGTGACGTACTCCTAGCCAGGCCTTCTACATGCTCTTCTGCATTATCCTTGTGCATCTGCCATTTTGATACCCTACGACCACAAGCAAGAACAACTGACTATCATCTCCGCCTATGTAATAGCCTCACCTGCTTGAAGCTCAACTGTCTTTTGTCACGAAGGAGTCCATGCTCCTCCTTTATCACTCAACCCCTTGTGCATGCACATTGATGTCTTGCCTTAAGCATACCTGGTCTAAGGTTCACACACACACACACACACACACACACACACACACACACACACACACAGAGAGAGAGAGAGAGAGAGAGAGAGAGAGAGAGAGAGAGAGAGAGAGATTTTATTATTGTCCTTGAAGGTCAAATATGACTTATGGGACCAAAGGTACATGTGACGTACTATACACCAAGGACCAAGGTGATGAGAACTATAATGGAGAACACATTATGGCTTGGAAAACAAAGTGTGTAGGTTTAAGTTGTGGATGCAAATGTGAGGGAAACAAGTTTGAATGTGAGCAAAAGACGAGCAGTACACTATCGATGTGTGGTACCTAGACTCCTAGCGTTGTAGTAAGCATAATGACCATAGCCAAAGGATCTCTTGTCTATTTCCCCAATGCCCCATCTTGCATTGAAGGAAGTGGGCACTAATTTGAATGGCTATGATATTGTATATCATTGATAAGGTGCAGCTTCCTCTTTCAAGGAAGAACATCATGGTGTTTTAGTTGAAAAAAGTATGGGGTGTAATTTATGAAGTGTGACCCACCGTATTCCTTCCAAGTTGTGATACATTGTATGGATGGATAGCCTCTTTTTCTACAATAATCTCAAGATTTGAATGGAAAACCAAAGCGGATTTTCATTTACCATCAAGAGAAAAATATGGTTTAATAAATCCCACGTTGGACTACATGGATGTTACTTTTTCCCTAGCGGGAAAGTCTTATGGAAATATATACCATATAAAAAGGAATATTTTCCATGATAGGATTATAAATCATGTAGAAGGTCAAATTTGACTTATGGGACCAGAGCTACATGTGACGTATTCCTAGGCAGGCCTTCTACATGCTCTTCTGCATTATCCTTGTGAATTTTCCATTTTGATACCCTACGACCACAAGCAAGAACAATTGACTATATGTAATAGCCTTGCCTGCTTGAAGCTCAACTGTCTTTGGTCGCGAAGGAGTCCGTGCTCCTCCTTTATCACTCAACCCCTTGTGCATACACATTGATGTCTTGCCTTAAGCACACATGGTCTAAGGTTCACAGAGAGAGAGAGAGAGAGAGAGAGAGAGAGAGAGAGAGAGAGAGAGAGAGAGAGAGAGAGAGAGAGAGAGAGAGAGAGAGAGAGAGAGAGAGAGAGAGAGAGAGAGAGAGAGAGAGATAGAGAGATTTTATTATTGTCCTTGAAGGTCAAATATGACTTATGGGACCAAAGGTACATGTGACGTACTATATGTGGGTTGATAAATGATTCATGGCACCAAGGATCAAGGTGATGAGAATTGTAATGGAGAACACACATTATGGCTTGGAAAGCAAAGTGTGTAGGTTTAAGTTGTGGATGCAAATGTGAGGGAAACAAGTTTGAATGTGAGCAAAAGACAAGCACACTATCGGTGTGTGGTACCTGGACTCCTAGCGTTGTAGTAAGCATAATGACCATAGCCTATGGTTCTCTTGTCTATTTCCCCAATGCCCCATCTTGCATCGAAGGAAGTGGGCACTAATTTGAATGGCTATGATATTGTATATCATTGATAAGGTGCAGCTTCCTCTTTCAAGGAAGAACGTCATAATGTTTTAGTTGAAAAAATTATGGGGTGTAATTTACGAAGTGTGACCCACCGTATTCCTTCCAAGTTGTGATACATTGTATGGATGGATAGCCTCTTTTTCTACAATAATCTCAAGATTCGAATGAAAAACCAAAGCGGAATTTCAGTTACCATCAAGAGAAAAAGATGGTTTAATAAATCCCAGGTTGGACTAGATGGATGTTAGTTTTTCCCTAATGGAAAAGTCTTATGGAAATATTTACCATATAAAAAGGAATATTTTCCATGATAGGATTACCATTTCATGTAGATGGTCAAATATGACTTCTAGGACCAGAGGTACATGTGACATACTCCTAGCTAGGCCTTCTACATGCTCTTCTGCATTATCCTTGTGCATCTCGAATTTTGATACCCTACGACCACAAGCAAGAACAAATGACTTTTATCTCTGCCTATGTAATAGCCTCGCCTGCTTGAAGCTTGTTGACTCTCTTTTGTCACGAAGGAATCCATGCTCCTCCCTTATCACTCAACCCATTGTGCATGCACATTGATGTCTTGTGGTTGGCTTCGGCAGTCCCTAACCATACTATGTGCTAAAATGAACCGTATGTCTCATACGACCCATTTTAGCACATATTATGGACCTTGATTTCCCATACCACATCGGATGGCTGGGAACATTATAGGGATGGGAGAATAGTGCTCATCCCCACTTGTGCAAAGTCTTGTGGCAATCCAATATGGTTTGGTTGTGGTCTTGAACCATACTATGCACATTAAGAATAGGTCATATCGCTCATACGGTCCATTATAGTGCATAGTATGGAATTTGACAACCCAAACCATATTGAATAGCTGTGAGACTTTGCATGAGTGATTAAATAGTACTCAACCCCACCCATGACAAGTTTGATGGCGATCCAATATGGTTTGAGAGGTCTCGGCCCATACTATGTGCTAAAATTTGTTGTATGAGCCATATGTCTCATTTAGCACATAGTATGGGCCATGATTGCACATACCATATCAAATGGCTAGTAAAAATTTTAGGGGTGAAAAAACTATACTCTTTCCCACTCATGCAAAGTCTTGTGGCCATCCAATATAGTTTGGGTATTCCCGGCCCATGCTATGCACTAAAATGGGTTGTAGGGTTCATACGTCCCATTTTAGTGCATAATTATATGGGCCTTGATTGCCCATACCATATCAGATGGTTGTGTAACATTGCAGTAGTGAAGTATTGGTGATTACCTCCATCCACAGAAAGTCTTGTGGCGATCCAATATCTTATGGGAGGTCCCTAACTATAGTATGTGCTAAAATGGACGGTATGTCTCACACGGCCCATTTTAGCACATATTATGGGTCCTAATCGCCCATACCATATTCAATGGCTATGAAACTTTACAGGGATGGAAGAATAATGCTCATTCCCACCAGTAAAAAGTCTTGTGGCCATCCAATGCGGTCTCAATGGTCTCAAACCATACTATGCACTAGAATGGGTTGTATGGCTCATACGGTCCATTTTGACACATACTATGGGCTTTGACAACCCAAACCACATCGAATAGCTATGAGATTTTTCACGAGTGAGTAATAGTACTCAAATCCTCCCATGCAAAGTTTTATGGCCATCCAATATGGTTTGAGAGGTCTCGACCCATACTATATGTTAAATTTTTTTGTATGAGCTATATGTCTCATTTTAGCACATAGTATGGGCCTTGACTGCCCATGCCATATTGGATGGATGGGAAAATTTTCAGGGGTGAAAATTTTATACTTTCCCCCACTTGTGAAAATTCTTGTGTCCATCTAATATAGTTTGGGCAATCCTGACCCATACTATGTGCTAAAATGGGCCGTATGGCTCATACGTTCCATTTTAGCGCATAATATGGACCTTGACCGCCCATACCATATCCGATGGTTGTGTAACATTGCAAGGGTGAAGAAATGATGATCACCTGCATCATTGCAAAGTCTTGCGGCCATCCAATATGTTTTGGTAGGTCCCTAACCATACTATGTGCTAAAATGGCCGTATGTCTCACACGGCCCATTTTAGCACATATTATGGATCCTAATCACCCATACCATATCGAATGTCTATGAAACTTTGTAGGGATGAAATAATAGTGCTCATTCCCACCCGTAAAAAGTCTTGTGGCAATCTAATATGGTTTGGGTGGTCTCGAACCATAGTATGCACAAGAATGGGTCGTACGGCTCATACGATCCATTTTAGCGCATAACATGGGCTTTGACCACCCAAACCATATTGAATTGTGAGACTTTGCATGAGTGAGGGAATAGTACTCAACCCCACCCATGCAAATTCTTATGGCCATCCAATATGGTTTGAGAGGTCTCGACCCACACTATGTGCTAAAATTTGTTGAATGAGCCATATATCTCATTTTAGCACATAGTATGGGCCGTGACTGCCCACACATAAGTGTGCTGGCTGGGAAAATTTGCAGGGGTGAAGAAATTATACTCTCCTTCACTCTTTAAAATTCTTGTGGTGATACAATATAGTTTGGGCAATCCCGACCCATACTATGCACTAAAATGTGTCGTATGGCTCACATGTCCCATTTTAGTGCATAATATGGTTAGGGACATAAGAGCCATATGACACATTTTTTCCGCCGTGAGCTATGTACGGCTTGTATCGATACGGAAGGTCCCGAACCTGTGTGCATAAGTAAACCAAATGTTATTTAAAAAAAATATTTCTTTTTGTGATCCAATAATATTTCAAATAAATAGAGTTTTATTATTAATTTTGAAAAATAAAAAATTACATAAAAATTTATACATTTTTTGCTTAAATTACACTATGAAAATCTCCAAGTGTTTACCGCACTGTTCTACCACGTTTTGTAGAGAGAAGGTGCAAATTCAAGTAGAGAAACAAGAGAGAGGAGGGCGGGGGTATTTTTTGTGTTTAAAATATTACCACGATAGTTTTCGCTATTATTATCGAGTTTAGTACCGCTGTTATTACTGCGTTTATTGTCGTTGTTATATTTGACAACCAAATTTAGCGCCTAAACTTTCAAATTCTGGCTTAAAATAAACATCCCCCCCCGCCCCTCTCAAATTTTGGTGTCTCCCTCCTCTCAAAAAATATTTTAAAATATTGATTAAAATCTCAAATTCAAAAAAGAAGAGAGAGAGAGAGAGAGAGAAAGAGAGAGAAAGAAAGAGAAAGAGGGGGGAGGAGGAGGGGGGGGGATGTACGATTACATTTGGTTACAACTAAAATAATCACTCTCAATTGATTAACATAATTGAGCATATTCCCAAATCTAAAGAGAGGAAGAGGGGGGGGGGGGGGGGGGAGAGAGAGATGAATGGATTACACGACCAAAAAACTTCATAACTGCAAAATGTTTATGAATCATCTTCTAAAAGATCTCTACATGAGACATCATCCAATTCTAAGCCCATGGCTCCTAAATCAATAAAGAGAGAAATGGAATTATGGTTTGTGGATGCGTTGCCTTCATCATCTTTGAGTTCGTCATCCTCCATCTCATCATCTTCATCATCATGACAATCATTCTCGCTAAGACTTGCTACCGCCGGACTTGATTCATCAACCTCCCTCTCCTCTGTTTCCACCTCATCCAAAGTAGTAGGTGGAAGAGGTTCGAAGATAGTCTCCACTTCATTAGTGGAAAAAATGATTCTCCCCCGAGGTGTTACGAGAGTTATGAACCAAAATTTTGGTTGGTGGATTGCTGGGATATAGATGACCTATAAAATAGAAGCTCAAAGTTAGTAACATTGGTATAACTAATACTACAAGCAAATAAGAATAAGAAAGTTACATGTCACTCACTTGCTCACAATTGCACGGTAAAACTAAATTCTCATCCTCTCTGTGTGATGCACACTAGAGTCCACCATGTAGAGGCCATTCTCATGTCGTCTAGACACATTTGCAAACCACTTGCACTCAAAGATGAAGGTATGGAAGGTTCTAAAATTAACCTTTAGTATCCTTAATAGTTCCACAATACCTGGCTTCATCACCGTCTGTGTCAAAGTTGCCCATGATGACACAATCCATGGTGGTTCTACGCTCGTCAATGTGGCGCGTACAAAAGTGACAACCCTTTGACCACATAGAGTTAAATGAAAGGCACTACAAAATAGAAAAATATATTAATTTATGAAATACATATTAAAGATAATTTCAAGAAAAAAATTTACAATATGGTTTAGGTATTTGAGTACTCTACCTTTGGTATGCAGCCTCGTGCATACTCCCATTATCTGCTGGCGATGTCTTCTTTGCGCGCTTTTGCCTCAGTCATTCTCTCATTAATCCACTCTACACTAATGAGATATGGGAAACATGCAAGGTGTCTAGGCACTGGGGGTGCCCTCCTTCTTCCATGTGCTTGTTTCCATGCTTCCTTCTCTTGCAAACGCCTTGCCTTTGCCACTGATTCCACAAGTCCACCCACTTGGTCATAATCTTTGCATTGAGAATACAAAAGTTATTGACCACTTGGGATAGATTCATATCCATGTTAATTAGTTTCCCATTTCCACTTGGCAAGTGTGAAGTCATCCTTGCATCTTCCTCGTCTGACCACATGCGAGGCATTGAAGGATCAACTTGTGCCAAATACTCTGATATGTAAACAAATGCCTCTTGAATGATCCACCCTTCGGCCATACATGCCTCTGGTTGAGACCGCAGCCGCACAAAATCTTTGAGAGTCTTTAAAAACCTCTCTAAGAAGAAATCCATCGTGCGTGCACTACTCCACATATAGCAATCTCCTCCACAACGTGAACCAAGAGGTGAATTTGACTAAGAGGGACCGATTGAGGAAATGCATCTTCAATGGCACACACAGTTTCTGCTGCAAGTGTTTGAGTAGCAGGGATAGTATCTATTTTGATTTCCTTGGAGCTCACAAGTCTGCAAGAAAACACACAAGGATACACTCCTAGTTTGACAAGAATGCTCTCCTAGTTTGACAAGGATGCTCTCCTAGTTTGACAATAGCATCCCTGACTTTCTTGTCCTGACATATACACATACTCATCGGCAGAATGAACTACAATGTAAATCAAGGGATGGGAAAGTGAGTGATAGTCATATACACAAACTATAAATAGAATAGGGAGTATGAAGATTACTTGAAGCATCTTGTGCCAATCATGACTTCAACCCATAAAATTGAATGCTTCCACCCTTCTTCACTTTTGTAAAAGCTCCCTTTAGCGACCTCATGTATCCTATTGGTGTGCGAATAGAGGCAATGGTACCCTTCAACTTGTCTAATTATTCTTTGGATAGCATCCATGGTGCTTTAGGAAGCACAATCTTTCCATTTGGGGCACGACGTGGAGTAGCAGAGGTGGAGAGACGTTTTAAAAGCCTCAAATCCTCCCTCGCACCCAAAGAGTCCTTGCCAATAATGTGGTCCCATAGTGTTTGGACTAGATTCTTGAATATGTGCATGCGATCCAAGAGATGTATTTTTTAGTCCTTCTAATATGGAAGCCTTAAAAATATTGAATACCTTGACATACCTTTTGGTGGAGGACACAGAGCCGGATTGTTGTTGTAGTTTTTTTCCCAAATGGTGGCCCAATCTACCATCATGAGCTTTAGAGGGGTCTTCCCATTTGTTGGAGCCTTGTGCTTGTTATGCCATTGGGGTAAGAAACGATGATTGTTTGGATAGATTACCTTGCACAAGGAATTGGGCCTCTCCGTCACCAATTACGATGGCCTGCAAGTAGGACATGCATTGTGCCCCGATGTGGACAACCCTGCATACATATCATATGGTTAGAGAGATGAGTGAACTAAAGGGAGAGAGGGAAAGAGGGAGGGAGAGATAGAGGAAAGGGGGTTACCAAAAATCTCTCCAAGCCTAGGATAGTCATGCAAAATGGCCTCTCTCCCCCCCTTTGCAAGTGAGACATCGACAACAGGAATGCCTCTCCATAACTCCTCCAACTCCTCAATGGGGGGCTAGAGGTAGACATCAATATTTGACACTTTGTACTTTCCTGGCACAAGCAAGGAAAGAAGTATATTGCCCTTCTTGGTTGTCTCCCATGGTGGAATATTGTAGTTGACGATCACCACAAGCCAAGTGCTCCATGAAGTAGAATTAGTGCCAAAGGGGTTGACACCATCACTTGCTAACCCAAGCCTCAAGTGTCGAGGCTCCAACCCAAACTTTGGCCATTGAGTTTCGATGTGCCTCCATGCAGGTGAATCGGCAGGGACATGCATCATTCCATCATTTGAGCGATGGTTTGCGTGCCAAGCGAGAAGCTCTACGATAGACCTAATTTTAAACATGTGTTGGATGCGAGGAATTAATGGAAAATGTCTCAATACCTTGCGGAGTAGGTGCGCCCCGCTCACTCCTGTCTTGTATCGTGCCTCCCCGCACACGGGACATGAGGTAGCATGTGCATGCTCATTGCGGTATAGTATGCAAACGTTGATGCACGCATGGATGCGCTCATACTCCATTCCAAGTGCAGTGACATGTGATCTAGCTCGTCGACGATCTGGAGGCATGTGGTGATCTTCTAGCAACATTTTGCCCATCAAACTACAACAAACATGAGTATTAGTATAATTTCACGAAGACGGCACCATAAAGCGAGTGGAGAGTATATAAAAGCCACATTCCATAATTACAAAAGTAGTGCATTGACACTTCCATTACTCCAACCGAATTTTTCTTGCAAGTTGAGGACTTCCAACGATGCTCGGAGCACCGAGTACCATGCACCGTTGTAAAGAGGTGTTCAGGCACTTGTCATCAATCTATCCTCCATTTTGGTAGCCCATTTAGTGCAGGGCTGACAATCCTCCTCGCATACGTCCCGCTCATGAGCTAGTAACTCATCACACATGTCGAACATGTGCTCATCCTCTACCTCAAAGTGCGAGGGAGACACCATAGGAGCTCCCGAAGTAGAGCCAATGGGAGGATCACCATGCGGTACACCCAAATTGCCTAGTCGCTCTTGCCTCTGCCGTTCGGCCTTACACGTCGGTGAACCACCACCGAATACAGACCAATGGGGCACCTCCTCAAGCCACGGGTGAGTCACACTCTCATCTCTTTGAGCGGTTTTTCGAGGATGCCAAAGCCCTTTGTTCTCCATGTGCTACAAGGCAATGCGCCTCAAGGGAGGGATTGTCCTTTTGCACTTGGAGCAAGGACAAGGGAGTTTTTCCTTGAGCCAACAATTGCGCTCAGGGCCTCCAGAGGGACCACGATCATCCCAGTCGATGTCCTGCACACGCAAAATGTTGTTTATTTAGTCATGTGTCCTAAAAAATAAATAATTAGAAAACCCCTAAATTCCATTGAAAAAATTACATAAACAACATTTTCAAAAGGAATAAATGACAATGAGTGCTAACTTTATTTTTAACTAAAAGAGAGCTTAAAAAATGAAATTAATAAACATTTAAAAGTACTACAAAATAAAGTATCCATAAAAAAATAAAAATCTTTCTTAAAAAACTCAAAAGGATAAAAAATGAAATAATGGATAGCTAAGGGTAGAGGGGGTGGTTTGTAAACCCCCCCCCCCCCCCCCCCCCCCCCCCCCCCTCCCCCCGTCCTCCTCTGCAACCTCGGATTCGCATGTATCCATTTGAAATGACGGCCGCGGTAATAGACGCGATAATGGGCGCGGTAATGGGCACGGTAATATCCACGATAATAACCGCGGTAATGCCTGGCACCTAAAATAGGCAAGAAGGTAGAGTTGATGACATGTCAAAATGGTGACATGTCATTCATGATTAGGTGGCAAAAAAGGACGTGATGAGTTGGCAAGGTGGCAATGTGGCATGCTTGGTGGCTCATGAGGTGGTGAGTGATGTGGCAAGCCATGCAAGAAATACTTACACGTACGTGGAATGCATGTGAGGTGGTGGATGACATGGCACTTAAGGTGAAGTGGCATGCAAGGTGGAAGTGGAGGGTGGATGAGTTGGCAATTAGAGTGACATGGCAAGCCAAGTGTTATGGTCAAAGTGTTGATTGTGGTGATGTGGAAGGTGAGATGGGGTGATGACATGGACCTTTTGGTGAGGTGGACTAGCCAACTAGGATTGGGAGAGTAGAACCAAGCCATGGTTGGTTACAACTGTTGAAATTTCTAGGTTTGGTATTTGCCAAACCTAAGGAGGCACACCTCAAGTGAATGGTGCAAGTGAAAAAAATTAATTCAATGAAAACGTGTCTTTCCCTTACTCAAATTTTTTCGTATGAGGAGCTTACACTAAGAGTTATGACATATATGAAAATCAAAATGAGTGGCAATGTAGATTATTTATTAGATTAAAAAGAAACCTATATCAAGGTTCTCTAGGTAGTCTTTGTTATTTTCTAAGGTAGATCTTATAAAAATGAACGGTTGAAGTTAAATTTGTTTTGCATGGTGACATTCCTTGGGTCATAATCTATCAAATGACTATTGGGCCTTGCAAAATAAGCTCTACATCATTAGATATCTGGTGTTAAAAAAATAGGTTTTTGTAAATATAAATTCTAACAAAGAAAAATGAATATTAATCATGCAAAGCTCCAAAAAATTATCAATAAATCAAGTTAACTAGCTTGCCAAATGAACATTTCATGTGCAAGAGGGTAAGTAAAGAAGAAAAGACCATAAAAATTTATAAGTATTTCTTCATCAAGGTCACAATGCTGTGGCGACAAGCTGAACCACATTAGTCCTTGCACAATAAAATTACCATTTAGATGTGAAAAAATGAAGATCAGAGCTTTCCATCGTGTTTGCAACTATGTGCTCTACCAAATCTTGCCTCTTCAAAGTAAGTGCAAGCAAGTCAAATGTATGTCAGAATGGCAAAAAAGTGGTTGTTTCTTGGCTGTCTTGGTGGGGGAAATTGTTGAGAGGGGGTACACCTTATCATGCTACACCCACGTGCACACTCATGCAACCCCTCCTGCAACCCTTGTTGGGTCTCCCTTTCCATCACACACACACATACACACTCACCCATGTGTTCACACATAGGAACATGGTGGCGTTCTCTCTGTCATCTGCCAACGGATGTAGTCATCGTGCTCTCTCTGTGTGTATCACACACACACACACACACACACACACACACACACACACACACACACACACACACACACACACACACACACACACACACACACACACACACACACACACACACACAATTGGTGGCCTTGTCTAGGAAGTTTGTATCCATCATGGAAGGAGGCTTTGTGCGCCTAAACATTCATGGTGTCTTCTTTGAACTCCAATCACAAGGTCACACTTGTCAGTACCTTACTCATGGGCACATGTATTTTGTTATTTTTTATATGCTATATCTGGAAGCAACAAAACATGGAGTGCCGATAATCTAAGGCCATATGGTTTTGAAAAATATACTCTAACCATCGATATGAGTGGAAATGTAACCCTTGCCATTTGAAGGATGAAGAAGTGATTTCTTAGGCTACGTCTCCCTTCCATCCTCTATGCAATGTCGACCATGGAAAGACACAACATTATTCAGGTAGGAGTATCTGCACCTCCTCAGCTACTTTGGGTTCTAGAAAACATATTTTTCTATGATACTCTTTTGCTTGTTATCGCACATGATATATCCAAAGATGAATAATCATGAATTCATTGAGATTACATACTGGCCCTTTACTTGTATAGATAAGGTTTCTTCTGATTGTAATGGTGTTCAGCTTTTATGGGTTCTGGCTTTGAGGTCACACACATTTATAACTTTTTGGTGGTGTGATAGTAGCTGGATACTTTATTGTAAGCATAAATATGATGTATTGATAACTTTTGGCGACGCCTTCTCACATATGGTTGCATAGTCGAAGACTATAGAACACTTACTTTAGGCTCAGTTTGTTGAGTAATTTATGGAGAATCTTGGACCTAAATGCATATAGAGATCAAATCATATACCAAGCCAATTCATTGACCTAAATGCGCCAAGGTTGGACAAAGCTAAAAGAAAAAACACCCTTTGTCTATGGAAACGATTGTCCAAAACGAGCGCACATCAGAATTTTTACAAATGGAATAAAAACTAATTTTCCTACCTTTTGGATTTAGAATGTACTCATTGAGATCTATCCATTGATATATAGTACACCATTAGATTCCTTATATTCTAGAAGATTCCATTTTTTGATGTGACAACTCTGTTTTATAAATAGAATCTCTCCCCAAATTTTAGCTTCAGTGGGGAGGCCATAACTTCTACAAATCAACTCCAAATTTGTCGAAGTTTGGCGATTTAGAATCTGATTTCTAAGATCTTTTCAATGATATGCTGGTTGATAGGGTTTTGACAAAGCGTTTATGTACTTCCATTAGGAAGAGAATGGGTTCTAGGAGGGCCTCTTTATTTGGTAGTTTAACGAAGTCAAACCTTTAGTATTAAGAAATTAATCAATGGAAAACTTTTGAATTCAAACAGACAAAATGGCAAGTTTATTCGAATTCAAATTTTCCTCCTAAAATGGAATTTAAAATCTAGTGGGTAAAACCATATCATGTAGCATATCTATGAAAGAGCTCAACGTGTAGATTGTAGATCTATGATCTCTACTCAAATAAGAGATCAAATGTGGGAGTTATGAAAGGCCGAAAATCATAAAATTATCCACCTCCTTTTTGGGAGGAAAAGTGCATCCTTTGACCACTCTCACACATCTCTTACACACCCACCATTCTTGCACACATGGAAAACACCTATTCGTCAAAATCTAATTAATCACCTTAATAAGCTCATGGAAAATAAAAAGGCCCTCCTAGACCCCATCCTCTTCCTAATGCACCATGTTGCCCACTTTGGACAAGAGAGGCAAAGTCAAACCTCCTTATAGCGCCCCTTTGAGAGTCCAAATTTTCCCTTACGAGAGAGAGAGAGAGAGAGAGAGAGAGAGAGAGAGAGAGAGAGAGAGATCATTAGGGAAAATTTCGACTCTCAAAGGGACCCTATAAGGACTTTGACTTTCTCTCTCTTGTCCAAAGCGGTTGCACGGTAAATTTTTTATAAATGAAATCAAAACTCCATTGATATATAGCATGCCACTAGATTCCTTATATTATAGAAGATTCCATTTTTTGATGTGACAACTTTGTCTTATAAATGTTCTCTCCCCAAATTTCAACTTCAATGGGGAGGCCATAACTTCTACAAATCAACTCCAAATTTTCTGGAGTTTGGGGATCTAGAACCTACTTTCTAAGATCTTCTCAATGATATGTTGGTTGATAGGGTTTTGACAAAGCGTTTATGTACTTCACCAGGCTACCTAATTTGGACAAGAGATGCAAAGTCAAACCTCCTTCACTACAACACTAAATGAAGATATCGACGCGTATATATCGACGGCCATACTTTTCCACGCGTATATCGACGACATTAGCGGGCGTCGCTATACGCGTCGCTATACACGTCGCAATGTGCATCGATATACGTGTGGAAAGGCCTTTATTTGCCACACGTATATCGACGTGTATAGCGACGCAAAAAAAAAAATGGGGAAAAAAAGCGAAACCCGCGCGCAGGGGCCATTTTCGCCTGCTCGGGTCTTGGCCGAAACCTGCTGCGCAGGTATTATGTCCATCTCCACCCTCCCCAACCCCTCTCTCTCTCTCTATCTCTCTCTCTCTCTCTCTCTCTCTCTCCTACACACACACACACACACACACGATGTAGAGGGAGAGAGAGAGAGAGAGAGAGAGAGAGAGAGAGAGAGAGAGAGAGAGAGAGAGAGAGAGAGAGAGAGAGAGAGAGAGAGAGAGAGAGAGAGAGAGAGAGAGAATTAATGTATGCTTAGGAAATTAAAATTAAAGAAAAAAAAATTAAAGAGAGAAATGAAATGAAATTTTATATTAACGTCTTCGAAAGGCCAAAGTGACCTTTGAGACATGAGACAAGAAAGTTACAATGTGATGGATCTGATACAAAGTCAGAGTAAGAAGATGACAAAATAAAATATTATGGAATCCTAAACTGCTGGGCGTGGACTAAACGGCTAAACGAGCTAGTTGGGATAGGTAGATCTCCTCCATGGTCAGTACTCTGACCGGGCGTTGTGCATGTCGAGCCAAAGTGACCTAGCTAGATCCTCTGATGCAGCCTTTGTCGATGTTGTGTAGTCCTCCGCAGTCGTGGGCGTCAAGATCTCCCTAGATCAGTCGCTCATTCGATTATTAGAGAGATAGGGAAGTAGAGAGCGAGAGGTAAGTAGAGAGAGAGAGAGAGATAGGAAATAGAGAGATAGAGAAAGAGAGTTATATATATATATATATATATATATATATATATATATATATATATAGAGAGAGAGAGAGAGAGAGAGAGAGAGGGAAGTGGAGCTCCAGGAGTTATGGCAGAGAAATAGGAAAATAGAGAAATAGAGAGAGATAGGAAAATAGGGAAATAGAGAGAGAAAGAGAGATAGCGAGAGCGAGATCGAGAGAGAGAGAGAAAGAGAGATAGCGAGAGCGAGATCGAGAGAGAGAGAGAAAGAGAGATAGCGAGAGCGAGAGCGAGATCGAGAGAGAAAGAACGAGAGATAGGGTACGTAGACAGAGAAGAAACTATGGAACTAAAAGAGGCAAAGGGGTTTTGCTTGCTACATGCATTGCCATGTACACCTGGGAGTGCACGTATGTGTCTACCCATATAGCATTTGACCAATAAAGACGAGATTTTGACCCGGTGGTCCTGATCTCCGTACACCTCTGGACCGAGGTGTACGGAGATTGGGCAAGACTAGAGAATGCGAGGTAGTTTACATTGTGAGGAGTGTATATATATATATATATATATATATATATATATATATATATATATATATTAAAACAACATTCATAATCATTGTAGATGGCAAAGTCATCAACTAACATGGAGGAAAAGATTGCATGCTTGTGCACGCTCTGCAAGTATCAAATCCTGCGCAAGCGTAGGATATGTAATGAGCATGTGCACAAGTACGGAGAGTTTGCTAGAGAAATCGTACAAAATTTGCGATACAACTCCTACGGAACGGGCATTGGTTTCCGTGACATAGCACCTACATGCGAGAGAGAGAGAAAAAAGATTATGCGTGAAGGTCCGACCAATATAGAGCCACGGATGGAAGCAGAAAAGGGCTTACAGACAGAAGACGACGGCATGGAGGAGATGCTGGATGCCTTCTTCCAGAAAAGCGAGGAGAATGCGAACAAAGCAGCACCAGAAGCCGTGCGCCTATCTCCTGAAGACATGTTGAGGAAGTTGGCACGTCAACCAATCTATGAAGGCGCCAAAATATCTGTGCTTCGTACTTGTCTGGCGTTTTTGAATCTTCAGTCAGTGTACGGGTGGTCAGATGCAAGCGTCACTGCTTTGTTTAGGTACGTAATTTACAAAAGATATTTTCCGATTGCAACGGTGATATGCTCGGAGAGCTTTTTAATTTAATGTGGCTTAAACAGGTTATTGCGGGAGAAACTTCTCTCGGCTGGCAATGAAATGCCCCCCTCCAGGCTAGACGCAAAGCAACTTCTGACCTCAGTTGGCTTGGACTACAACAAGATTGATGCATGTCCAAATGATTGCATTCTTTTTTGAAATGAATTCGCAGATTGTCTGTCGTGTCCTAAGTGCGGAGCAATGCACTACAAACAAGATGCAGTTGGCGAGACAGTGCCACCTAAAGTGTTGCGGCATTTCCCTATTATTCCTAGGATAAAAAACATGTTTCGTTGTGGTTCCATTGCAAAGTTTATGCGGTGGCATTCTACGAATAGATCCACTGATGCAACATTTAGGGTGCCCGCTGATTCGAAGGCTTGGAGACACATTGAAGAGTGAACCACACAATTTGCGTTTGGGCATGGCAATGGATGGAGTCAATCCATTTGGCTTGAGAAGCTCGTCATGGAGCACTTGGCCTGTGTGCCTTATCAATTACAACCTCCCGCCGTGGCTTGCTATCAAGAAGGGTCATTTGATTTTAAGCTTGATTGTACCTGGTAAGTTCAAGGCAGAAAACATGGATGTTTATCTAGCTCCACTAGTTGACGAGCTCCAGGAATTATGGCATGGGATCGACATAGCAGATGCGGTTGAACCAGTAGGACAACAACATGCAAGGATCCATGGACTTCTTATGTGGACTATGCATGATTGGCCAGGATACGAAGAAGCTTCTGGTAATGGTTATTGATTTACAAAATTCTCGCTATTCGCAAGCCCTTTGCCTTGGCTTGATTCATGCTTTGATATATGCAGGACTAACAACTTCGGGATACAATGCATGTCCAATTTGCGGGCAGTCTTTGGATGTGCGCTATTCTACCTCTCTTCGAAAGACAATTTATCAAGGCCACCACCGTTATCTTCCAGATGGCCATCACTTGCGCGAAGGCCAGCTTGGTCGCGTCGAATGTCGTCCTATGCATGTACAAGAGTGGCGTCGCCGATGGGAGCAACATGAGGGGAAACCTGTTCCAGGAATGAAACGTTTGTCCATTCTCCATACATTGCCATACTGGGGTGATCTACTAATTAACCATTTGCTGGATCCAATGCATATATTCAAGAATGTGGGAGAGCTCCTCTGGAAGACAATCATGGGAATGAAAGACAATCGAGCTTCACGAGATGATTTGCAGTCGGTTGGAAAGATGCCAGAGCTGTGGCCTTTCACCAATGCAGCTGGTCAGACAAAACTTCCAAGAGTGCCATGGGTATTGCTAAAAAACGAAGAGCGACAAGTGAAAAGGGTAATTTCAGAGTTCAGGACGCCAACAGGATATATGTGATGTCTCAAGACAGCATTCACCCGTGACGATCAACTGTCAGGGTTGAAATCGCACGACTGGCATAAGTTCTTGCAATTCATTCTTCCAATTGCGATCAAGGGGTGTTTAACGGAGGAAGTGAGGACCTGCATATACAAGATTTCAGAGCTAGTGCGGTGGATCTCTTCCAAGGAGATACGGGAGGAATCTATTGCAGTCGCAAGGGCTAACTCCATTGAGCCAGTTTGCATGATTGAGAAGTATCTACCCACGAGATGCCTAACTATCCAAATGCACTTACTCGTCCATGTAGTAGATGAGGTTGCAGTGGCAGGTACATTCCACAGCCGTTGGATGTTCTTTCTAGAGCGGTTCATGAAAACACTTAAGGGTTTTTTTCGCCAAAATGCGCGTCCAGAGGGGAGCATGGCAAAAGGATGGCTGGTGCAAGAGTCTCTTGTATTGACGACCGAATTTCTATCCGTTTCTGACCCAGAAATGCCTCGACTGTGGAGCGATGAGGAGGATGCAAGACTGGTGGGAGAGGAGCCGTAAGGGCAAGAGGTGCCGAAGAAAATGAACCTGGCCATGCGAGAAAAGATCATGAAGTTCTGTATACTAAATTCAGCGCCGATGCAAAAATGGCTTGAAAGGTACGAAGAAGAGGCAGAGAGACGCAATCTAGAGCGACAGGATTTCAGGCGAAGTCGAACGACTAGAGGCTTACCCTTGCCAGACTATCTCGCTCCTTTACCTGAATTCCCTACAATGGCATGGTTGGACAAGACAGTGAGAGCAGCTCGACAGATCGAAGAACCCATATCTCTAGAAGATGAAGAGCTGGCTATTGGATGTGACTGGAAGTATCATACATACATGGCACTGTGGTCGCATGGAGAGCATTTCATAACACAACAAATTGACAGCAGAAGAAACAAGTTTGACGGTGGGGTAATGGTTAGTTTCATGCTAAAGAGCAGGGCCAGTGCTAGAGACACGAATGAGAGCACTAGCAACCTGGATTATTGTGGTCTGGTGTCAGATATCTTGAAAGTAAGCTTCAGGAGGTTTGAGATGTTTTTGTTGGATGTGAAGTGATTCAAGGTGATTACTTCTGGTCGCAATGCAACGGTACGCAGAGATGGAAACAAACTTGTGCAAATAGATTCTACAAAGATTTGGATAGATGAGAGCGACACATTTTCTCTCCCCAAACATTGCGAGCAAGTGGTCTTTGTACCGAACCCTCGAGAGCGACAATGGTGGTTTGTGGTTCAGGTTGCTCCAAGAAATAAACAAGTATTTGAAGGGCAAGATCTCCTGGAGTAAAGTCAGTCAGACGACGTCCATACTACTGTGACATTAGATGAGATGGACGAAGGTATGGCAGAGGAAGCTGACAGATATATGAGGGATGATGCAGACGAGCCAGAATTGACACTTGTAGATGAAGATGCAATGGATGAAGACAATCTGCCAGAACGAGTTGGGGCAAATTTATGTTTGCAATTAGAGATAGACGATGATACGGTGCAAGATCTTATCGATGATGCCTCACTCTTCGAGGCCTAGCCCTGTAAGTGTTTGTGTGAAGACTTTGATTTAAAGTTAAGCTTAAAGTTAACTTAAACAACTGTGTTCTGATGCTTTATTTTACTTTCTTTGTGCAGGACTTTAGTATGGCAGAAGAGATTCCAGATCCCGCTTCCATGAGTGCAGATGCATTCATGGGCTTCGTTACACGGATGACGCCTGCTTAGATGGCAGAGGCTTCTCAGTACTGGGTAGCGAGAGGCACGGGTACTACGCCTCCGTGCTTCACACCCGAGGGTCCGACGCCTAGGGGGGGGACTCCTACAGGGTTCAGGACGCCTATGGGTACGACGCCTTCTTCTCCCATCATTGTCGTTTCGACACCTAGGGGTGGGGCAGAGGCGGGTACGTCCTCATCTCCGCAGCACAGGCGCACTCGCTGATCTCGGCGATCGTCAGGTGGAGGTGGTGGTTGCTGTGGAGGAGGGTCGATGCTTGGACCCCTCCTCGCTCACGACCCCCGTCCTACCCAGGCACACCTCTTGACACACCTCTTGGCACACCTCGGACACCTTGGGGGGCACATGATCCTAGTGCATCCACGCTCTATACTGTACGGGGAGATGGTTCTGTTGACATGGATAGAGTCAGGACTGATATGCGACAGCGGATTCGCCAGCTCGTGGAGCTGCAGTTTTCGACCAGCATTCTGACGTCTTGGGATCAGCAAGAAAAGAAAAAAGTCACTTACATAGTGGAGACCATCCTGAGAGAGTACCAGTCTGCTCCGGTTTCTTCCGTTGTTCCGGTGCGGTGGATCAAGGGTGTTGCACGGGACACCTTGAAAGATCGACGAGATGCAGCTCGGAAGGCTTTCAGGACCGGCTCGCCGTAGCCTTCGGGCATCCCACACGAGACGTGGCTGCAGATCAGGGAGGATGAGCAGACAGCGGCCACGCGGTTCAGACATCAGCGTGAGGCCGCGCAGGTACGACAGATGACTAGGGGACATCTCATCTTGGCAGCGGAGGCTTTGACACCTTTCGCTATGAGTTTGTGAGTTCCTAATCCAATCTTAACTATGGCGTTTTTTAAAACGCGATGAATCATGTATTCTTATTACTTTGATTTTTGTATAAACGCAGAATCTTGCGATGCATCGAGCTCCGACACGCGAGGAGGAGTCAGATGGATATCGCAGAGGTATCTATGAAGTACTGAATGATCTTGAAGCTTCAGGAGAGCCTGTAGACTGGGAGGCCTTACAGTCTCGCTGATCGCTTGAGGTGAGACGTTAATATGTGTAAGTTGATTTAATTAAGTCAGTATATGTGAAGTAATATCAATACTAATTTTGTGAGTTGTCCTATGTGCAGGTTGCGACGCCTAGTCATTAGTGGACCAGATTTCATATATATGCTTTGTGAGACACAGACACGCTTCTGTGTCTCTTTTTTGTACAAACAGTTAGTGTTCAGACAGTTATTGTTTCCCTTATGGTTATGATTATTGTCATTGTCATTGTATAGATAGTTATTGTTTCTCTTTCTGGTTATGCTTATGGTTATTGTTAATTTTGTTTATGGTTATGGTTATCTGCATTATGGTTTTGATCAAAGTGGTTATAGCCGGTTATGGTTTTAAGTTATGGTTATGCTTTTAAGTTATGGTTATGGTTCGTTATGGTTATGGTTCGTTATGGTTATGCTTTTCAGTTGGTACGGTTGTCTTTCATTGGCCTTAAATCTCATGTGAGATCCTACATGGATAGCATGTAGGAGGCGTATACATGATATGGTTGTTTTTGAAAAGTTTATGGAAAAACAAAGGGAACTTTGTCGAAATTTCTGCGCACTGGAACATGGTTGATATTTTGGTGCTGCTCGCTTTCTTGGGCAGAGGGCAGGAAGTCTGGCTGTGGCTGTGTCCATCTTTTAACCGGGCACAGGCCAGGCTACCTGCCCTCTACCCAAGAATTTTTTTTTCCTGTTATGGTCGTCACTATGTGTGTGACAATCTGCGTCGCTATATGCGTGGCACTCTGCGTCGCTATACGCGTCGCAAATAGCGACTGGTTTCACAGCGACGCGAATAGCGACGCACCGCATCGATATTAGCATCGATGACACCTTATTTTGTTGTAGTGCTTATAGGGCCCCTTTGAGAGTCCAAATTTTTCCTAATGAGAGAGGGAAAGAGGTAGAGAGATCATGCGAGATCACGAGAGAGAGAGAGAGAGAGAGAGAGAGAGAGAGAGAGAGAGAGAGAGAGAGAGAGAGAGAGAGAGAGGGGAGGGGGGGAGGGGGGGAAGAGGGAGAGAGATAGAGAGGGAAAGAGAAAAGAGAGATAGAGATAGAGGGAAAGGGCAGAGAGCTAGAGAGGGAAGAGGGAGACAAAGACATTGAGAGGGAAAGAGGGAGAGATAGAGGAGATAGATAAAGGGAGAGAGGAAGAGAGATAGAGGGAGAGAGAAAGAGTGAAACAGAGGGAGATAGATAGAGACCACGGTGTGAGCTTTGAGCTCTAGCTTATACAACACAAGTGCGTGGAGCGGCCACAAAGCAGCCATAATTAATGACGTCACTCGAGGGATCAAGCGCTCCTCTTCTCTTCAAGTCATCACTTGGCGGTAGCATATTAAGATGACCAACACTTCCAAAATGTGATACACATCCCCACGTACATACATATCTTATATATACCGTATGCATAGCCAAATTTTCGTGATGCACATACCTACACTCGCTATAATATGAGCTAGACCACCCTAATTTTGAGCTTTCATTCCCTTCTACCCTTAAGATCAGTGCTCACGGCATACATACCATTCAAAAGAACATACAACGAGCTCAATTATCCCTCTCACCAGGAAGCTTACACGCAATGGATAAAATACTGTATTCTCAATGCAAGTGCTCCTTTACGATTGCAAGCTTTCAGGCATCTGAATGTTCAAAGTGTACCAACCATCTCTGCACGGAAGCTATATAGCCACTCATCCCGTAAATCCATTCATTCCACCTCCAACAACATTTAATATTTGTCTTAGCTGGCTTCTTTGTGAGCCAATCACAAGAACGTCAGGAAAATTTTCTACAAGGGAAAGGAGCCTCTTTTTTTACAATAATCTCAAGATTCGAACGGAAAACCAAAGAGGATTTTCATTTACCATCAAGTGGTTTAATAAATCCCACGTCGGACTAAATGGATGTTACTTTTTCCCTAATGGGAAAGTCTTATGGAAATATTTACCACATAAAAAGAAATATTTTCCATGATAGGATTATTATTTTTACATGTAGATATGACACAATTCCTCATAGAGAAAAGCTTAATGTAGAGATTTTAATATATTAAAAACATAAATTTATGTAAATGACAAATTTTCATAGGAACGAAAGGTTATTATAGAAATATTAACATTCCAGTAAAATAGCTCTTCTTAATGTGCCTATTTTAACACATTGGTAAAGTATCAATTTTTTTAATTTCAGGTTGAGTTTTAAACTGGCACATTGTTTTTTTTATTTAAAGACCTATTAGAATGAAAATTTCTCTACTAATCCCTTTGTCAAGTAGTAGCGCTAAAGTGATTGAATATCACATTGAAAAATCTAACTTTAATAGCTAATCATACCTATGCCCTTCTACATTATCCTTCTGCACCTGCCATTTTGAAACCCTACATACGACCACATGCAACAACACTTGACTATCATCTCGATCCGCCTATGTAGTAGCCTCGCCTACTTGAAGCTTGTCGACTGTCTTTTTTCACAAAGGAGTCTGTGCTCCTCCTTTATCACTCAACCCCGTGTGCATGCATATTGATGTCTTCCTTTAAGCATACCCGGTCTGAGAGAGAGAGAGAGAGAGAGAGAGAGAGAGAGAGAGAGAGAGAGAAGAGAGAGAGAGAGAGAGAGAGAGAGAGAGAGAGAGAGAGAGAGAGAAAGATTTGATTATTGTCCTTGAAGGTCAAATATGACTTATGGGACCAGAGGTACATGTGACATACTCCTAGCCAGGCCTTCTACATGCTCTTCTGCATTATCCTTGTGCATCTGCCATTTTGATACCCTACGACCACAAGCAAGAACAATTGATTATCATCTCCGCCTATGTAATAGCCTCACCTGCTTGAAGCTCAACTGTCTTTTGTCACGAAGGAGTCCATGCTCCTCCTTTATCACTCAACCCCTTGTGCATGCACATTGATGTCTTTCCTTAAGCATACCTGGTCTAAGGTTCACACACACACACACACACACACACACACACACACACACACACACACACACACACACACACACACACACACACACACACACACACACACACACACACACACACACACACACACACACACACACACACAGAGAGAGAGAGAGAGAGAGAGAGAGAGAGAGAGAGAGAGAGAGAGAGAGAGAGAGAGAGAGAGAGAGAGAGAGAGAGAGAGAGAGAGAGAGAGAGAGAGAGAGATTTTATTATTGTCCTTGAAGGTCAAATATGACTTATGGGACCAAAGGTACATGTGACGTACTATACACCAAGGACCAAGGTGATGAGAACTATAATGGAGAACACATTATGGCTTGGAAAACAAAGTGTGTAGGTTTAAGTTGTGGATGCAAATGTGAGGGAAACAAGTTCGAATGTGAGCAAAAGACGAGCACACTATCGATGTGTGGTACCTAGACTCCTAGCGTTGTAGTAAGCATAATGACCATAGCCAAAGGTTCTCTTGTCTATTTCCCCAATGCCCCATCTTGCATTGAAGGAAGTGGGCACTAATATGAATGGCTATGATATTGTATATCATTCATAAGGTGCAGCTTCCTCTTTCAAGGAAGAACGTCATGGTGTTTTAGTTGAAAAAAGTATGGGGTGTAATTTATGAAGTGTGACCCACCGTATTCCTTCCAAGTTGTGATACATTGTATGGATGGATAGCCTCTTTTTCTACAATAATCTCAAGATTTGAATGGAAAACCAAAGAGGAATTTTCATTTACCATCAAGAGAAAAAGATGGTTTAATAAATCCCACGTTGGACTACATGGATGTTACTTTTTCCCTAGCGGGAAAGTCTTATGGAAATATTTACCATATAAAAAGGAATATTTTCCATGATAGGATTATCATTTCATGTAGAAGGTCAAATATGACTTATGGGACCAGAGCTACATGTGACGTATTCCTAGCCAGGCCTTCTACATGCTCTTCTGTATTATCCTTGTGCATTTGCCATTTTGATACCTTACGACCACAAGCAAGAACAATTGACTATCAAGTCCGCCTATGTAATAGCCTTGCCTGCTTGAAGCTCAACTGTCTTTGGTCGCGAAGGAGTCCGTGCTCCTCCTTTATCACTCAACCCCTTGTGCATACACATTGATGTCTTGCCTTAAGCACACCGGGTCTAAGGTTCACGAAGAGAGAGAGAGAGAGAGAGAGAGAGAGAGAGAGAGAGAGAGAGAGAGAGAGAGAGAGAGAGAGAGAGAGAGAGAGAGAGAGAGAGAGAGAGAGAGAGAGATTTTATTATTTTCCTTGAAGGTCAAATATGACTTATGGGACCAAAGGTACATGTGACGTACTATATGTGGGTTGATAAATGATTCATGGCACCAAGGACCAGGTGATGAGAATTGCAATGGAGAACACACATTATGGCTTGGAAAGCAAAGTGTGTAGGTTTAAGTTGTGGATGCAAATGTGAGGGAAACAAGTTTGAATGTGAGCAAAAGATGAGCACACTATCTGTGTGTGGTACCTGGACTCCTAGCGTTGTAGTAAGCATAATGACCATAGCCTATGGTTCTCTTGTCTATTTCCCCAATGCCCCATCTTGCATCGAAGGAAGTGGGCACTAATTTGAATGGCTATGATATTCTATATCATTGATAAGGTGCAACTTTCTCTTTCAAGGAAGAACGTCATAATGTTTTAGTTGAAAAAAGTATGGGGTGTAATTTAGGAAGTGTGACCCACTGTATTCCTTCCAAGTTGTGATACATTGTATGGATGGATAGCCTCTTTTTCTACAATAATCTCAAGATTCGAATGGAAAACCAAAGCGGAATTTCATTTACCATCAAGAGAAAAAGATGGTTTAATAAATCCCACATTAGTGTTAAGCTTATATGTGAAGCTACTCAATATATGGCTTCTCTATATATGGCACCCAGGACTCCTCTATATATACATCATCTCATGTGTGTATTCTACACACTTTGGGGTTCTATTCATGTGCTCTCTCTTTCTCTCTTAACATGGTATCAGAGCAGTACGTTTTTGTTTTCTATTCTTCTCCTGATAGAAAACGATTCTGCAGAAACAACCCGTGAAGGGCATCGGAATCGATGTGGTCTATTTTTTTAAATTCTGCATCGATTTTGAGTTATCGTTCGCCGACTGCGTACATACCCAAAAAGCAACTTCTGATTTCTGTTTTTGAGTTTTCTCCTGATTGAATACGATTTTGCAAAAACTACCCACTAGAGGGACCGGAATCAATGTGGTCTACAACTTTATAGAAGGAAGTTTTTTCAAATTTTGCACCGATTTCAAGTTATCGTTCGCGGACTACGTACATGTCTGAAAAGCAAGTTTCGTTTTATGTTTTTGATTTTTCTGCTAATTGAAAACGATTTTGCAGAAACTACCCGTGCAACGGACCGGAATTGATGTGGTCTACAACTTTGCAGAAGGAACTAGCCACTACAGGCATCGGAATCGATGAGAAACTATTTGCTTAAGCCATCGTAATCGATATGGTCTATAAGTTTGCAGAAGAAAGTTTCTCTAAATTCTGCACCGATTTTGGGTTATCGTCTTGGACTGCGAATATGTTTGAAAAGTAAAATTTTAATTTTTGCTTTTGATTTTTCTCATAATTGAAAACTTTTCAATTATATTTTTTCTTCATCAATCATATATTTGTTACTGACGTAACTTTGCTGTAGAAGCCAGTTACATATCGTTCCGATTCAGTCGAGCCATTGATGATCGTCCAAATTCTATCGAGCTACTGTTGGTACATGATATTTTGTTATATGATATACTCGTTCATTGATTCTCGTATAATTATTCTATTAGAGATATAGTTTACGTCGTTTTATTGATAATTTCTCGTGAATACCATAGTGATTTTGACGGTACCATGATGATGTTTTGTTAGTACTTTGGTCATGGTGATTTTTGTTGATACCATGATGATATTTCATTGATACCATGGTTATTCTCGGTGATGCCATGATGATGTTTCGTTGATACCATGGTTATTCTTGGTGATTCCCTGATGATATTTCGTTAATTCCATGGTGATTTTTGTTGATACCATGATGATGTTTCGTTGATACCATGGTTATTCTCGGTGATACCATGATGTTTTTTCGTTGATACCATGGTTATTCTCGGTGATGCCATGATGTTGTTTCGTTGATAAAAGGATTATTCTCGGTGATATCATGATGCTTTTCGTTGATACCATGATGATTTATTCATTTTTATTGATACAATGATGATGTTTTCTTAATACTTTGATGATATTCATTAATCACTACGTTGATAAATGTTGTTTTATGTAGTATATACACATATCATTTGTATCACGTAATCACGCATCTTGTACTTTTATGTTCATACTTTATGTACCATATGCTGTCGTGCGTATATATGTCGTCAAAAGAGTGGCGTCGCGAACCATCTCTTATGACATTGTGAACGTAATTATTTCACTAACGATGCTAATAATTTTCATGACTATGTTTTTTTTGAGTCTATGATCTATGTAGGATTGATCAAAGAATTGATTTCATGAAGAAAAACTTGGTGACAATAAAAGATTTATGAAGACATGTTTGGTGATGCCATATTGATGACAACATGAAGATATGTTTGGTGATGCGATAGTGATGACAAGCTACACAGCAGATTCTTGGAGACACTTCTGATTACGAGCTAATCGATAGGCTTTACACCTCTTCATTGAACCTTTGTATTCATTATTGTATTTGATAGGATAGGAGTAATGTAACTCCTCAAAAAAAACATTCATTGTAAAAGGAGTGATGTAGCTCCTCATAAAATATTCATTGTAAAAGGAGTGATGTAGCTCCTCATGAACATTTGTATAATCAATGATTTTAATAATATAACGGTGGGTGTATATAGAGCTGTGGGGTTTTCCCTTGATCCCCCAAGGGTTTTTTCATCCACAGTTAGGGACCCTTATTTGAGCGGGGGTGTTAAGCTTATATGTGAAGCTACTCAATATATGGCTTCTCTATATATGGCACCCAGGTCCCCTCTATATATACATCATCTCATGTGTGTATTCTACACACTTTGGGGTTCTATTCCTATGCTCTCTCTTTCTCTCCCAACAGTTGGACTAGATGGATGTTACTTTTTCCCTAATGGAAAAGTCTTATGGAAATATTTACCATCTAAAAAGGAATATTTTCCATGATAGGATTACCATTTCATGTAGATGGTCACATATGACTTCTAGGACCAGAGGTACATGTGACATACTCCTAGCCAGGCCTTCTACATGCTCTTCTGCATTATCCTTGTGCATATAGAATTTTGATAGCCTACGACCACAAGCAAGAACAATTGACTATTATCTCCGCCTATGTAATAGCCTCGCTTGCTTGAAGCTTGTCGACTCTCTTTTGTCACGAAGGAATCCATGCTCCACTTTTATCACTCAACCCCTTGTGCATGCACATTGATGTATAGTGGTTGGCTTCGGCAGTCCCTAACCATACTATGTGCTAAAATGAACCGTATGTCTCATACGACCCATTTTAGCACATATTATGGACCTTGATTGCCCATACCACATCGGATGGCTGTGGAACATTATAGGGATGGGAGAATAGTGCTCATCCCCACCTGTGAAAAGTCTTGTGGCAATCCAATATGGTTTGGTTGTGGTATTGAACCATACTATGCACATTAAGAATAGGTCATATCGCTCATACGGTCCATTATAGTGCATAGTATGGGCTTTGACAATCCAAACCATATTGAATAGCTGTGAGACTTTGCATGAGTGATTAAATAGTACTCAACCCCACCCATGACAAGTTTTATGGCCATCCAATATGGTTTGGGTATTCGGCCCATACTATGTGCTAAAATTTGTTGTATGAGCCATATGTCTCATTTAGCACATAGTATGGACCATGACTGCACATACCATATCAGATGGCTAGTAAAAATTTTAGGGGTGAAAAAACTATACTCTTTCCCACTCATGCAAAGTGTTGTGGCCATCAATATAGTTTGGGTATTCGCGGCCTATACTATGCACTAAAATGGGTTGTAGGGTTCATACGTCCCATTTTAGCGCATAATATGGGCCTTGATTGCCCATACCATATCAGATGGTTGTGTAACATTGTAGTAGTGAAGTATTGGTGATTAACTCCATCCAGAGAAAGTCTTGTGGCGATCCAATATCTTATGGGAGGTCCCTAACTATACTATGTGCTAAAATGGACCGTATGTCTCACACGGCCCATTTTAGCACATATTATGGGTCCTAATCTCCCATACCATATCGAATGGATATGAAACTTTACAAGGATGGAAGAATAATTCTCATTCCCACCGGTAAAAAGTCTTGTGGCCATCCAATGCGGTCTCAATGGTCTCAAACCATACTATGCACTAGAATG